>NC_084741.1:25047765-25407042 GCF_033978785.1 Entelurus aequoreus | reverse complement strand
ATATATATATATATATATATATATATATATATATATATATATATATATATATATATATATATATATATATATATATACTGTACATTGTCTTTATATTCCAGCGAGTTAATCTGTTTTGTCATTTAACATCAATTAATATTAATGTTCATCAACATTTAACATTGTCACATTATTGATGGGAAAATGTATTTTTAGACAATATGATTTGCCTGAGCGGCTAGGAGACACCGAGAGTAACAAGCGGTAGAAAATGGATTAGAAAAAATAAAAAATGTAAAACAATTTAAATTAAAAATAAAATAAGTTTGTTTGTTTTTTTACTTGGGACTTCCCGTGGGCCGGATTTTGGATGCTGGGGGGCGTAGTTTGGGGACCACTGGTGTAAAACATACAAATCATATGCAATTTAATGCAACATCTTTTCTCTAATTGGAAGTGGAATTTTTGTAGAGTGACACATGATATGCTTGTTATTTTTACTATTTTGAAAAGTAATCATTGAAAATTTTTTATTGCCTTGTCTGTCACTTTTTACAGTCGTACCTTCATGTGAAGTTCTAGTTTCCATGCTCTTATCTCCAGATAGTGGTCATTAAAGCTTGTTAGCTATGTAGTAATGTAAATACAGTAGAGTAGAAGGAAAGAATGCTACATGCTAATAAGTTAGCGCTAGTAACTTTAAAGCTTCGGATCTGTTGGTAATGTTTTAATGTGTTTAAATGACACTTGTGGTTATTCAGATCATCAGAGACATATACAAATATCACTTTTCAGTCAACTTCTAAAACAGTGATCTTTGTATATGTCCAGTATATGTTACAGTTGTCCCAAACAGCCAGAATGTGCTGGTGTCATGTCACGTAATTGAAGTGTCTTCTTTGGGAACATTCTGACAAAATAGACGTAGGTTTCTATTTTACCATATATTTTAAAATACTGACCTATTTCAGCTTGTATATCTATATGGGTTTCACTATGTAGGCCTACAGCGCTTTGACTCTCTGGAGAAAAGTGCTATGTAAATATAATTCACTTTGCTTCACGTTTTACTAAGTAAAGATACAAAGTATTACTAAAATGTACACTACCGTTCAAAAGTTTGGGGTCACCCAAACAATTTTGTGGAATAGCCTTAATTTCTAAGAACAAGAATAGACTGTGGAGTTTCAGATGAAAGTTATCTTTTTCTGGCCATTTTGAGCGTTTAATTGACCCCACAAATGTGATGCTCCAGAAACTCAATCTGCTCAAAGGAAGGTCAGTTTTGTAGCTTCTGTAACGAGCTAAACTGTTTTCAGATGTGTGAACACGATTGCACAAGGGTTTTCTAATCATCAATTAGCCTTCTGAGCCAATGAGCAAACACATTGTACCATTAGAACACTGGAGTGATAGTTGCTGGAAATGGGCCTCTATACACCTTTGTAGATATTGCACCAAAAACCAGACATTTGCAGCTAGAATAGTCATTTACCACATTAGCAATGTATAGAGTGTATTTCTTTAAAGTTAAGACTAGTTTAAAGTTATCTTCATTGAAAAGTACAGTGCTTTTCCTTCAAAAATAAAGACATGTCAATGTGACCCCAAACTTTTGAACGGTAGTGTATATCAGTAAATTTACTATGTATTACACTTAGTAATACGTAGTATTACACACTTGATACACACTTGTGTATCAAGATACTAGAGTGCCCAAAAATTGTACTCAAGTAAGAGTAAAACGTCATCAAAATAATTACTTGGGTAATGCGTGAAAACATTGTATATTATTAAAGATACTATGTGTGTTAAGAGTGCATCAATAAAGATATTACGTATTACTAAGTGTGTATTATTAAAAATACTACATATTACTAGTTGTATAGTAGTAAAGTTACTATGTATTACTGAGTGTGTGTCGGTAAAGATACTACGTATTACTCTCCTGTGTATCAGTAAATATACTACGTATTACTAAGGTGTCTTAAAGTTACTATGTATTACTAAGTGTGTATCAGTAAGATAGTACATATTACTAAGTGTGTATTAATAAAGATACTACATATTATCAAATAAAGATACTATGTATTATTAAATGTGTATCAGTAAAAATACTACGTATTGCTAAGTGTATCAGTACAGATGATTTTGATCTCTTGTCTTTACAGCTGTGGGAGACGTCGATATAAGAGCAGAGGAGAAGAAAACACAATGTCACTGAAACACACACAAACACTAAAACAATGAAATGGATTCCAATCAGTAAAAGACTACAAACCGTGTTGAAAGAACCCAACGGAGGAAAGCAGCACACATCTGATCTAGTCTGGCCTGTCGGTGCTCAGACCACAACATTGTCCTCCATGTTTATTTCTGCATCTGTAGCTCATTGGTGAGTGACAAATACCGAATGCATGAATTAACAAAGACACTTTGGACGCATGTCAGGAGCAAACATAAATGATGAAGCATCTTTTCTCCTCCATGTTTGTTTGTACATATATAAAGACAACAACACTTTCTCTTTCTGTTTAAATTGCTGGAACGTCTCAAGCCTCACGAATGTAGAACCTTCTTATGTCACATTCCTGTGTCCAACAGGACCAACATTTTTTTTACATGCCATTGTTACGTTTGGATGTCCGACACCCTTTAAGAGGACATGAAAATGCACAAAACTCTTTGCTTGATTCAGCGCTGGTCAAAGTTGTGTTTTTATTGGCCCACATTGCAAACAAAACAAAACAAAAAATGTCGAGAATGGCGCTTTTTATTTTGCCTATCCTTATGAGAGATAAGAATACATTTCTTCTCTTTTTGTGCATTTTAACTTGTAATAATCAGCTCGTTGTAGGTGGCTAACAATGCAGCAAAAGGGAGTTATCCATTCTGCCTCTAAATCACTCTAAAATTGCTTCTAAAAACCGCCAACTAACTAAAGAGTTAACATACAGGAAACGTAGAAAAACCTCGCCTAGCTCACAGAGACACTCACAGACTAGGGCTGGGCGGTATATTACAGGTATCTTTTGATGTGCCTTTTTTACGGCCGTTTGCTATTCTCTGCGCCTGACGGCTGCAGCACGGGGCATTCCCTTTAGTTTCTCTGACGCACAATGACTCAACACAACAAAAAATGTTTTAGAAGAATATGGTGGCTCCGGTGTGACTCCTCGACTCCTGAGTGATGCAATGCATTCGTCACTGAGGGAAAGATGAATGCAACAATATAGAGACATTCCGGATGAAAACCAAAGCTTCCAATCCAACCTGATGAAACTTGAGAGGTGCTGCAAATAGGAATGGGCAAAACTGCCCAAAGATAGGCATGTGAAGCTTGTGGCATTGTATTAAAAAAGACTTAAGGCTGTTACTGAATCCACAAACTACTGAGCTTTGAATACTCATTATGTACACGAGATTTTTTTTTCATTATTTTTTTTTATTTGTAGTACATTTTCAAAATTTAAAAAAAAGAAAAAATGTGTCATTGTGTTTATGTGGTGTTATGTGTAGAATGTTGAGGACAAAAAAGAATGTATTCCATTTTGGAATAAGGTTGTAACATAAAATGTAGAAAAAGTAAAGCGCTGTGAATACTTTCCGGATGCACTGTAGGCGTCTCCCATTAGCTGCAATGTTAGCTGCATCTTGCCAGCATTTTCTTTTTTTAGGTTTAGAATCCTAAAAAAAAAAAAAAGACTTGATAGTTCTTGTTTCTCAATGATTGTGAATGAGAGGTAACATTCCAAAAAAGTGCAATCCCCCTGTAAGCTGCAGGCTGTTTTGTACTTTAAATGGGTCCTTTCCTACTTAAAGTATTTTTACTCCTTGAACTTTTCCACATTTTATCTTGTCAAAGCCACAAACATGAATATATTAAATGTGAAAGACCAACACAAATAATGCATGATTTTACAATTACTTTGACAAATAAGCAAATATTCAACAGGCTGTGTTTGTCAGTGCAATTACAGTTGCAAGTCTTTTATGAGCTTTTTTCTCTGGCAGAGTACTTTTTTTTAAACATTTCCACACATTAAATCAAAGTAAAAAAAAAACTGTTTTTGGTTTTAAAGTGTGGACAAGTTCAAGGAGTATGAGTAATGTTTAAAAATGGTGTAGTCTGTGCTCTACACAGTGGCATGGAGACTTTCGTTTTCATGCCACTCTTAAAAATTGAGAATAATGAAGTTTGTGACATTTCCACAACATCTTTAAAAATTCCTGTCAGACCTGTAGGATGTCTCCAGCACACTAACAAGGCTGAGTAGGCGTGGTCGGGGAATAGGCTGCGGAGCAAAAAAAGAGAAGAATGCAGATTTGGAGAGTATTTTATTCAAATAAAGTTAGTGTAGTGTTCCGCTGTGGTCCAATATCATTTTAAATGAACGGAATAGGTCTCCTTTAATTATATAGTATGTCACTTCTTAGCTGGAAGGGTTCATTTTAGCCTGTTTGAAAAAATTTCAAATATCAAATTGGCCGCCGCGTCCTTTGATGTTTCAGTCTGCCAAGCCTCAGTGGAAAAAGTTTAGACACCCCTGATGTAATGATGATAACATTTTGAGGATATCTTTATTACATAACATGTACACTGCATGTCGGCTATCCCATTTTGAACACAACCTCCAGGGAGTGCCACAAGTCATGGGTATAATCATTTTTACATGTTTGCACATAATTAATTCTGAAAGTCACAGTTTATCCATAAACTATGACTTTAGAAAGACAAACATGTGTTTTGTTTTGCTTGCAGCAGCAGTGTTGCTATGGAAGTGTTTAGGAAAGAAAACATGTCAAGGACGTACAATTTTAACGATGCATTTGTTGTTTTGTTTAGCACCTTTGAAATTCATGTCTTCATTAAGCTTAGACATTATAATGTAAAAGTCAACATACTGGATTCATATAGCTACTAATAGTATATTTTCATTAGGTACCTTTGTATTGTTCACTTTTTTGTCTTTACATTATGTACAGCAGTGACTCACTCAGTCATTAAGTGCTCTACTACTGTATATATGTCTTTGAGTGGGGATTTTATTTTTCATATTGTTTGTTGGTGTTAAAAATTTGCTAATTTGCCTTTTAAAATAAAATGTGTCCAGCATCTGGCATCTCTAATTTGAATCATTATTATTATCAATAATAATAATAATAATAATAATAATGCACTACATTGAGTCAAGATGTTGGTATGGATGTCATGGACCTAATTCAACATTGACTGCCTGGTTCATTGAATGTAATCCTGAATACACATAAAATTAATTCTTTATTTTAATTTTCACTCTAAGCTCTGCCCACATGTCCTGATAAAAAACACTTTTTTAAAATAGTTTTTGCTTGTACAAATGCAAAAATCACCCCCACTCTTCTACTGTTAATTCAGTATTGTAATATGAAATAAAACTTTCATCAACAAACGTGGTTGTCTTAACTGATGTGGTGAAACTGAGGAAATATATACACTATGTATAAATACAGTATATACAGTGGGGCAAAAAAGTATTTAGTCAGCCACCAATTGTGCAAGTTCTCCCACTTAAAAGGATGAGAGAGGCCTGTAATTTTCATCATATGTACACTTTACCTATGAGAGACAGAATGGGGGGTAATAATCCAGGAAATCACATTGTAGCATTTTTAATTAATTGGTACATTTATCTGTAAAATAAGTATTTGGTCACCTACAAACAAGCAAGATTTCTGGCTTTCACAAACCTGTAACTTCTTCTTTAAGAGGCTCCTCTGTCCTCCACTCGTTGCCTGTATTAATGGCACCTGTTTGGCCTCGTTATCAGTATAAAAGACAGAAGTCCACAACCTCAAACAGTCAGACTCAAACTCCACTACGGCCAAGACCAAAGAGCTGTCATAGTACACCAGAAACAAAATTGTAGACCTGCACCAGGCTGGGAAGACTGAATCTGCAATAGGTTGGCAGCTTGGTGTGAAGGAATCAACTGGGAGCAATTATTAGAAAATGGAAGACACACAAGACCACTGGTAATCTCCTTCGATCAGGGGCTCCACGCAAAATCTCCCCCCGTGGGGTGAAAACGATCACAAAAACGGTAAGCAAAAATCCCAGAATCACACGGGGGACCTAGTGAATGACCTTCAGAGAGCTGGGACCAAAGTAACAAAGGCTACCATCAGTTACACACTACGCCGCCAGGGACTCAAATCCTGCAGTGCCAGTTGTGTCCCCCTGCTTAAGCCAGTGCATGTCCAGGCTGAAGTTTGCTAAAGAGCATTTGGATGATGAAGAGTATTGGGAGAATGTCAGATGAAACCAAAATAGAACTTTATGGTAAAAACTCAACCTGTCGCGTTTGGAGGAGAAGGAATGTTGAGTTGCATCCAAAGAACACCATAACTACTGTGAAGCATGGGGGTGGAAACATCACGTTTTGGGGCTGTTTTTCTGCAAAGGCACCAGGACGACTCAAAATGTATCGTGAGATTTTGAGTGAAAACCTCCATCCATCAGCAAAGGCATTGGAGATGAAACGTGGCTGGGTCTTTCAGCATGACAATGATCCCAAACACACCGCCCAGGCAACGAGGGAGTGGCTTCCTAAGAAGCATTTCAAGGTCCTGGAGTGGCATAGCCAGTCTCCAGATCTCACCCCTATAGAAAATCTTTGGAGGGAGTTGAAAGTCCGTGTTGCCCAGCAACAGTCCCAAAACATCACAGAGGAGATCTGCTTAGAGGAATGGGCCAAAATACCAGCAACATTGTGTGAAAACCTTGTGAAGACTTTCAGAAAACTTTTGGCCTATGTCATTGCCAACAAAGGGTAATTAACAAAGTATTGAGATTAACTTTTATTGACCAAATAATTATTTTCCACCATAACGCGATGAAATTGAACATAAATGTAATCAATCAGTATCATATCACATTTTAGTTGATACCTCAATGTACTATTTTTTTGTAAACCCCCAGTGTTTCGGTTGCAAAACAGTGCACATGTTTTGGTAGTGACCACCATTTTGTTTGCAAGGCTGCATCATACTCCCTCAACTTTATTGCTTAACATGAACTCATAACATATGTGATGTTGGAAATATTATAAACACTTATGTTTGGTGGTCAATAAAAGAGAAAACTGTTAATATCAGTTCAAGATGATTAACCACGTTGGTTGAGCACGGTGGTGAGTAGTTAGCGCTTGTGGCTCACAGCGAATAGTTCCTGGGTTCCATATCCCGGCTCAGGGTCTTCTGTGTGGAGTTTGCATGTTCTCCACCTGACTGCGTGGGTTTTTGTGGCTTATTTCGACCTCCAAAGACATGCACTTGGGAATAGGGTGATTGGCAACACTAAATTGGCCCTAGCCAATTATGAGTGTTAATGCTGTCGGTCTATCTGTGTTGGTTCTGCGATGAGGTGGCGACTTGTCCAGGGTGTACCCTGCCTTCTGCCCGAATGCAGCTGAGATAGGCTCCAGGACGGACAGTTTGCACCCTTTGGTAAGTGACAGTTATGTGGCTTAAACTATAAGTGGCGTGTCATTTATTCCACATTATTGAGCTATGATGATGTGTGTGATGCTTTTATTAAAGTTAAAGTTAAAGTACCAATGATTGTCACACACACACTAGGTGTGGTGAAATTTGTCCTCTGCATTTGACCCATCCCCTTGATCACCCCTGGGAGGTGAGGGGAGCAGTGGGCAGCAGCGTAGCCGCGCCCGGGAATCATTTTTGGTGATTTAACCCCCAATTCCAACCCTTGATGCTGAGTGCCAAGCAGGGAGGTAATGGGTCCCATTTTTATATTAAATGACAAATTACACAATATAGTTTACACACAATAACCTCACCTTCACAAATACAGCACAATTAAAATGTTGCCAGTCATATTAATGAACAACAAATATCCACCCCTCTTTTTGTCACAGTAGTTTTCATAGTGATAAAAGTTGCTCTTTCATAAAGCTGCACACTGAATTTATTCTGTTTTAAGTTAAGCAGGACAGACTTTTCTTAAAGAAATATGTTTATTTGTATTCTGTTAAGTAGGAAATATTTATATTTAAGACAATAAAAACTAAAATTTGCACCTAATTATTACTATACTTACTGTCACCAAGTTTTGAGCAAATTATTGATTGCAGTTCAGTTAAGCAGTTAGAAAACGTTCCCGTATAACATTCTGACGTTCCATAAACAGAATATATATTCATACACAGTACACACACACATATATATATATATATATATATATATATATATATATATATATATATATATATATATATATATATATATATATATATATATATATATATATATATATATATATATATATATATATATATATATATCAGGGGTCACCAACGCGGTGCCCGCGGGCACCAGGTCGCCCGTAAGGACCAGATGAGTCGCCCGCGGGCCTGTTCTAAAATAAAAAAATAAAAAATATATATATATTTTTTTTAAATTAAATCTACATAGAAAAAAACACAAGATACACTTTCAATCAGTGCATCAACCCAAACAACCTCCCCCATGCACACTCATCCACACCCACTCACACAAAAGGGGTTATTTCTTTCTGCTACCAATATTCTGGTTCCCACAACATAGACAACACATCTGCAAGGGACACAGTCCCTGAAGCACACATGATTGTATAGGCTGCTGGTCCACTAACATTTTTATATTGTTTTACTTTCTTTTTTATCCAAGAAAATGTTGTTTATTTATTTATCTTATTTTATTTTATTTTTTAAAAAAGGGCCTTATCTTCAACAGACCAGGTTGTCAATGAAATTAGATTTGTTTAAAGGTTTTTTTTAAACCAGGCCCAGTCCAGATAATGTCCAAGTCGGACTCAGCAACACACACCTTCATTCATGTACACAGAAAAAAATTAGGGAACACAACAGATTGCATATAATTTATAAACAAAATTACATTTTCAAAATAAGCATTTATGTACAGTCCAGATTATGTCCAGGTCACTCAAATTAGGGAACACAACAACAGATATCATATAATCTATAAACGTAATTATACTTTCAAAATAAGCCTTTGAGGACTTCTCATCTTTTTTTTAATGTTTTTTGGCATCATTATCGTTTTCAACCATGTAACTTTCTAAAGTTAGAAAATACTGAATAAATGTTTTAAAGAAAGCAATACTAAGTGAATATCTGTTTTTGGCCATAAAAATAAACATTTTACCGAGTACTATAATTAAATTGACTAAATCATGATTGTCAATGAACTCTCCTAAAATAACAGAAACCACATTAAGCTTCATAAACAAACCAATCCTTAAACACATTTTTTCAACTTCCACCCAAAACAAAGACACAATATGACAATACCAAAACAAATGCAGGGTGGATTCAAGCTCCTGACAACAAAATCGGCAATCATCTGACTCTGTCATATTCCATAATTTTAACATTTTCCCTGTGGGTAAGAAGTTATAAATAATTTTAATTTGAAAATAACGATTTTGCACATCAATAGTGGTTTTATAGATTAGTTTGAATATGGCATCCCATGGCAACGGGCAGTCAAAAAGTTCCTCCCATTTTCCATATGTGTTGTATGAGGCAGCCTTCAAAGATTTCTTTATTAAATAAAAATTATATATTTTTCTATTTATTTTAGTTCCTTTTCGCCAACTAGAATTTCTTATTAGAGGTTTACAAACTAACTAATTTAGTAGTTCCATAATTAATTATTTGTTTCCATCTTTTCCCAATTACTCCAGTTAGTTGATAAAATGAAAAGCTTGAGCAAGCATCACCATACATAGCTCTAAATTCATCATACTTCATAATTTTACCATTCTCATTGATAATATCATTGACAAAAATGATTCCTCTTTCAAACATATTTTTCCAAAAGAAAGGCTTTCCATCTATTACAATATTAGAGTTCATCCATATTAACTGCTGCAAAATATCGTCTCTTTTTTCTGGCACATAAAATTGAAAACACCACTATGAGTGGATTGTTTCCTTTATGTTTCCCAGCAGACTCTCTGGGAGGGGATCACTTGTAAAAAAGGATACAATTTATTTTGATACAGTACATGTTTTTTGTCCAACAGGACATTTGTGTACCACTCAATGTTTAAATACATCTTTGGAACAATTGATGCTTTTAAAGACAGACACATAGCTTCAAGGTTGAGAAGTTTCAGGCCCCCATATTCATACTCTTTGTACAAAACCTTTCTTTTAATCTTTTCTGGTTTGCCGTTCCAGACAAAATCGAAGACCCTCCGCTCATAAATCTTAAAAAAGTTTTGTGATGGAGCTGGTAATGACAAAAACAAATAAATAAATTGAGGAATAATTAACGAGTTGGCAATAGACATTTTACCATACAAGGTTAGGGATTTCCCTTTCCATAATTGCATAATTTTGTCCAGCTTTCTTAGTCGATTATCATAATTTACTGAGCCTAGATCTTCCAGATTTTCTGGGACAACAACACCAAGTATGTTAACTGGTCCATTTGTCCACAAAACAGGCACTTTGCATTCCATTCGAAAGGACGTTCCCTTTAGATTTCCGATCCTTAATATTTTACATTTATCATAATTAAGCTTAAGGCCAGATTGCTGTGAAAATATGTCCAAAAGATTAAGAAGGTTCCGCAAACAATGAGGAAAAATCTTATCTTTGTGAATCAGCCTTTTCTGACATGAACTTCATCAAGAACAAACACAGAACACGCCTCACTGATGCACATCTGCAAGACTCACTCAGAGTTGCAGTGTCAAGTTACACACCAGAGTACAACACACTAGTTAACAGCGTGCAATGCCAGGCTTCCCACTAACTGACAAAGAAACAGATAACATATTTGGTGTCCAGTTCAAAGTGTGACTGATTTAAAAATTTGAGAGTTGACTTTTGTATTTTACATGAGTTATTATTTGTACAAACATGGTGCAAAGTAATTCATGATTTGTTCAAAAATGTTAGTGGCTAGCTAGTTAAAATGGGATATTGTGATTTCTTAGAAGTGATCATTTGAAAATGTTCAATTTGAAAAATGTGCACTTAGAGAAAATATAAAAATAAAGTGTTGCATATTGATATTTATCTGTTTCTATATATATTTATTGTGAGAAATCATTAAGATGATCAGTGTTTCCACAAAGATAAATATCATTAATTATTAATAATAACAGAGTTAAAGGTAAATTGAGCAAATTGGCTACTTCTGTCAATTTATTTAAGTGTGTATCTAACTGGTAGCCCTTCGCATTAATCAATACCCAATAAGTAGTCCTTGGTTTCAAAAAGGTTGGTGACCCCTGCTATAGATGTTAGTGATGCATCGACGCATGCGTCGAGCTCATAGAGCAATACCCTGTGTCGGTGCGCGTACCGCTTTTAGAAAGTCACGTGACCGATCATGAGCTGTTTTGGTCACGTGACCGATACGCGAACTGTGTCACACTCCCGCCTCCTTTGTGCCCTGTGAGCGGGTCTTTTCTATAGCCGGAGAAATAATAACTAAGAAGAGATGACTGAAGTGTTGATACCAACCAAACCTACCAACCCCCCCACCCCCTCCCCCCACCCCACCCCACCCCCACCCCCCTCCCTCCTCTATATCTCACACCCCGGATTGTAAATAATGTAAATAATTCAATGTATGTAATCTGATGATTATCTTGTGTGATGACTATTATGATGATAGTATGTATCTGTATCATAGAATCAATTTAAGTGGACCCCGACTTAAACAAGTTGAAAAACTTATTCGGGTGTTACCATTTAGTGGTCAATTGTACGGAATATGTACTTCACTGTGCAATGTACTAATAAAAGTTTTAATCAATCAATGAACGAAATCGTCTAAAATTGAATACGTTGGAAAAACTGTTTTTTTTTTAAAATAAAAATGTGTAAAAAATAAATTAAAAAAAATCCCAGTCCACAAGCATCTTCATTCACAACACGTTCTCTTAGATTTCCATGTTATGATACATGTTCACATTTTTTATTGACTGTATCTAAAAAAGATTAAAATATATTTTTATTTAAATGAAGATATGAAATAATCCTAAATGAAATACAATGACTTGGTTTATATTATTGTACCCGGGCGCGGCGCCGCTGCTGCCCACTGCTCCCCAAGGGGATGGGACAAGTGCAGAGGACAAATTTCGCCACATCTAGTGTGTGTGTGACAATCATTGGTACTTTAATCTTTAATCTTAATATACTAGGTCAGGGGTCACCAACCTTTTCGAAACCAAGAGCTACTTCTTGGGTACTGATTAATGCGAAGGGCTACCAGTTTGATACACACTTAAATAAATTGCCAGAAATAGCCAATTTGCTCAATTTACCTTTAACTCTATGTTATTATTAATAATTAATGATATTTATCTTTGTGGAAACACTGATCATCTTAATGATTTCTCACAATAAATATATATAGAAACAGATAAATATCAATATGCAACACTTTATTTTTATATTTTCTCTAAGTGCACATTTTTCAAATTGAACATTTTCAAATGATCACTTCTAAGACAGTCTTGTGAAATCACAATATCCCATTTTAACTAGCTAGCCACTAACATTTTTGAACAAATCATGAATTACTTTGCACCATGTTTGTACAAATAATAACTCATGTAAAATACAAAAGTCAACTCTCAAATGTATTTAAGTGTGTATCAAACTGGTAGCCCTCCGCATTAATCAGTACCCAAGAAGTAGCTCTTGGTTTCGAAAAGGTTGGTGACCCCTGATATATATATATATATACATATATATATATATATATATATATATATATATATACATATATATATATATATATATATATATGTCCTTGGGCAAGACTTCACCCTTGCTCTTGATGGCTGCTGGTTAGCGCCTTGCATGGCAGCTCCCGCCATCAGTGTGTGAATGGGTGAATGTGGAAATACTGTCAAAGCGCTTTGAGTACCTTGAAGGTAGAAAAGCGCTATACAAGTATAACCCATTTATCATTTATATTATTATATATACACACACACATGTGAATATATATATTGTTATGTTTGACTAAGGGAGATGACGACACAGACACCAGGGGGAAATGTAGCTCTAAGATTTATTATATATATATATATATACCATATGTATATAATAATCAAACAATACTAAATATACTAACTAAGGAAATGGAGTGTGACAAAATCCAAGAGTGTGTATGGTGCGTGTAGACTAGCTGCTGAGTGTTACCGTAAATGTTGAATGAGAGACGAGGAAGTCCAGGGGAGAGAGAACTCTACAGGTCCGAGTCCAAAGCGGGGGAAGTCAATGATCGAGGAAGGCAGTCAGAGTCCAGAGGGAGATCCAGGGAAAAGTGAAACGCACAGCTCACTTTCAAGGCGACAGAGGGTACTGCGGGAACGACACAAGAAAACACACACTGAAAACACGGAGGGGCAAACACAGAGAGAGCTGGATTGCATCAAGCAGGACGTGGCTTGTACGCGAACAGAAGGTTATATTCCAGCGCGGGATGGCAGGTTGTGCCGGCTTATGAAGGCAGCTCGCTCATCACGGGCAGGCGCGCAGATTGCAGATTGTCTGCAGGTGCGAGGAGGCACGCCCGCTGTGGAGAGAGAGCACCTGTTGGCGTGGCCCTCGTCAGGACACAAAGATGAGGGCGCTTTGGAATGCGCCCTGGCCGTGACATATATATATACATATATATGTGTGTGTATATATATATATATATATATATATATATATCACCAAAAATGATTCCCGGGCGCGGCTACGCTGCTGCCAACTGCTCCCCTCACCTCCCAGGGGGTGATCAAGGGGATGGGTCAAATGCAGAGGACAAATTTCACCACACCTAGTGTGTGTGTGACAATCATTGGTACTTTAACTTTAACTTTAACTTTAATATATATATATATATATATATATATATATATATATATATATATATATATATATATATATATATATATATATATATATATATATATATATATATATATATATTAGGGGTGTAACGGTACACAAAAAGTTCATTTTCGGTACAGTAAGAAAACAACAAAATATAAATTTTTTGGATATTTATTTACCAAATTTGTAAACAATGGCTTTATCCTTTTAACATTGGGAACACTATAATAATTCTGCCCACGTTAATCAACACTAAACTGCCTCAAGTTGTTGCTCAGATTAAATACAATGACAAACCTTTTCTTCTACTTATAAAAAGTGCAACATTAAACAGTTTCAAGTTAACTCATCATGCTTAATTTATTACAGCATTTGGGAAGCCTGTAGTTGATTTTTATTATGTAAATGTTATATTTGTATCAACATGTGATAGCAGGGACCCTGCCATTCAAAACTAGGCTGCTCCATTACTATTGATTAATGTAACTATAGCTAAAAGCTAATTAGTCTTCACCTCAAGCCAGGACTGCGAGCGAGCTGAGCTGCCGTTTAGGTTTCTAGAACGTCAACGGGCTCATAGTGATGTTACTAGTAGTTGACTGGGAGGTGTTTATTATAATTTGGGGAGAGTCCGCTGCCTGATACTCACCTGCTTAACACCTACCTGCTCATCACAACGCTGGAGCACTGACGACATGCGCTCTGAATACGCACTGCTGATTGGCTGTTACCGCTCTGAATATGCAATGCTGATTGGCTGTTACCGCTCTGAATATGCACTGCTGATTGGCTGTTACCGCTCTGCGTGTAACCAATCAGATGGTTGTGTGGGTGGGACAATGCTGGGTGCTGTGTAGAGTACTGACAGACACAGAGGCAGAAAGCGGAGCAGCTTGTTAAGACTTTAGCTTCGGCGGCTACTTAATATGTTCGTGTGGAAACTCGTTCGGTACACCTCCGAACCGAACCAAAACACCCGTACCGAAACGGTTCAATACAAATAGGCGTACCGTTACACCCCTAATATATATATATATACACATGTGTGTGCAGTGTTGGGACTAACGCGTTACAAAGTTAGTTTCGGCGGTAACTAGTAATCTAACGCGTTATTTTTTATATTGAGTAACTCAGTTACCGTTACTACATGATGCGTTACTGCGTTATTTTACGTTATTTTTTTATGTAGTATCGGCTAGAAACAGAAAATCTGAGTGTGTTTTATTGCAGCGCCGTCCTTCTGAATCTCTTGTGTCACACGGAGGAGCCGCGCTGGGTGTGTCTGAGTGTGGGAAGGAGGGAGGCGAGGGGTGCACGCAGCAGCATTCGTGAGGGAGGGGCGGAGACAGAGAGAGCGAGAGAGTTGTTAACACGCATGCGTCGCCAGGCTCAGCTTTTTATCGATAGATTTATCAGATTACATTTTTTATTATCTATAGCAGGGGTGTCAAAAGTGTGCCACGGAGGCCATTTGCGGCCCACAGCTAATGTTTTAAAAGCCCACAGCACTTTCTAAAAATACTATTAAAATAAACAAAAACATAACAAAAGTGAAATAAAAAAGCTTAAAGGTGAAATGTAATTTAGAAAAAGTTGCAATGTTGACTAATAAAACAAAGCTGTTTTTTTTTCTTTCAAACTGTCATTGCTCAAAACATAATATTGAATCAAAATCAATATTATTATGAATTATAGTACACACACTCTGTCAATTCTCTTATATACTCTTTCATTCTAGACTTCTAGAGTGCTTGATTGTCACATCACTCTAAATGTATATAATATAAAGTTCACAAACATAAAGTGAAGTGAATTAAAGAGGGATCCTAGTGGGCCAGGCCAATATTTCCTTATCTCTAAACTAAAACTGGGGAAATGTGTAGAGTGTTCTGGGCTTCAGACATGATTTTATTTCAGAATTCCTTGAGCGAAAAAACGCCTGGTTAGGCTTTGGTATGTAAAAGTAAAGTTAAAGTACTTATTTGGTTTACAGCTATGTTGTTATTATGCTGTTTGTTACTTATGTATGTTATGTTGCAGCTATTTAAAATAGTTTTGTCAATTTGTTCTGGCCTGAAATAAGTTGGCCCTTTGAAACATATCTTTGTTTTTGTGTGTTGTATGTAGACCACATTGCTTAGCGGAGTTCAGTGATGCAAATGCATGTCAAGTTGATCAACAGATTGTATTATTCTGCAGTGCAATAACAGTACTGAAATGAAGGCTAAAAGGGCATTAATGGGAGCTTTAAAAAAAAAAGAAGAAAAAAATAAGTAACTAAATAGTTACTTTTCACAGTAACGCATTACTTTTTGGTGTAAGTAACTGAGTTAGTAACTGAGTTACTTTTGAAATAAAGTAACTAGTAACTGTAACTAGTTACTGGTTTTCAGTAACTAACCCAACACTGTGTGTGTGTATATATATATATATATATATATATATATGTATATATATATATATTAGGGCTGTGAATCTTTGGGTGTCCCACGATTCGATTCAAAATCGATTCTTGGGGTCACGATTCGATTCAAAATCGATTTTTTTTCAACTCAACACGATTCTCGATTCAAAAACAATTATTTATTTTTTTTTTTAATGAAAACAATGCACAACAATACCATAATAATGCAATACAATTTCAAAACCAAACCCGACCCAGCAACATTGGGAATAGCAATAAACAGAGCAATTGAGAGCAATTGAGGACACACAAACATGACAGGGAACAATCTAAAAGTAGTGAGACAAAAATGAATGTTATCAACAACAGTATCAATATTAGTAACAATTTGAACATAGCAGTGATTAAAAATCCATCATTGATATTATCATTACAAACATTAATTTAAAAAAAAAGTACAAAAAATGAACAATAGTGTCAGTGGCTTACACTTGCATCGCATCTCATAAACTTTACAACACATTGTGTCCAATATTTTCCACAATGATATAATAAGTCATATTTTGGTTCATTTAATAGTTAAACAAATTTAAAAAATGGATCCCATATTCCAATATATGACTCATTATTATCTAAACTAAATGCAGTTTTTTCTACTGATATCATCTCCATAGGGGCAGCACGGTGGTAGGGGGTTAGTGCGTCTGCCTCACAATACGAAGGTACTGAGTAGTCGTGAGTTCAATCCCGGCCTCGGGCTCTTTCTGTGTAGAGTTTGCATGTCCTCCCCGTGACTGCGTGGGTTCCCTCCGGGTAGTCCGGCTTCCTCCCGCCTCCAAAGACATGCACTGGGGATAGGTTGATTGGCCCTAGTGTGTGAATGTGAGTGTGAATGTTGTCTATCTGTGCGATGAGGTGGCGACTTGTCCAGGATGTACCCCGCCTTCCGCCCGATTGTAGCTGAGATAGGCTCCAGCGCCCCCCGCCACCCTGAAGGGAATAAGCGGTAGAAAATGGATGGATGGATGGATCATCTCCATAGCTTGTGTGTACCAGTCAGTATGAGTTGGACTATCAGCATCTATCCATTTTTTTAATTTTACCCTTTTTGTTATTATGCATATTGAAAGAAATGCATTTTTACTCTTTGATGACACGTTACTAAATTGATGGAGATCCCCAAGAATACGAGTTTCCAGTGTCATTGGGATATTTATATTAAGGACTGTGATTGCTTCTTTTGTTGTTTTCAACCATAACTCTTTTATTCTCTGACATTCCCACAATAAATGAACAAGAGTTGCCTCGGCTGCCCGACACTTCATACATAACTTGCTATCTACTACACCAATTTTAAACAGCTGAGAAGATGTAAAATACAATCTATTCAATATCTTAAATTGAGTCTGTTTATCTTTAATGCTTCTAAAGGGCTTATTGGCATTTTTCAAAATATCATTCCATGATATGTCTCTTTCATCTAAAATGTTTAAGTCCATCATCCATTTCCCAACACATGCAACACAGCATTTCTAGTGTGGTGTTCATTTATTTTTCCATAAAATAGTTTAATTAATTTCTTAAATGTATCTTGATTAAAAAGTGCATCTTCTAGTTCATGGCTATTTAAAGACATACTTTCAGAGGATATGCATTTATTTACAGCGTGTTTTAAAGAGATAACATTTAAAAAATGATTTCTGGGTACATTATTGATCAACTAAATCATTGAACGGTTTAAAAGAGTTTGTATTAATAATATGATGAGGTTTAGTAATACCTCTGTCTTTCCATGTTGTCCATTTAACCACATTTTTATTAATTATGATATTAGGATTGTACCAAAGCGGTTGATTTACAGATGTCATTGACTTGATTCCTAGTATTTTCTGACACAGTTTTAGAATGTTAAAGGTGGCTTCTATTGGGCTCTGCCTCAATTCATTAGGTATTTTTTTAATATAATATAAACTCCCCACATCAATGTCCAAACTTATTAACATATTTTTGTCTATGTTGATCCAGTCCTTATCTGCAGAAGAATGAAATAAGTGGCTTGCTTGTTCACAACCGAAGGAGATATAATAATGTAATAAGTTTGGTAATTGTAGTCCTCCTTTATCTTGTGTACAAGACAACCTTAAGTATGAACAACTGGCCTTCTTTCCACACCATATAAAATGTGATATCATTGTATGTATTTTCTTAAACCAACTTTTATTAATTAGGACAGGCATCATTTTCAGTATATAATTAACTGCTGGCAGTATACTCATTTGTACTATGTTCACCCGACCCCAAAGTGATATTTGGAGACGTGACCAGCGTTCCATTTTGGATTCTGAAATTTTCCTATTACATTTGATAATCGTGTGGCTAAGATTTTTGCCAAGATTCAAAAGGATTCTCTATTCATTCAATACTTAGGATTTCAGCAGGATCTACCCCAGTCTGCTGACATGCAAACAGAGTAGTAGATTTTTGTAAAAAGATTTTATAATTGTAAAGGACAATGTTTTATCAACTGATTGCAATAATGTAAATTTGTTTTAACTATTAAATGAACCAAAAATATGACTTATTTTATCTTTGTGAAAATATTGGACACAGTGTATTGTCAAGCTTATGAGATGCGATGCAAGTGTAAGCCACTGTGACACTATTGTTCTTTTTTTTTTTATAAATGTCTAATGATAATGTCAATGAGGGATTTTTAATCACTGCTACGTTGAAATTGTAACTAATATTGATACTGTTGTTGATAATATTAATTTTTGTTTCACTACTTTGGGTTTCATTATTGTGTCGTGTTTGTGTCTCCTCTCAATTACTCTGTTTATTGCCGTTCTGAGTGTTGCTGGGTTGGGTTTGGTTTTGGAATTGGATTGCATTGTTATGGTATTGCTGTGTATTGTTTTGTTGGATTGATTAAAAAAATAAAATAATTTTTGATAAATAATAAAAAACAAAACAAAAATCGATTTTTTAAAAATGATAATCGATTCTGAATCGCACGAAGTGAGAATCGCGATTCGAATTCGAATCAATTTTTTTCCCACACCCCTAATATATATATATATATATATATATATATATATATATATATATATATATATATATATATATATATATATATATATATATATATATATATACAGTCAAGAAAATAAGTATTTGAACACTCTGCTATTTTGCAAGTTCTCCCACTTAGAAATTATGGAGGGGTCTGAAATGTTCACGGTAGGTGCATGTCCACTGTATGAGAGATAACCTAAAAAAAAAAAACAGAAATCACAATCTATGATTTTTTAACAATTTATTCGTGTGATACAGCTGAAAATAAGTATTTAAATACCTGTCTATCAGCTAGAATTCTGACCCTCAAAGACCTGTTAGTCCACCTTTAAAAGTCCTCCTTCACTCCACTGTATTATCCTGAATCAGATGCACCTGTGTGAGGTCGTTAGCTGCATAAAGACACCTGTCCACCCCATACAATCAGTAAGACCCAAACATTCAGCATGGCTAAGAGCAAAGAGCTGTCCAAAGACACCAGAGACAAAATTGTACAACTCCACAAGGATGGAAAGGACTACGGAGAAATTGCCAAGCAGCTTGGTGAAAAAAGGTTCACTGATGGCGCAATCATTAGAAAATGGAAGAAACTAAACATGACGGTCAATCTCAATCGGAGTGGAGCCCCATGCAAGATATCACCACGTGGGGTCTCAATGATGCTAAGAAAGGTGAGGAATCAGCCCAGGACTACACGGCAGGACTTGGTCAATGACCTGAAAAGAGCTGGGACCACTGTTTCCATGGTCACTATTGGTAATACACTAAGACGTCATGGTTTAAAATCATGCATGGCACGGAAAGTTCCCCTGCTTAAACCAGCACATGTTAAGGCCCGTCTTAAGTTTGCCAATGACCATTTGGATGATCCAGAGGAGTCATGGGAGAAAGTTTTGTGGACAGATGAGACCAAAATTGACCTTTTTGGTCATAATTCCACTATGCGTGTTTGGAGGAAGAAGAATGATGCGTACCATCCCAAGAACACCAGCCCTACTGTGAAGCATGGGGTTGGTAGCATCATGCTTTGGGGGTGTTTTTCTGCTCATGGGATGGGACGACTGTACTGTATTAAAGAGAGGATGACTGCAGCCATGTATTGTGAGATTTTGGCCAAAAACCTCCTTCCCTCAGTCAGATCATTGAAGATGAGTTGTGGCTGGATCTTCCAACATGACAATGACCCAAAGCCAGGGGCGGATTAAGAAATGTTGGCCCCCTGGGCCTGACATGGTCTTGGCCCCTCAACCCCCCGCGCGTGTGGGCGCACACACACGCACGCACTATGCAAGAAATACTGTATACTGTGAACAGACATGCACACTGTACTGTACAGAAGAGTGCACATACTGCACACACACTATTAGGTATACCACACAGACACTGACAAGCACAGGTTTCACACAGACACAGGGGGAGGGGATAAATGGCCTAAAAATAAACATTTTTGAAAATGATTACGCCCACTTCAGTGATGGTGCATTGGGTCATTTGAGAGATATTATGTATTGGAAGTTGGTAGCTATCATGAAATAAACCCCCCAACCCACCCAAAAAACTAAATCGGACATGATTTTTGCCCCCTTTTCCTCCCTTCTATCATTAAAAATAAAATAATATCTTAGGAAAACACATTGGCATAACGGCAGCTGTGCAGCAAATTGAGGCTCAAAGTCTGTATCTATTTGTGGTTAAGCTTGAGGAGAAGGAGAAAGGTAAAATGATAACATGCATCGGAGAGCACCACAAAGAAAGGTGTAGGCCAGTTCATGGTACAAGGGCTGCATGCAGGTCAAGATAGCCCATTTCCAAGAATGCTATAGTGGCTGGACAGGCACTGGACATGTCCTGAACTCAGTGTCAGACGTGGCTGCCGAATACTTGGATGAAGTGAAGCAGCTGACAGATCTCATGCTGCCCCATCTGAAGACTGTCCTGGCCAGGCAGAGGATGGATGAGGAGACCTTCCCAATGGACCCTGTCAGTGAACAGGCTAGTAACATTGATGGCACCCCTGTGCACAACATTGGGATGGAGAGACAATGTGGCAAGGTGGACTACAAACTGAAGAAGTTGGGCACACTGAACGCAGTCAATAGGTCAATAATTTTACAGAAGAGCCAGGAGCTTCAGAGGTTTCAAGGCAGCAGCACAAGCAAAAAGGGAGGTTGAACTCAACTGGAGTAAATTCATGAAGGCAAAATTCGAGAGTAGGGCAGATGAGAAACAAGAGATGGCTCAAAGAAAGGAGAGTAAGAGACTAGACATGCTGGACACACTGAAATCTTTTGATGGCCCCTTCACGATAGTGGGGAAGTTGAAAAGTTCCTTGTGGATGAAAGTCTGCACAAGAATGCAAAGCTGCAGAGAATGAAGCCTGAGGTTCAGTTTGCCAGAGAAAGCACCAAGCTTCTGCCTAAAGTCAATCCTATCTTCACAATCCAGGTGACACTTCCCAGAAATGGCAAAAGTGCAATTCTCCAAGTCATAATGGATACTTAGAATTTTATGGTGGTGGTAAGTATTCATGAAAACAGGTAGCCTAACATTAGTGAATGGGTGAATTCTGGAAATAACCTAAAAATCTTACACAGTGCACCTTTAAGCAAGGGGTTTCTTTCGTGCTTTCAATTTTGCAAAATCATCCACCACATCATTGAAGTCCAACTCTCTTGTCAGCTCACTCTCAATTGCCATTAGAGATAACGCATTTAATCTTTTCTGAGTCATTCTTGTGCGCAGCTCATTTTTTACTCTTGACAAAAGAGAGAATGAGCGTTCTCCCTCACAGTTACTGACCGGTAGAGTGAGAAAAATCTGTAGCGCAATGTATGTATTAGGAAACGTAGGCTGTAGTCCAAAATGTATTATTGTTTTGAGCAGTCCTGAAGGGGTCCTCTCCTCATCAGTGTTGTTGAGCTGTATAAAAGATTTGAACTGTATAAGCTCCTGTCCAAGACTTTCATTGAGGTCAGATGGGTATGATTCAGTGAGAATCTTGGCCTTGTGAAGGACTGAAGCATTGGACTCTGTATCCAAAGAGAAAAGGACACTGAACAAATTGTTCAGATGTTTGTAGGCCTCCAGACGGTGATTAAGGCTTGAACTCAGTTGATCAATAGAGGCAATAAATGTCTCTATTTGAAACAGTTGCCTTCCCTCAAGCACAACATCTGGGGATGCTGATTCATCAGCAAACTTTTTACGTTTCCTCGTCCGTTCAGCCCTGTAAGATGGGGTGCCACCCAACATGTTTAAGGCTTTCTGCTCAAAATGATCAAATAGATCTCTTTGGGAGAGAACAAAGGTGCGCAGAGATTCCAGCAATCTAACTGCTGTACCAAGGTCCATGTCTGCTTTTTGAAGTTGCAGACTTGTGGCCTGAAATCTGGACAGAACAGTGTCCCAAAAGCCTGCCATGAAGGCCATCTCAAGTGAATCCAGCTTCCGCACTAGACTGTCAGCTTCAGTTCGTGTGTCTCGTTTCTCTGTGTCATCAGTGGAAATAACCTGTAGTGCTGCTTTTATTTTACTGTAGTTCTGCCACAGTGCTTTGGTAGATTCTGCACGGCAACTCCAACGCGTGTTGGATAAAGCTTTAAGTGTGAGATCTATGTTGGAATTGCCAAATACCCTGTCCCATCGGTGTGTGGATGCAGTTGTGAAGTTGTAAATAGACTGAATCAAGTCAAAATACTTAGAGACTTCATTTCCACATCTGTCAATGCTGTTGACTCCCACCAAATTCAAAGAGTGAGCTGCACATGGAATATAGTGTATTAATGGGTTGCTTTTCTTTAAGTGAGCCTGCAACCCATTATACCTCCCTGACATGTTGCTGGCATTATCATAAGCCTGCCCCCTGCAATTTGACAGCTCTAACCCTAGATTTTCCAACACAGACATGACACAGTTAGCCAAACTTTCACCTGTATGGCTAGTAATGGGCTCAAAACCCACAAAGCGTTCAACAACACTGCCCTCTTTGCTAACAAAACGGAATATGAATGTCAATTGGTCCACATGAGATAAATCTGGGGTTGAATCCACAATGATAGAGTAGTATTTGCTTGCTTGCAGTTCATCTGCTATAGCCTGTTTGGTTTTTGCACCCATCAATTCAATGAATTCCTCACAAATGGTGGAGGACAGATATGAGGTATTACCTCGACCCATCTGCCCAAACTTTCTGATGTGATCCTTTAGAAAGGGATCAAATTCAGCCAGGACCTTCAGAATACCAAGGTAGTTCCCATTGAGAGGAGACCCTAACGATTCATTTTTACCCCTAAATGCAAGGCCCCTTTCTGCAAGGAATTTAATGACTGCAACAACTCTTTGTAACACCTGCCTCCAATAGCTGCTCTCTGCCTGAAACTGTTTGAACAGGTCTGCATCAACTGTGGCACCTTTGGCGCGGTTCAAGACTGCTTGCATGCAGGTTATGTGCTCAGCACTTCGCTCATGTTCACCAAATCTTTCTGAGTGTTTCCAATCACAATAGCCTGTCACAAAAGAATGCGTTTTTGGGGAAAACAGTTTGCATGCAAAGCAGTAAACATTACCAGTAGAGGGAGAGTACATCAGCCACTCTCTTTGTACTCGTTGTCCATTGGGCAAGTGTGAAGTAAAATGTTCATTGTTTAGGCATCGGGTTTTGCCTCCTAGCCCACTGTTCCTCACAGAAGCTGGATAATGGCTGTGACGGTTGTGAAATGATTTTGCACCTCTTTGAATAAGAACTTCCTTCATTGACTCAGTGAGGGTCTCAGCCCATTTAGCGGGATCACTAGGTAGAGTTGTCACTGTAGATGGTGTTGAAGAAAGATTCAGCTCATTTTCTATGCTGTCCAGAGGTGCAGTGACCTCACATTCATCCGAGCAACTGGCTACTGCTGAATTGGTTGAATCATAAGCATCAGAAGCATTTGGTTCAGTGTCTACACTTGTAGTGGTCTCAGGATCTTGGGAGCTACATGCTAGCTCAGGTGCATTGCTAACCTTAACTGAATTTGCAGTAGCATTTATAGAATTGCTTTCAGCAGATGTCTTTGTACTGAAGAAGCTGGAGATATTTGGAACACTCTCAAGTAAAACTGATTCCTTTTTTTTCTTTTCTTGCTGAATTTTTTTTCTAGCTCCTCCACTTAAACGTTTATGATCCATATTTCCCTTCTTTCTTTGCACATTGGCTCTTTGCCTATCACAACAGATAAACCAACTATGTGTGTGTGTGTGTGTGTGTGTGTGTGTGTGTGTGTGTGTGTGTGTGTGAGTTTGTTTGTGTGTTTATGATCGGTGCTGCTTCCTTCAAGTGTGTGAGGTGATTTAGAAAACTAGCAACCCAGCATCAACACTCCAAAGCAGAGAATAACAGCTTACTAGCATAGACAATTGAGAGCAGAGAATCAACTGATTCGTCTGATAGACAGCAGGAGAGCAGAGTGGTCAGTGATGATCGAATCAAGAAAATGTCTAAATGGCAAGGGAACAGACTGATTTGTACTGAGGAGAAAGAGAGAGAGAGCCAATTACAGTGAAATATATTCCAAAAGAGCCAAGTGACTAGCTGAAGGCAGGGACAAATGCCTTGGAGTGACCAATAAGAGTGCAAAGTACCAAATGGCAAAATGTGGAAAGACCAACAGGCAGATCTGCTTTTACCTCTTATCTTCACAACCAAAAAGTTGCTAAATGATGTTTTCAGTCGCTAGCCAGGTATGGCCAAAAGACGCGAAATCTAGCGGCAAAGTCGGTCAATCACACTGACAGTGAAACAAATATTTTGAAAAGATAATAATTGTACACCTTTGTGCACTTTAGTCTTCTATCTAAATATTTTCACAAAGGACACCAAGGCAGCTTGCTAGCTATGATGGGAGCAACAATGTCTGATAGACAGCAGGAGAGCAGAGTGGTCAGTGATGATCCAATCAAGAAAATGTCTAAATGGCAAGGGAACAGACTGATTTGTACTGAGGAGAAAGAGAGAGCCAAGTACAGTTAAATATATTCCAGAGCCAAGTGACTAACTGAAGGCAAAGACAACAGCCAGATACCTTAGCAGAGACCAACAAGAATTCAAAGTACCTAATAGCAAGATGGCGAGACCAACACAATAAATTGTATTAGGATTTAATTTATTAACGTTAATCTTAACAGCCAAAAAGTTGCTGAATAATGTTTGTAGTCGCTAGCCAGGTATGCCCAAAACAAGAGTCGCTAAACCTAGCAGCAAAGTTGCTTAATTGCAACACACTCTAGGATTCAGGGGAATTAAGGATAATAAAGATATTAATTGTACAACTTTTTGTACTTTTTTTTCTAGTTTTTTGAGTCGCCAGCCATGTATGGCCAAAAGTCGCTAATTGAATGCCAACGTTGCTTAATCGCCAACACACTGGGACTCACTGAAGGACTGACTGAATAAAAAAGATAATTAAGATAATTGTGTACTTTTCTCTTCTGATATTTTCTCTAAGGACCCCAAGCTATCTGCAAGCAGCAATAATGTCTGACAGACAGGAGAGCAGAGTGGTCAGTGATGAATGGCAAGGGAACAGGCTGATTTGTACTGAGGAGAAAGAGAGAGAGAGAGCCAATTACAGTGAAATATATTCCAAAAGAGCCAAGTGACTAGCTGAAGGCAGGGACAAATGCCTTGGAGTGACCAAGAAGAGTGCAAAGTACCAAATGGCAAAATGTGGGAAGACCAACAGGAAGATCTGCTTTTACCACTTATCTTCACAACCAAAAAGTCGCTAAATGATGTTTTTAGTCGCTAGCCAGGTATGGCCAAAAGACGCGAAATCTAGCGGCAAAGTCGGTCAATCACACAGTGAAACAAATAATTTTAAAAAGATAGTAATCGTACAATGTCTTGTACTTTTGTCTTCTTTCTTAATATTTCTCAAAGGACACCAAAATGTCGCTATCTGCAGGCAGCTTGCTAGCTATGATGGCAGCAACAATGTACCTTAGAGTGACTGACCAACAAGAGCTCAAAGTACCTAATGGCAAAATGTGGAGAGACAGACACAATAAATTGCATTAAGATGAAGAGAACTGTTGCTATTATTAATCTTAACATCAACCAGAAAGTCGCTAAATGTCACCAGCCAGGTATGGCCAAAAGTCGCTTAATTGGCCACACACAGTAACAGAGAAACTAACAAAAAAAAGATCATAAAGATAATAGTTGTACAACTGTGTGTACTTTTGTCTTCTTTCTAAATATTTTCCCAAAGGACACCAAAATGTTGCTATCTGCAGGCGGGAGCGTGCCTATGTTCCCCGGGTCCTATGTTCCCCGGGTCCTATGTTCCCCGGTTGTTCCTGGGTCTTTGTATGCGACCGGGGAACTTAGGACCCTTTTTGTAAAAAAGGGTCCTATGTTCCCTGCATTGTATCTGGCGAAATTGCGAAATTGTGCCCTGACCAAAACCATCCCTAAACCTAACCTGTCACAGGGCGTTGTGGAGCACTTTTTTTTGGCGAAATTGTGCCCTGACCAAAACTATCCCTAAACCTAACCTGTCACAGGGCGTTGTGGAGCACTTTTTTGGCGAAATTGTGCCCTGACCAAAACCATCCCTAAACCTAACCTGTCACAGGGCGTGCGGCAGCAGATAGAGCAACTCAAACGCGAACTTCCTTCCTTCGACAACTTAAACGCGTCTCTGTCATGCGTGTCTGCGTGCGTCTTACTTAGTCGCGCATTGGAAGCAGCGGGGAACATAGAACCCTTTTCTGGAAAAAGTGTTGTACGTTCCCCGCAGCGGGGAACATAGAACCCTTTTTTTTAAAAAGGGTCCTTAGTTCCCCGGTAGAGGGGAACATAGGACCCGGGTAACATAGGGACGGGGAACATAGGGATGACCCGCTGCAGGCAGCTTGCTAGCTATGATGGCAGCAACGATGTCTGCCAGACAGGAGAGAGTGGTCAGTGACGATCGAATCGAGAAAATGACAAAATGGGTCAAAGACCAAAAAGTTATTAACTGACAGCAGTGACAAATGTCAGACTGTAAACTTTCTCGAAAGAAAAGGACAAAATGGGAAGATGCTGATAATAACAGCAAAATGGAAAATATAAGAATTTCCAAGTAATGCTCAACTCAAGTGTGTGGTGTGTGTGTGTGTGCGCGCGTTAAACTTCTTGTTGAATGATTTCAAATTATCTCTGAGTCTGAACTGAGGGAAAGGAAACCAAATTTTGAGCAGTCTCTCACGAGTTCAAAATACCAAATGAGGAGATTCTAAAAGAACAGACCGGTTTATGAAAGACTTGATGGGGGAGGGGCACAGCTAAGAATACTTGAGTGAGATTCTGTGATCCAAATTCGAGATAGAGCTTTTTGATAATGATAATTTGTCAGAGTAAGGTTGTGTAATCAAAATTTGAGAATGAGCTTTGTCAATCAATCAAGAATATTTGCATTAAGTTCTGTGATCAAAATTCAGAAACAACCTTTAATAATTGATAAAGAATATGTGAGTGAGGTTGTGTGATCCATCCAATTTGAGAATTAGCTTTGATAATAATGATTGAGAGCCTCTGGCCCTCTGTGGATCATGGCCGCGGGGCCAATTTTGCCTGGCCCCTTGGGGCCTCTGTGGGTCGTGGCCGCGGGGCCAAGTTGGCCTGGCCCCTTGGGGCCTCTGACCCTCTATGGATCGGGGCCAAGTTGGCCTGACCCCTCGGGGCCTCTGGCCCTCTATGGATCATGGCCGCGGGGCCAAGTTGGCCTGACCCCTTAGGACCTCAGGCCCTCTGTGGGTCGCGGCCGCGGGGCCAAGTTGACCTGGCCCCTTGGGGCCTCTTACCCTCTATGGATCGTGGCCGCGGGGCCAAGTTGACCTGGCCCCTTGGGGCCTCTGGCCTTCTGTGGCTCGCGGCCGCGGGGCCAAGTTGGCCTGGCCCTTTGGGGCCTCTGGCCTTCTGTGGGTCGTGGCCGCGGGGCCAAGTTGGCCTGGCCCCTTGGGGCCTCTGACCGTCTATGGATCGTGGCCGCGGGGCCAAGTTGACCTGGCCCCCTGGGGCCTCTGACCCTCTATGGATCGTGGCCGCGGGGCCAAGTTGGCCTGGCCCCTTGGGGCCTCTGACCGTCTATGGATCATGGCCGCGGGGGCCATGTTGGCCTGGCCCCTTGGGCCTCTGGCCCTCTGTGGGTCGCGGCCGCGGGGCCAAGTTGACCTGGCCCCTTGGGGCCTCTTACCCTCTATGGATCATGGCCGCGGGGCCAAGTTGGCCTGGCCCCTTGGGGCTTAAGATTATTATTTTTGCAAAAGTAGTTTTGCTTGGGTCGCGGCCGCGGGGCCAAGTTGGCCTGGCCCCTTGGGGCCTCTGGCCCCCTGGGCCTGGGCCCGGTAGGCCCGGTCATTAATCCACCTATGCCCAAAGCACACAGCCAGGAAAACCAATAAGTGGCTTCGTAAGAACCATATCAAGGTTCTGGAGTGGCCTAGCCAGTCTCCAGACCTAAATCCAATTGAAAATCTTTGGAGGGAGCTGAAAGTCTGTGTTACTCAGCGACAGCCCAGAAACCTGACTGATCTAGAGATCTGTGTGGAGGAGTGGGCGAAAATCCCTCCTGCAGTCTGTGCAAACCTGGTGAAGAACTACAGGGAATGTTTGACCTCTGTAATTTCAAACAAAGGCTACTCTACCAAATATTAATGTTGGTGTTCAAATACTTACACTACCATTCAAAAGTTTGGGGTCACATTGAAATGTCCTTATTTTTGAAGGAAAAGCACTGTACTTTTCAATGAAGATAACTTTAAACTAGTCTTAACTTTAAAGACATACACTTTATACATTGCTAATGTATACAGCAATGTATACAGCTAATTCTAGCTGCAAATGTCTGTTTTTTGGTGCAATATCTACATAGCTGTATAGAGGCCCATTTCCAGCAACTATCACTCCAGTGTTCTAATGGTACAATGTGTTTGCTCATTGGCTCAGAAGGCTAATTGATGATTAGAAAATCCTTGTGCAATCATGTTCACACATCTGAAAACAGTTTAGCTCGTTACAGAAGCTACAAAACTGACCTTCCTTTGAGCAGATTGAGTTTCTGGAGCATCACATCTGTGGGGTCAATTAAACGCTCAAAATGGCCAGAAAAAGAGAACTTTCATCTGAAACTCGACAGTCTATTCTTCTTAGAAATGAAGGCTATTCCACAAAATTGTTTGGATGATCCCAAACTTTTGAACAGTAGTGTATTTTCAGCTTTATCACACAAATTGTTAAAAAATCATAGATTGTGATTTCTGGATTTTTCTTTTTAGGTTCTCTCATATACAGTGGACTGCACCTACCATGAAAATTTCAGATCCGTCCATGATTTCTAAGTGGGAGAACTTGCAAAATAGCAGGGTGTTCAAATACTTATTTTCTTGACTGTATATATATATATACATATATATATATATATATATATATATATATATATATATATATATATATACACACACACACACAATCGCGATCAAAAGTTTACATACACTTGTAAAGAACATGGCTGTCTTGGGTTTCCAATAATTTCTACAACTCTTATTATTTGGTGATAGAGTGATTGAAGCACATACTTGTTGGTCACAAAAAACATTCATGAAGTTTGGTTCTTTTATGAATTTATTATGGGTCTACTGAAAATGTGGCCAAATCTGCTGGGTCAAAAGTATACATACAGCAATGTTAATATTTGGTTACATGTCCCTTGGCAAATTTCACTGCAATAAGGCACTTTTGGTAGCCATCCACAAGCTTCTGGTTTAATTTTCGACCACTCCTCTTGACAAAATTGGTGTAGTTCAGCTACATTTGTTGGTTTTCTGAAATGGACTTGTTTCTTCAGCATTGTCCACACGTTTAAGTCAGGACTTTGGGAAGGCCATTCTAAAACCTTCATTTTAGCCTGATTTAGCCATCCCTTTACCACTATTGACGTGTGTTTGGGGTCATTGTCCTGTTGGAACACCCAACTGCGCCCAAGACCCAACCTCCGGGCTGATGATTTTAGCTTGTCCTGAAGAATTTGGAGCCTCCTTTTTCATTGTTCCATTGGCAGCAAAACAGGCCCAGAGCATAATACTACCACCACCATGCTTGACGGTGGGAATGGTGTTCCTGGGATTAAAGGCCTCACATTTTCTCCTCCAAAACAAATTGCTGGGTATTGTGGCAAAACAGCTCAATTTTTGTTTCATCTGACATCATATGGACAAAGATAAGACCTTCTTGAGAAAAGTTATGTGGTCAGATGAAACAAAAAATTAGCTGTTTGGCCACAATACCCAGCAATAAGAGTTGTAGAAATTATTGGAAACTCAAGACAGCCATGACATTATGTTCTTTACAAGTGTATGTTAACTTTTGACCACAACTGTATGTGTATGAATACATGTTTGGCGAGCCGCTGGATCGATCTATATGTGGTATGGATCGGTTGATGTCCGGTTGAAAAGACATGAATCGGTTGGTTGTAGATCTGATACAAAATATGGCCACTCTAATCCTGCGGGACTTCTCTGAACAAATTACAGTAATGTAATATATTGTAGCCCCCAGAAAAAAATAAAATTTTAATATTTTACGTTTTACCTTCTGTGTACGCACTTTCGACCCGTGAGTCCGCGCTACCCCGCCGGACACACAACAACACTTCCTCATTCTATGCCAATCATCTTTCAGGCACGGACAGTGTGTTTGCAAACATGGGAAAAACTAACATCAAATCCAAACACAAACATAAAACATTAACATTAGCTGGTTGTTACACTACAAATTGATATACTGTACATAGCCCTTTATGTGCACTATTGAGTGATGTACCGAAAACTTGACCACCGAAAAAATACTTTGATCACCGAAATCCATGCTCCTGAATCCGGATGTTAACAAAACGCATACCATTGTGACTGTCTCGAGCATTGTCAGCATGCATGCAATGTGGACATAATTTTAATACATTCCAGATATACCAGTGGACAGCTATCTACAAAATGTGCAAATATTAAGAGGACAGTGGCGGCTTTTAAGAAAAGAAACTAGAGCAACAGCGCGAAGCAAGCGTGACGTCATGGTCACTGCGGCTCTCTTCTTTCATCAGGGACATCGAGGGACAGAAATAGTCTCTAAACACGAGTACATTTTATAATAACACCACAAGATGCTAGATTTGTTGCTAGTTGTTTTTAATTAAAAAAAAACCCTCAAAAGTCTGGAACACTTGAAAAAAATCTCAACAGTACATTGTACAAAAAGCAGCAACAATTGAAAATAGGGCAAAACGTTAAAAACAACAAACTAATTCATTATAAATGTTTACCATGTATGTACACATTTTTGAGCTTTTTAAAGAAAATAGTTTAGGAAATTATGCAAATGAGTCAATGACGTCATGGTGACCACGCTCATAAACCTGCATTTGTACCTGTTTTTGTGTATTTGGGATCCGCATAAGTCCCGAACATGTAAAATCAAACTATGGTGGCCATGCAAAAATATTTATAAAACCATCTTGCCTTTCTTCATACTTTTGGGAAACAAGACGTTTGGAATTTGCTTCATTGGTGTCTCGTACATGAACATGCTTTCTCCGCTGTTGCCATTTCTAATACATCCATCCCTCCAAAGTAGTGTATAGTTTGAAGTAATATCTGTAAGTAGACTCCATATGGAAGCGCTAAAAATATATGAAAGATGGGGAGAAGACGCAATCGAGGTGAAGTCACATAAATAAGATCGTCCACAAAACAGCGCATCCTTAAGAGATGGTCAGAAAGCGGCTTGAAGATAAGCCATAAAACTAATCCAAGCAACACCATTAAATATTATGAAGACAACACAGAAGTGTTTTAAATGTAGAAAAATAATTAGAATTTGACCCCTTTAAAGGACTAATAACATAATCCATGTTTTTAAAGTAACACTAACTACAGTGATCGCCTCAGCAGCTGCAGTCTTTCCTGACGGAAGGGCTCAGTATCCATGGCGTCTGCCTCCTGGAGCGACTCCCGAATTAAACCTTTCAATCGGTCCACACCAAACCCGGTAGTAGTGGAGACAGGAACCACGTGCCTGAATGTCATGTGACCCTTTGGTATCAAGTCAGTGGGCAGCAATGTCCTGCAGTAATCTACAGGAAGATGAGCTCATTTAAAACATGATTAATATTTACAGAATATAGTGATTAGAGGTGGGGGAAATCATCGATTTTTAGATGCATCGCCATTCGGACATTGGTCATTGTAAAATCATAATCAATTATTGTTTTATTGTAAATAAAGTAATGCAGACAGTTGTAAAATTTGGCTCACTAAAGCAAGTCACTTCACCGAGAGATCTGACCAGCTCTTTTATCTTAGGGCACTTATGTTCCAGTTTTGCACACATTTAATTAATTAATTATCGGTAATTTAATAAATGTAATGGGTATTAATTTTAATCCACTGTTTTTAAAAGTTGCAATTAATGCAAGCTTATATAGGAAAACAAATATAAATCTAAAACTGCAACAATATACATAAATTAAGGATGCATTAATTTATTTTGAATCTAATCGTAATTTTTGAATTGTGACCGAATCATGAGATGCCCAAAGATTCCCACCTCTAATAGTGATGGTGCGTGATAATTTAATTGTTTACCTTCTGGGTTTAGTAGCTGCTCTTTTAGCTGCTCCAGGTTCTCTTCAGCAGACGGCAGATCCATCTTGTTGACTACCAGCAGTGCTGGTTTGTTCACAAGCTCCTCCTTGTACAACTCTAGCTCCTGCAGTCCACAAAGAGGACAGAAAGTGGACATTTTTAGTTTACACTCTAAAGACAAACAGAAAAGGTGACTTGATGAATGTCACCTTAGTGAGGAGCTGCACCGCTTCAAAGGCCGACCTGAACGCTGTTTGACTCGCGAGCTGGAATCCGCAAACATCAACCTAAAAAAATAAAGATCAAATCATTGCGCTAACATGCTCTCCCAGTTGACATATATATCTAGTCTGGGATCTGCAACCTGCGGCTCTTTAGCGCCGCCCTTGTGGCTTTCTGGAGCTTTTTCAAAAATGCATGAAAATTTAAAAAGATGGGGGAAAAATATATTTTTGTTTTAATAGGGTTTCTGTAAGAGGACAACATGACACAAACCTCCCTAATTGTTAGAAATGCCACGGTTTATATCAAACATGCTTCACTGATGAGTATTTGGCGAGCGCCATTTTATCCTACTAATTTTGGCGGTCACCGTAGTTTGCTTGCAACAGATGTTCTTCAACGATGTCAGAGAAAGACGTGTTTTATGCCACTCCTTTATCTTATTTTGTCCACCAAACGTTTTATGCTGTGTGCGCATGCACAAAGGTGAACTTTGTTGATCTTATTGACTTGTGTGGAGTGCTTATCAAGCATATTTTGTCAGTGCATGACTGCAAGCTAAACGATGCAAAGATGCTATTTGGGCTAGCTTTATGTACGTATTGCACCATTATGCCTCACTTGTAGGTATATTTGAGCTCATTTAATTTCCTATATCCTCTGTGTATTTAATTTATATCTGCATTCCTCATAATGTATGTGTGTAATATTGGCTGCATTTCTGATAGTTGTTTGTGTGCAATGTTGTTCCAGACCACAGCAATCGTAACCCAGCTTGCATAGACTGTTGTAAATCAATTTTGAAGAAGACAGCCCGCCAGTTCCTTTAACATGGACACACACATCAATACCTTTGGCCATTCTGAGCCAGTAATTTCGACGAGGTATCTCACCCCGAGAAGCCTCAGTTTTACTAATGTTTTCCAATGCTGTAAAAATGGGTAGAATAAATATTACAAGTCAACATTTCTGTCAACGAAGATTTGTGTCAGCCTGCGACAAAGTCATTTTGATAGTAGGCTAATATAGCTAATATAGACACGTATATCATGTGTTGACTTCATTATATCACTTATAGAAGGCTTTTAATTTTTTGCGGCTCCAGACAGATTTATTTTTTGTAGTTCTGGTCCAGTATGGCTCTTTCAACATTTTGGGTTACCGACCCCTGATCTAGTAGAACAGCATATTGCCAATATACTTTTAGGGGTGGGGGTCTGGCTCGGATAGTGCCATTATGAAATCATCATATAATTTGCATAATCAGTGACAATTCTTATATATTCATATATTTCGTTAAAAAGGCTAACAAAATGTTTTTACATATATTTAAAAAATATGTTATTGGTAATTAGTATTAACATAAATGTATTTCTTATTATATCTTATGTTTAATTGATGCTGCCTACTTTAATATTACATTATAACACAGGCTGCAATTTGTAAACCCCTAGTTTAATGACATATATTGTTCTGCCCTCCCCGAATGTTAGAATTCCATCCATTCTTCCGTTTTCTACCGCTTGTCCCTTTTTTTTGGGTCGCGGGGGTGCTGGAGCCTATCTCAGCTGCATTCGGGCGGAAGGCGGGGTACGCCCTGGACAAGTCGCCACCTCATCACAGGGCCAACACAGATAGCCAGACAACATTCACACTCAAATTCACACACTAGGGCCAATTTAGTGTTGCCAAACAACCTATCCCCAGGTGCATGTCTTTGGAGGTGGGAGGAAGCCGGAGTACCCGGAGAGAACCCACGCAGTCACTGGGAGAACATGCAAACTGAAACACAGAAAGATCCCGAGCCCGGGATTTAACTCAGGACTACTCAGGACTTTCGTATTGTGAGGCACATGCACTAACCCCTGTGCCAGCTTGCCAAATATGGAAAACAAATTTATTTTTACATAGAGATGAAAAAAACAACTTGAGGTTATTGATTGATAGTCTCTACAATGAAGTTACAGTAAAACTAAGCACACACATATGTTGTTCGACAACAAAAATTAATCAATGTATTATTGTGTGGATGCCACAAATTCCTGCATTACCTGGATTTACCGTACCAGGAATTTCCCCCATCTTCCAATTAAAAAAAGAATTCCCGGAATTTCTGGTTTTCCAATGCCTTATTTTCACATCTTGTCCCAAAGTTTTCACAGTCCACATTTATCAAACAATTCCAACCATTCCACCATCAACACATTTATCTTAGTTGAGACAAGTTTTTGGGGTTATTTTTGTACAAATTATTGATTTTTATTATTGAAATTATTGAATTAATTATTGAAAATTTAGGAATTCCAATATTTTTCAACCAATTCGAAAAATTCCAACACCATCCCATTTATATAATCGAGGACAATTGTGGTATGATCTAAATTTTCAAAAACGTGCAGTTTTCCTGAAATTCCCATATTTCCAGGATATTTACATTAAAATTAAAGCACATATTCAACTCTCCTATGCCCCAAATTTTGCAACATTTTTTTTTTTTAAACCTGATTCAGATCTTTCAACTATCCACACACACTACTCTTCCGAGATATCGAAGGCAAAACATGTTTTCCCTTTCCCCAAATTCTTGTTTTTCTCAGAATTTCTACCCATTGAGAATGAATGGGCAATATACAAAATTCTGCATGCCCCACAATTCTTATCCGATTGGAACCGTTGCACCATCCACACACTCCACTCACCTTTTTAGTTAATTAGTTTAGTTATTTTCAGTTTATTTCGAGCATCTATGAAATACACTTACATTGTAATGCATCACATATTTTTAGTTGTGTCATTTCAGCAAGTCCGAAAAGGAGGAAGAAGCAGATCTTATTTAATCCTACCCCTATTCATATCATAGCTGTTTTATCACATGTTCTGTTTGTAACAGAACAGTGAATATATAAATTAGTAAATTAATATACAATAAGTAAGTAAACAACTATTAAAGGCATAAATAAATATTAGACATATAAACATATACACAGTAACATTTTCATAAATATATAGTTAAGTCATTTATGGTTCATCTAGGAGATGAAAGACATTATCTAATTATTTTTTTTGTACTTTAAGAACGCTTGTAGTTTGAAAAGCTTCTTAAACTGAATCATATTAGTGCTTTGTTAGATTTCCTTGCTTAATGCATTCCAGAATTTAATGCCACAAACTGATATGCTAAATGTCTTTGGCATAACATGTGTTGCTAACTGGCATGCTAGCATTAGCATGTTAAATCTGTCTACACCAGGGGTCGGCAACCCGCGGCTCTTTTACCACTCTGATGTGGCTCAGCTTCATACTTGCCGACCCTCCCAATTTTTCCGGGAGACTTCAGGATTGTAGTGCCTCTCCCAGAAATCTCCCGGGGCAAATATTCTCCGGTTTTCACCCAAACAATAATAATAAGGGCGTGCCGTGTAGGCAAAGCGTTTAACCCAATCTACGACCTGTACAAAACAGCTTACCAGCCCAGCCACATGTTGTATGCAGCTTCTGATAGTACATGTAAGTGGCAGCAAGGCATACTTGGTCAACAGCCATACAGGTTACACTGACGGTTGCCGTATAAAACAACTTTAACACTCTTACTAATATGCGCCACACTGTGAACCCACACCAAACAAGAATGACAAACACATTTCGGGAGAACATCTGCACCGTAACACAACATAAACACAACAGAACAAATACCCAGAATCCCATGCAGCCCTAACTCTGCCGGGCTACATTATACACCCCCGCTACCACCAACCCCCGCCCCCCATAAAATGACACCCAAAATGTATATATATATATATATATATATACATATATATACTGTATACACATATATATACATACACATATATATATATATATATATACATACACATACATACATATATATACAGTGGGGCAAAAAAGTATTTAGTCAGCCACGGATTGTGCAAGTTCTCCCACTTAAGATGACAGCGGTCTGTAATTTTCATCATAGGTACACTTCAACTGTGAGAGACAGAATGTGAAAAAAAATCCAGGAATTCACATTGTAGGATTTTTAAAGAATTTATTTGTAAATTATGGTGGGAAATAAGTATTTGGTCAATAACAAAAATTCAATACTCAATAATTTAATATAACCTTTGTTGGCAATAACTGAGGTCAAACGAGTACTATACGTCTTTACCAGGTTTGCACACACAGTAGCTGGTATTTTGGCCCATTCCTCCATGCAGATCTTCTCGAGAGCAGTGATGTTTTGGGGCTGTCGCCGAGCAACACGGACTTTCAACTCCCTCCACAGATTTTCTATGGGGTTGAGGTCTGGAGACTGGCTAGGCCACTCCAGGACTTTCAAATGCTTCTTACAGAGCCACTCCTTCGTTGTCCGGGCGGTGTGTTTGGGATCATTGTCATGCTGGAAGACCCAGCCACGTTTCATCTTCAAAGCTCTCACTGATGGAAGGTTTTGGCTCAAAATCTCACGATACATGGCCCCATTCATTCTTTCCTTAACACGGATCAGTCGTCCTGTCCCCTTAGCAGAAAAACAGCCCCAAAGCATGATGTTTCCACCCCCATGCTTCACAGTAGGTATGGTGTTTTTGGGATGCAACTCAGTATTCTTCTTCCTCAAAACACGACGAGATGAGTTTATACCAAAAAGTTCTATTTTGGTTTCATCTGACCACATGACATTCTCCCAATCCTCTGTTGTATCATCCATGACAGGCCTGGACATGCACTGGCTTAAGCAGGGGGACACGTCTGGCCTTGCAGGATTTGATTCCCTGTCGGCGTAGTGTGTTACTGATGGTAACCTTTGTTACTTTGGTCCCAGCTCTCTGCAGGTCATTCACCAGGTCCCCCGTGTGGTTCTGGGATTTTTGCTCACCGTTCTCATGATCATTTTGACCCCACGTGATGAGATCTTGCGTGGAGCCCCAGATCGAGGGAGATTATCAGTGGTCTTGTATGTCTTCCATTTTCTGATAATTGCTCCCACAGTTGATTTTTTCACACCAGGCTGCTTGCCTATTGTAGATTCACTCTTCCCAGTCTGGTGCAGGTCTACAATTCTTTTCCTGGTGTCCTTCGACAGCTCTTTGGTCTTGGCCATAGTGGAATTTGGAGTCTGACTGTTTGAGCTGTGGACAGGTGTCTTTTATACAGATAACGAGTTCAAACAGGTGCCATTAATACAGGTAACGAGTGGAGGACAGAAAAGCTTCTTAAAGAAGAAGTTACAGGTCTGTGAGAGCCAGAGATCTTCCTTGTTTGAAGTGACCAAATACTTATTTTCTACCATAATTTACAAATAAATTCATTAAAATTCCTACAATGTGAATTCCTGGATTCTTTCTCTCACAGTTGAAGTGTACCTATGATGAAAATTACAGACCTCTGTCATCATTTTAAGTGGGAGAACTTGCACAATCGGTGGCTGACTAAATACTTTTTTGCCCCACTGTATATATACATACGATATACATACATACATACATACATACATACATACATACATATATATATATATATATATATATATATATATATATATATATATATATATATATATATATATATATATATATATATATATATATATATATATACCGTATTTTTCGGACTATAAGTCGCAGTTGTTGTCATAGTTTGGCCGGGGGTGCGACTTATACTCAGGAGCGACTTATGTGTGAAATTATTAACACATTACCGTAAAATATCAAATAATATTATTTAGCTCATTCACGTAAGAGACTAGACGTATAAGATTTCGTCGGATTTAGCGATTAGGAGTGACAGATTGTTTGGTAAACGTATAGTATGTTCTATATGTTATAGTTATTTGAATGACTCTTACCATAATATGTTATGTTAACATACCAGGCACGTTCTCAGTTGGTTATTTATGCGCAACCCCGGGGCAGACCGTCGGAGGGGGGACGCGTGGCGTGGAGCGCTACCTGGACACAAGTCGAGGGACTGATCACCCTCGGCTGGGTCGCCCGGGAGAGGGTGTTTGATTAAGACCCGAAACACCCTATGACTCCGGGAGAATCACTGATGATGTGTCCAGGTTGCACCGTAAGGTGTATTTATGAAACCGATCCAGTATGGCATCGCCATTGACTTCCAGGAAGAGGCTGGATGACAACCCCGAAAGAGTGGTGACAACTGGAGAGACAGTTGACAGCTCGGAAAGACGGCAACCGGGGCAGGGAGGGGTAGCATCCCAAGTTGCAGCTCCCGCAAGGGAGCGCCCATATAACGCTGCGAAAAACCCTGAAGACACATAAGATCAAGATAGGCTGCCTGAGGAAACCCGTGGTGCAACGCACAGGGCCAGTACCTTGTACGGCCCTGATGAGACGGAGGAGGACCCAGGCCCGGACACTCCCCACAGTGCCTGGAACCTCCAAGCACCACCGGCGCAACCCCGGGGCAGACCGTCGGAGGGGGGACGCGTGGCGTGGAGCGCTACCTGGACACAAGTCGAGGGACTGATCACCCTCGGCTGGGTCGCCCGGGAGAGGGTGTTTGATTAAGACCCGAAACACCCTATGACTCCGGGAGAATCACTGATGATGTGTCCAGGTTGCACCGTAAGGTGTATTTATGAAACCGTCATATAACATACACTTTATTTTAAATTTCCTTTCAAATGTCTATTCTTGGTTTTGGGTTTTATCAAATAAATTTCTCCAGTACGACTTATAGATGTTTTTTTCCTTCGTTATTATGCATTTTCGGCCGGTGCGACTTATATTCCGGAGCGACTTATAGTCCGAAAAATACGGTATGTGTTCTGTTAAACCACTATTGGTGACATAAGCTTTTGTTATTTTGTTAAGTTGCAAACAGCATCTTTAAGAAAATAATTACAAAAGGAAGATAAACTTTTTTTTTTTTTTACAGTGGATAACTTCTTTCTTTTTACAATGACAAGATTTTTTTTTACAGTGGATAACTTCTTTCTTTTTACAATTATGTGACAAGAATGATGGAAAATTATATACATTTATCATTAAAGACTAATTTACACCTTTTATAAGTTACACAATATCAAAAAGTTCCTTAAATTTAACAAAGGTTTCCACAATCATCAAAAGGTTGACCCTGGAATGGACTATGATTGGACTAAAAGGTGTTTGTAAACAAAACTAAAAAGTTGAATCATCAATGTTGTTGTTATACAAACCACAAAGAGAAGGTGCTTGGTTCTCTCCACATGCTTAAGGAACTTGTGTCCCATTCCTTTGTTCATGTGTGCACCTTCAATCAAACCTGGGAGGTCCGCGACTGAGATCTACATGAAGAAAAAGCAAGCATAACCACACCAATACATGATGCAGTACTGACAGTGTACTTCTAAAAATGAATGCCCTTATGCACTCAAACCCAAGTATGAATACACAAGTGCACCAATTAAGACAGTTTTCAGATTTTCATACCTGCTTGTGGTCATCATATAATAATTTACCAATCTCAGGCTGCAACGTTGTGACTGCAAAATAAAAATAATTATCACAACTGTGAAGCAAAACATGCAGTAAATCATAACAACTAATATGTAGCACCTGTTTATTAAGCGGTTATATACACAAACAAAACTATTCATTGCCTCTCATTTACTTGTGACTTGGTCAAGAGACATACCGGAAACACAATGGTGATTTTTAAAGCTTACTTTGCAGTGAACAGGAAGTCACTTTGTGTACATTTTAATACATTGCAACTTAACAGTACTTGTGTTATTTTTGTTTTTCACACTGCTTATTAAAGTGATGACACACAAAGGTAAACGGACCCATTTTTCGTGGCTCTCAAAATAAAAGTGGTTGACCACGTGATGCAAAAAATATGCAATAGCAAGGAAATGTCAAAAATATGTCATAACTAAAAATACATTTCATGAATACCGTAATTTCCGGACTATAAGCCGCACCTGACTATAAGCCGCACCAGCTAAATTCAGGGGAAAATACAGATTGCTCCATATATAAGCCGCACCCGACTATAAGCCGCAGGGTTTTGATGTGTAATTACCGTAGTATATAGGGGTTCCTGCTACCACGGAGGGGATTGTCGGGACAGAGATGACTGTTTGGGAACGCAAAGCGTCCCATTTATTAACAATAAATCTTTCAATCATTCAATCAAACTTTCACATCTTTGACATGGCGAACAGCATTCGTGCAGAGTACAAATAATACAACGGTGCAAAGTAATACAAAGTGCTCGCCTGTACGTTATCAAAATAACCAGCCTACCGGTATATGAAAAGTCAGTCTTTAATCATTGTGTCATCGTCTTCCTCCTGCGTACTAAAACCACTGAAATCCTCTTCGTTGGTGTCGGAGAAGAACAGGCCGCAAATAAGCCGCACCCTTGTATAAGCCGCAGGGACCAGAACGAGGGGAAAAAGTAGCGGCTTATAGTCCGGAAATTACGGTACTTTTGCAATAACTGAAAAATACAAATGTAAAATATGTAATAATTTATAAATATAAAGAAAACATATTCAATAACATACATATAACAAGTTTAATATAAAAAAGTAGGTAACAAAAAGTGTAATGTAGAAAATATGTAATAATACAAATAAATATTTATATATATATATAATACGTAATATATGTTATAACTAGAGCTGCAGCTATCGAATTTTTAGTAATCGAGTATTCTATCGAATATCCCAATCGATTAATCGAGTAAATCATATTTTTGCACATGTTAAGATTTTCCCTCAATTATTGTGTTTGGCCTGATTGTCTTTTATTTCCTAAACACCTGTTTTCATTATTGAAGGCTGACATACACAGCTAAAATGCGTCCGTGGTTGACTGTGTCAATTTGTGTGTGCTAATAAAAACATGTGCGCTCACAGCCCTAAGTGCTGTGTGGTGTGACCGCATAAACGAAGTTCTTGTCTCTGGTGCGTTTTTGATTATTATTATACGGTGCAATTTAAACGTTTGAATGTGTGTTGTAAAATATATAATTACATAGATTTAATTATCATTTTTGTTATCTTGTAACCACATTTCATGAGCAATATCCATAAATTAACAATGTTACATGCAACTAAAATAAGCACACATCAGATTGGGGGGTAAGGGTGTACAGTGCCCATTCGTTTTGCCAAAATGTGAGTAAGCACGAGTTAGCACATTGAAAACGTAATGCAAAATCCTATGACCTGCATGCAAAGAACTCAGATAACATTCCTAAGGTTATATTATGAAGCTTTAAGCTATTATGTGGAAGAAAAGAGTTAAGGAAGTATACCAAGACAAACTGGACCCTGTTTTAAAGGCTCGCTAACTTGAAAATATTAGTAAAATTGGTGGAATTAATGCATGTGAGCACGTCCAATCGACAAGAGATTTATGTAAGTTGCCAAACTAGTCCTGTATCTCGTCAACAGAGTACATTTGTATACAGGCGAGGAATTTAGCAATGCAAAGAGGGTAAAGGCTTACGGACAAACCATTTTTGAGTGGGTGAATTTTCTTTCTAAAGGAGAAACATTTCGTCATTTCAGAGGTAAGTAAACAGGACTTGTCACATAAAGTCACATTTGTCTCCTGGAGAAATTTGTTTCATACTAAATATATTTTAAGTCTGTAATACACTGCATTAACGTGGGAAATGTTTGAGGTATTCTCAGTGATTGATCTATAAATAGGGACAATGATTTTTTCCAAAATACTTCATGTTGTTGTAACCAGCAGCTAGCTAATGCTAGCGCTAACAGCCTACAAAAAGTTACATGTTTCAGTTTATTTCGAACATGCATAAGATACAATGTGATGCATCACATATTTCCAGTTGTTTCATTACAGCTCGTCCGAAAAGGAGTAGGAAGAAGCAGATCTTATTTAATCATACCCCTTTTCCTATCATAACAATTTTATCCCATTTCCTTGTTTTCTGTTTGTAACAGAACACTGAATAAATAAATAAAAAAACATAATTAAGTAAACAAATATTAAATACATAATCTTCTAAAAAAATTTTTTTTCAAGATCTTCATTATAATTGTTCTTCTTTGTACTTTGTGAACACTAGTATTTTGAACAGTCTCAAATGGAATCATATTGGTGCTTTGTTTGATTTCTTTGCTTAATCCATTCCATAATGTAATTCCACATACAGATATAATAAAGATTTTAAGTGTTGTGCGTGCATACAAATGTTTAAAATTATATTCTCCTCTAAGGTTATATTTCTCCTATTCTGTTGAGACGAATTGTTGAACATTCCTGGGTAGCAAGTTATGGTTTGCTTTGTACATAATTTTAGCTGTTTGCAAATGCAAGAAGTCGTTGAATTTCAAAATTTTTGATTCAATAAATAAGGGGTTTGTATGTTCTCTATATCCAACATTGTGTATTATTCTAATTGATCTTTTTTGTAACACCGTTAGTGAATGAAGCACACATTTATAGTTTTTTCCTTATATTTCTACATAATAACTCACATATGGAAACACTACAGAGCAGTAGAGAATATGAAGTGATTTTTTGTCGAGAACATATTTTGCGTTATTCATTATTGACATGTTTCTTGCTACTTTATGTTGTATATTTTTTACATGAAGTTTCCAGTTTATCACACCCAAAAATTTTGTTTTTTTTATCCTTTCAATGTGTATACCGTCTATTTTTGTATTTGTGTTTGACTTTCCCCTCTAGTGTTACCGAATAGCATTATTTTAGATTTACTGAGATTCCAAGATAGTCTGTTTTTGTCAAACCATTTTTTGAATTTGTTAATTACTTCTGTTTTTATTTGTATTCTCTCTTGAACAAAACTTAGTTTTATCATCTGCAAATAACACTAACTTTAAGTCCTTTGTAACTTTATAAATATTGTTTGTATAAAGATTAAACAATTCAACAGTGTTGATCCCTGAGGTACGCCACAAGATATAAGGGGACGGCGTGGCGAAGTTGGTAGAGTGGCTGTGCCAGCAATCGGAGTGTTGCTGGTTACTGGGGTTCAATTCCCACCTTCTACCTTCCTAGTCACGTCCGTTGTGTCCTTGGGCAAGACACTTCACCCTTTGCCTCTGATGGCTGCTGGTTAGCGCCTTGCATGGCAGCTCCCGCCATCAGTGTGTGAATGTGTGTGTGAATGGGTAAATGTGGAAATACTGTCAAAGCGCTTTGAGTACCTTGAAGGTAGAAAAGCGCTATACAAGTACAACCCATTTATCATTATCATTTATATTTTCAGCTCTTGTTGACATGTGTTCACCTATCTTCACGTATTGCTTCCTGTCGGTTAAGTAGTTCAAGACCAACCCTCTGATGCCATACCGTTCTAATTTGTTTATTAAGATATTGTGATTGATTGTGTCAAATGTTTTTGTTAAATCCATAAACACTACAGCAGCAAATTTTTTGCTATCTATTGCATTGATAATCTCTTTCATTATTTTGATTAATGCCGTTGATGTTGAAATGTTGGCTCTGTACCCGTATTGGTTGTCTGTGAGTGTTTCATTTTTATTTATGAATTGTTCAATCTGTCGTTAAACAGTTTTTCAATATTTTTTTAAACGGGTCTGTAGTTTGTAAAGTGGTGTTTGTCTCCAGTCTTACAAATTGGTACGACTTTTGCTATTTTCATTTTATCTGGGAATTTGCCTGTTTGAAATTATAGGTTGCAGATATATAGTAAAGGTTCTGAAATCTTTTCAATAACCTTTTTTATTGTTTCCATATCAATTCCGTTACAAATCAATTGAGGTCTTGGATTTACATTTTTTCACAATATTGATTATTTCCTCTTTTGTCACACCTACGAGGAACATCGAGTGGGGATTTCTGTTTGTAGTGTCATTAAATTCCTCAACTGACTCGGGATATGGAATGTTTTCCTCCAGGATTGATCCAATGTTCACAAACTACTTTTTGAAGCTTTCAACTACTTTATTCATCTCGTCATTTTTTACATTTCCACACAATTTTTAACAATGCTATTTAGGATGCCCTGTGTTCCTCTCATATTGTTTTTGTTCTGGTCCAATAATTTTAATATTCTTTCTTCCATGTTCGTAGTATGCCAGTTAGCTTGTTCTTATACATTTTGTACTCGTTTTCTGCCTCTGTAGATCTTTGTGTTATAAATGTTCTATATAAGATATTTTTCTTGTTGCAAGCATTTTTCTGTCCTTTTGTCCTCCATGGTTGATTGTTTTTCTTTTGCTTCTTACTAAGTTGTTTCAATGGACAGTGTTGTCATAAAGCATCCAGAAAGTATTTTTAAAAATACCATACGCATCATCTACATAATTTTCCTGTATACATTGTCCGAACTTTGATCTCTCAGATCATTCTTGAAAACTTTGTTTTTTCTGTGCATATTTTTCAAAATGTCTTTTTGTTTTCCAATGTTCCTCTTCTTGTACTTTCCGTCATAGAAAATGAAAACTGACAACATGATCACTGATGTTAATTCCACATACAGATGTAATAAAGATTTTAAAGGCCTACTGAAACCCACTACTACCGACCACGCAGTCTGATAGTTTATATATCAATGATGAAATCTTAACATTGAAACACATGCCAATACGGCCGAGTTAACTTATAAAGTGCAATTTTAAAATTCCCGCCACACTTCCGGTTGAAAAACTCCTTTGGATATGATTCATGCGCGTGACGTCACAAAATCTACGGAAGTGGTTGTACCCCATCTGACCCGATATAAAAACCTCTTGTTTTCTTCGACAAAATTCCACAGTATCCTGGACATCTGTGTTGGTGAGTCTACTAAATCCTTTCAGCAAAAATATGGCAATATCGCGAAATGATCAAGTATGACACATAGAATGGATCTGCTATTCCCGTTTAAATAAAAAAAAATCATTTCAGTAGGCCTTTAAGTGTTGTGCGAGCATACCACTTGTGGTATTATTATCAAAATCATTAGTAAAAATATTATGTCCTGAATTTTTGCTTTGCTTTGTGATTTTAGGATATAAACTTAGGCCAGGAGTCGGCAACCCGCGGCTCCGGAGCCGCATGCGGCTCTTTGACCACTCTGATGCGGCTCAGCTGCATACTTGCCGACCCTCCCGATTTTCCCAGGAGACTTACAGATCTCAGTGCCTCTCTTAGAAATATTCTCTGATTTTCACCCTAACAACTAAATTAAGGGTGTGCCTTAATGGCACTGCATTTATTGTCCTCTATAGCCTGTACAAACAGCGTGCCAGCCCGGCCACATGTTGTATGTAGCTTTTACTTGCACACGTAGGACACATCAACGCCCCCCCCCGTGCGTCGGTTGAGGTGGGCGGGGTTTGGTGGTAGCGGGGGTGTATAATGTAGACCGGAAGAGTTAGGGCTGCATGGGATTCTGGGTATTTGTTTTGTTGTGTTTATGTTGTGTTACAGTGCGGATGTTCTCCAGAAATGTATTTGTCATTCTTTTTTGGTGTGGGTTCACAGTGTGGCGCATATTTGTAACATAACAGTGTTAAAGTTGTGTTATACGTCCACCGTCAGTGTAAGCTGTGTGGCTGTTGACCAAGTATGCCTTGCTGTCACTTACTTGTGCAAGCAGAAAGCAGTGCCATCACGCCCTGAAATTCGGGCATCTCCCAGAAAAATTGGGAGGGTTGGAAAAATTGGGAGCGTTGGCAATTATGACGCTATCAAGCGCCATTCATTTAAAACTCGCAGGCCGCACTAACATTACATTTTCATATTAAGGTGCGGGCCGGGGCGTGTGTCTGAGACCCCTGGTTAAAACATAGCACAAAGCAAAAAAAGCTTTGCATGCAGTGTTATTTCATTTAAAATTTTCAATAGAGTTTTGTGGCTCCCATTGTTTTCTTTAATTTGTGAAACTTGTCAAAATGGCTCTTTTAGTGGTAAAGGTTGCCGACCCCTGACTTAGGCTATATTTTGTGTCAATACAGTCATATATGGACTTTTGTCTGTTACGGTTTAAGAGGTCTATGTTGAAGTCTCCACATAATAAACGTATTTTTTGACTGATTTCAGTAAAAGTTACCTTAATCCAGTTTTTAAACGTATCAATATTTGACTTTGGAGATCTATATATACAAAACTGAACAGGATGTTTTGCTTTTTTAATGACATATTTCAATGGTTATACTGTACATTCTAAGATCTTATCAATAGGTAATGACATATTTTTTTTAACCACTTTGTAGTTTAACTTATTAATCACATACACAGCTACTCCCCCTCCGTTCTTGTTGGTACTGTTAAAATAATTTAGTTCATATCCTTCCAGATCAAAATCCATTCCTTTTTTAGCATCCATCCATGTTTCTAAAATAGCAATAACATTGAAGTAGTCGTTGAATTGTTCCAAAAAAAATGTCACGTTATAGTAGTTTGCATACAAACTTCTGCTGTTTAAATGAATAATCCACAGTTTGCTGTTGATTTTAAAGGCCTACTGAAATTAATTTTTTTTATTTAAACGGGAATAGCAGATCCATTCTGTGTCATACTTGATCATTTCGCGATATTGCCATATTTTTGCTGAAAGGATTTAGTAGAGAAAATCGACGATAAAGTTCGCAACTTTTGCTCGCTGATAAAAAAAGCCTTGCCTGTACCGGAAGTAGCGTGACGTCACAGGAGCTAGTATTCTTCACAATTCCCCATTGTTTACAATGGAGCGAGAGAGATTCGGACCGAGAAAGTGACGATTACCCCATTAATTTGAGCGAGGATGAAAGATTCGTAGATGAGGAACGTTACAGTGAAGGACTTGAGAGGCAGTGATGGACGTATCTTTTTTCGCTCTGACCGTAACTTAGGTACAAGCTGGCTCATTGGATTCCACACTCTCTCCTTTTTCTATTGTGGATCACAGATTTGTATTTTAAACCACCTCAGATACTATATCCTCTTGAAAATGAGAGTCGAGAACGCGAAATGGACTTTCACAGTCGTGAATGTCCATCAATGTCCATTGAATGTTAATCGTGTATTTACATGACTGAACATGTAAATACACGATTAATAATATTCAGCTTTGCGAAGCTAAAAAAATAGAAGCTAACCTAGCAACGTAGCCAACGTGATAGCATAGCAGTCTCAAATGCAGATAGAAACTAAATAAAAAAAAACCCTGACTGGATGGATAGACAAAAGATCAAAAATACTATTAAACCATGAACATGTAAATACACGATTAATAATATTCAGCTTTTCGAAGCTAAAAAAATAGAAGCTAACCTAGCTACGTAGCCAACGTGATAGCATAGCAGTCTCAAATGCAGATAGAAACTAAATAAAAAAAAACCCTGACTGGATGGATAGACAGAAGATCAAAAATACTATTAAACCATGAACATGTAAATACACGATTAATAATATTCAGCTTTTCGAAGCTAAAAAAATAGAAGGTAACCTAGCTACGTAGCCAACGTGATAGCATAGCAGTCTCAAATGCAGATAGAAACTAAATTAAAAAAAACCCTGACTAGATGGATAGACAGAAGATCAAAAATACTATTAAACCATGAACATGTAAATACACGATTAATAATATTCAGCTTTTCGAAGCTAAAAAAATAGAAGCTAACCTAGCTACGTAGCCAACGTGATAGCATCAGTGTCAAATGCAGATAGAAACTAAATTTAAAAAAACCCTGACTGGATGGATAGACAGAAGATCAAAAATACTATTAAACCATGAACATGTAAATACACGATTAATAATATTCAGCTTGGCGAAGCTAAAAAAACAGAAGCTAACTTAGATGTGGCGGCGGGCTTACTCACTGTAGTGCGTCTGCTATCCTGCTCAAAACACAACACGACCTCCTGGTGTTGTTGTTGCTGTAGTACGCCGCTCCACCGATCGCACCTACAACTTTCTTATTTGCAGTCTCCATTGTCCATTAAACAAATTGCAAAAGATTCACCAACACAGATGTCCAGAATACTGTGGAATTTTGTCGACGAAAACAGAGGTATTTGAATTGGGTCCAAACACTTCCCTTGCCCTCGTGACGTCACGCGCATACGTCATCATACCGCAACGTTTTCAAGCGGAAGTTTCCTGGGAAGTTTAAAATTGCACTTTATAAGTTAACCCGGCCGTATTGGCATGTGTTGCAATGTTAAGATTTCATCATTAATATATAAACTATCAGACTGCGTGGTCGGTAGTAGTGGGTTTCAGTAGGCCTTTAATGTTTCCATTACATTGTTTGTCTGTATAACAAAGAATTATTCCTGGTATGAGATAAAAAAATGGTATCTGGATTCATGTGAAACATAATAAAACATGTTTTTTATTCAAATATAGCAGTCTGAAAATGCTGTGAACACACCAACATGTGATGGCGTTAAAAGTGATATTTGATCGTATCATGGCTGCTATCCAGAATATTTGCCGTCCCTTTATTAGCTCACTAACTTCAGTTCCTTGGGTTTGCTTTCACAATGGAAATGAGACAAATCTCACAAAATCGTTTTTGTCCATGAAGCGATCATCACAGACCATTGCAATGTTTTAAATAAGCAATTCAGACGCCAGCAAGCCCACAATGCATCGCGTTTCCACGTCCCACTTTCATGCTCTATAGAAATGTCATTAACAAAAACATGCAAGTGATATTTTGACGCAAAAATAAATGTTTAAAAACGCGAACTTCTGCGGAAAATGTAAATGCCTGCTGTTTTTGTGGCCATGAACGTATCACTAGCTGAGCCAAGTGTGTGCGTCTTTTGGCCCAAATAAAAGTGAAAGAGCGGATGCTGTCAACATGACATATAGTTTGTTTGTTGGGTGTGATTTTGGCAGAAAGTGACTACTTTTGCTAGAGATTAATTTTGTTGCTGACGTTGTGCTGGTGTGGTTAAGGACGACAGCAATCAGTTTTACTCAATAAATTTTATTTTTATGCAGATCTTTCTCCTCCTTAAAAAGTCTCGGCAGACATTGCCAATATTTTCTCTGTTGTGACCACCTGTTGTCACCTGTCACTAGCAGAGTTGCATTGCAAAATGGTACGGATTAAAATGTTTTGTGTTTTTTGTATAGAGTTTAGGTTGAATTTGGGATTTGGAGTTTAAGCACTGCATAGATTTTCCGTGCGCGTAGGACACGGACACCTTGGAGGTAACAGTAGTTCAGCTAATAATAAATAGAATGTCCATCCATTTTCTACCGCTTGTCCCTTTTGGGATGACGGGGGGTGCTGGAGCCTATTTTAGCTGCATTTGGCTGGAAGGCGGGGTACACCCTGGACAAGTCGCCACCTCCTCGCAGGGCCAACACAGATAGACAGACAACATTCACACTCACATTCACACACTAGGGCCAATTTAGTGTTGCTAATCAGCCTATCCCCAGGTGCATGTCTTTGGAGGTGGGAGGAAGCCAAAATATGTAATAACTAATAACTTTAATGTAAAAAAAAATAGAAAAATTAGTAAATATACTTTACCCACCTGCTCCCAGCTATATAAATGTAATCCATTAATAACTTATATAACAGGCACTTACAAGGGTAATTGGCTATCTGAGGGGTGGCATTAGACAAAACTGTCAGCAGGGACGACTTGCCCGCATTTGGGAACCTGATGGTGACAAAGCAAGGTTCATAAGCCACATTTGAGTAGTGCTCCTTCACTACATCACACACACACAGACACACACACACTTACATACACTTACCCAACAAGGCCCATGTCAGCGATGAGTTTGAGGTCTAATTTGATCTGCCTTGACTGGCCTTTACTGGGCAGAAAAGAAGAGGACAAAGATCCTCCGTGTCCTCCTTTGGCCACCATCAAACGATCACCCTTTGCATTAAGGTCTCCTTCGAGAAGAAAAGCAGGATAACTTGTTATCACAATAACTCTCAATGTGACAACATACAGTACAACCTCATCAAATTTTTGGGAAAAAAAATCTGCCTCTAAAATGTCTCATGAGACTCAGAAGGATTACCTCCACATGATTTTTGCTTTTTCTTTGTGCCATCAGAGAAGGGTACCAGTGATGGCAAAGCGGAAAGGTGACATATAATCATAGAACAGGAAGGGGAAGTTATCATTATGTAGAAAAGCGATATACAGTCATGGCTGCTCAGTTCAATATGGCTGAGTAAAGAAAAGAAAAATGTGTAAAGTACAGTGTGTTTTGTCTTCATATGATGAGACTCACTTCTTGGGCACACAAACTAACCCTATTTCTTTTTACACTTTAACAATCGTACGACAGTAAATAAAATGTAAAAAAAGTGCAATGAAGTCAACTCATTAATGTTACCCTTCCTCCCTCGCAACACCTCTGTCACACAACATTAAAGGGTAAGACATTTACTTTAATGTGGTTAACTTATTTTTACACTTGACTTGACAAATGTTAAAGGCCTACTGAAATGAATTTTTTTTATTTAAACGGGGATAGCAGATCTATTCTATGTGTCATACTTGATCATTTCGCGATATTGCCATATTTTTGCTGAAAGGATTTAGTATAGAACAACGACGATAAAGATTGCAACTTTTGGTATCTGATAAAAAAAAGGCTTGCACCTACCGGAAGTAGCGTGACGTAGTCAGTTGAACATATACGCAAAGTTCCCTATTGTTTACAATGATGGCCGCATGAAGTGAGAGAGATTCGGACAGAGAAAGCGACAATTTCCCCATTAATTTGAGCGAGGATGAAAGATTTGTGGATGAGTAAAGTGCAAGTGAAGGACTAGTGGGGAGTTGAAGCTATTCAGATAGGGAAGATGCTGTGAGAGCCGGGGGTGACCTGATATTCAGCTGGGAATGACTACAACAGTAAATAAACACAAGACATATATATACTCTATTAGCCACAACACAACCAGGCTTATATTTAATATGCCACAAATTAATCCTGCATAAAAACACCTGCGTGTTTGTTATGCTAGCTCCTCTGCTAGCTCCTAGCTCCATAGAACACGCCAATACAATTCAAACACCTGATCAACACACACAATCACTCAGCCCAAAAGACCGTTTACCTAACCCAAGGTTCATAAAGCTTATATATTTTTAAAAAGTTACGTACGTGACGCGCACATACGGTCAAGTTATCGAATGTTTAGCAGCCAAGGCTGCATACTCACGGTACCTGATATTCAGCTGGGAATGACTACAACAGTAAATAAACACAAGACATATATATACTCTATTAGCCACAACACAACCAGGCTTATATTTAATATGCCACAAATTAATCCTGCATAATAACACCTGCGTGTTTGTTATGCTAGCTCCTAGCTCCTCTGCTAGCTCCTAGCTCCATAGAACACGCCAATACAATTCAAACACCTGATCAACACACACAATCACTCAGCCCAAAAGACCGTTCACCTAACCCAAGGTTCATAAAGCTTATATATTTTTAAAAAGTTACGTACGTGACGCGCACGTACGGTACGGTACGTGTTATGCTAGCTCCTAGCTCCTCTGCTAGCTCCTAGCTCCATAGAACACGCCAATACAATTCAAACACCTGATCAACACACACAATCACTCAGCCCAAAAGACCGTTCACCTAACCCAAGGTTCATAAAGCTTATATATTTTTAAAAAGTTACGTACGTGACGCGCACGTACGGTACGTGTTATGCTAGCTCCTAGCTCCTCTGCTAGCTCCTAGCTCCATAGAACACGCCAATACAATTCAAACACCTGATCAACACACACAATCACTCAGCCCAAAAGACCGTTCACCTAACCCAAGGTTCATAAAGCTTATATATTTTAAAAAAGTTACGTACATACGCAAAAAAAAAGCCAAAGCTGCATACTCACAGTAGCACGTCTGCGTCTTTGTCATCCAAATCAAAGTAATCCTGGTAAGAGTCTGTGTTGTCCCAGTTCTCTACAGGCGTCTGTGTATCCAGGTCAAAAGTCCTCCTGGTTAGAGTCTCTGTTATCCGAGCTCTTCCATCTTGACTGCATCTTTCGGGAATGTAAACAAAGAAGCGCCGGCTGTGTACTGTTGTGGCTGACTACGTTCGAAAAATACGTCCATTTCGCACCGACAACTTTCTTCTTTGCTTGCTCGGCTTCCTTCTCCATAATGCAATGAACATGATTGAAACAGATTCACGAACACGGATGTCCAGAATACTGTGGAATTATGAAATGAAAACAGAGCTTTTTCGTATTGGCTTCAATGTGGAAGGCATACCTGTGTTCGCCGGTCTACGTCACGCGCATACGTCATCCTCAGAGGCGTTTCGAACCGGAAGTTTAGCGGCAAATTTAAAATGTCACTTTATAAGTTAACCCGGCCGTATTGGCATGTGTTATAATGTTAAGATTTCATCATTGATATATAAACTATCAGACTGCGTGGTCGGTAGTAGTGGGTTTCAGTAGGCCTTTAAAATCTTACTTTTATGACTGACAATTTGACCCTGGAACAGATTACAGTGTAACCTGTTTATGTCAACGCCCCTCAGACTGGTTTATGTCGACAAAAGCAGTTGACATCAAGCAGAACTATGTAGAACTATATATGTGATAATATTGACTGTGATAGTTATCCACCTACCAATTATCTTGCCTTTATCTGTGGTGACTGTGACACCCACTGGAACCAAAATCTCTTTGTCCATTCCGCTTTCACCTTTCAGGGAACGCACACTGTCAACACAAAAACAACTCAAAGAATACACAACCATTATGTTTGGGATACAACAGATCCTATCGTCACTAACCAACCTGCTGTTCGCTCCTACGCCAGCTAGAAACCGTTTATGAGGGTGCTTGTCTTTGATCCTCTTCAATGTCATGTTCTCTGTGGCGACCAACAAGACATTTCCACCCTGTCCTCCGTACCCCCCAAGGCGAGGCAAACCCATACCACCTGTGCCTGCGCGGACATACAGGCGGATGTTGTCCACAAAATGTCCATACTGCAAAATAGTCAGACAAGACACTTTTAGTTTGTTATGAGACAGTGTGGCTTAGACGGTGGCATGGCGGAGCCAGCAACTTCAGGGTCCCATTCCATGCCTTGGACAGACACTTCACCCACCTTACCCCCAGTCCTGCTCACAAGGGTGCATGAATGTGAACAAATGTTTGGTGGTGGTCAGAGGACAGCCACACTTTCTTCAGTCTACCCCTGGGCAGCTGTGGTGGAGTGAAAGTATGATGGGTTCTCAGTTCTCTGTAAAGCGGTATGAGTGTCTAGAAAATGTATGAGTGTTTCTATATTAATCTAATCCATTGCATCCAATTTGTTTATCTGCAAGAGACCCTTTTCTATTGTATTTTCTATGATGAGGACATAGCAACAAATAAAGCACAAAACTAGTAAATCAATCTATCCCAGGGGTTTATTAAGTGTGGCATATCAGCTACACAAAAATAGAGAAAAATAAATTACAGTAATTCAAAATCCGTACTTTTATAGTTCCTGCATTTTATTTGTATACAAACGTACATTTTCCGCGCATGCCTACCAGGTCGCGTTGTGCCGGCGGGTGGAGGAGAAGGGGGGGGGGGCTTAAACCAAAGCATTGTGTGTGTGTGTACAGGGATAAGGTTAGGTGGGTTATATCCTGTATAACCTTAGCCGTCTTAGTGTAGAGGCAACCTAAGTTAGCAAAGGAAAACAACATTGTTTTTTAGAGTATCAAATTACATTGTCTGTGGCGACCATATGAGGCTCACTGTGCAACACTTTGAAACTCCGCGTGTGGTGCTGTGGACTATTTAACGTTTTTAAGTGCCTGATGTTTCTTCTTCTTTAAAAAAATAAAGATACAAAACGGCGAATAACCTGCAAAAACACTTTACTCATTCAGCAGTTACATTGACTGTTTTACACAAGCTTGATGCCGTTTGCTAGCTAGCTAGCAAACGGCCTCTGACCACCACTTCTACTCATGTTTAGCGAAAGCTGCTAACTATAGAATCTTAGTATTAAGTCTTCCCAGCAATACTTACTTTCCGGAGGCAAACTCTACTCAGTTGAACCATGTTTGGTATGGCGGTCATGAAGCAGATAACAAGCGTGAGCTACAAGGACAGCTGGGGGCGTTAACTGTGTCGCGGACTCTCTACGTACCGGTTGCGACGTCCTCACGTGACCACATAGCGAACTATACTGTGTCTGGGCATTTTTAGGGGCAAACATTTCACACTTTTACGAGTGTTGGCTTTCCCGAATGATGTGAAGTGTGTTAACCAACCGCAGCGCGTTAGGGTGAATTACAATTACTGGCAATGGACGAGCGGTAGAACATAGATGGATCTTACAGTTTTAAGCCATCGTGGATTTTTGTTTACATGCTACGACCGAGCTGCTTCTGACGAGCCCGGAAGCCTGAGGTGGTGTGTTCAAAGAACAATATGATCGTCGTATATGTGAACGTTTTTTTTTAAACAGTTATCCGATTCCGAATAGAAAACACAAATCACACAATTTGAAAGTATTTATTTGAAAATTATAGTTTTTTAATGTGTATTTTTAACGTGTGGTTGCATTCTCGCTCTTCTTCTGTTATTGTTGTTTCGGGTGACTCATTAAAGAGCTGAAAAGATACACTCCGCATGTGCAATATGCGCATATGTCCAGACCTTTAACAGGGAATAGATTAGTTTTCCACTCGTTGTTTTAATTCCCAGTTTCGATTTTTAAAAACATTAAAATTGTATGATGGATAAAGATCCGTTTAGAGGTTTTTTTAATTATCGAACCAAAAAATCGGAAAAAGTGGATTTTTATGTTAAAGTGTTTTTCTATTCCAAACAAAAAACGAATCGTACACGGACTCCTGACCCACAAACAAAGCGTTTTTCTTTTTTGGTTTTGAAAAGAAAAATGAAGTTCCCCAGTAAACAAAACTGAAAAACAGACCAAAACGGATGGTTTTTCGTTGCCTGACACCGCAAGTTTTATTTTCAAAGTAAAAGCGGGGATACTACAGGACCTGTGTGTCTGGCTTAAATGTATTTGGAGCCCTACACAGAAAATATTTTACACATAACACATCGAGGTCTGGCGTTTACAGATATCTATATGTACATATCATATGAAAGTGGATATAAAAAAAGGATTCGATCGTGCATCATAGTAGAGATTTTCTTACAGGCCAGTCCGCGGTCCTGTCATTAAAATCCACTATATTTCCGGCAATTTTGGTTTGCGTTTCAGTTTTAGTTGATATGTGCGTAGATATTTCTGTATACGTCTTGAAACTTTGTGCCATCCATCCATCAATCCATTTTCTACCGCTTGTCCCTTTTTGGGGTCGCTGGAGCCTATCTCAGCCTCATTCGGGCGGTAGGCGGGGTACACCCTGGACAAGTCGCCACCTCATCGCAGGGCCAACACAGATAGACAGACAACATTCACACTCACATTCACACACTAGGGCCAATTTAGTGTTGCCAATCAACTTATCCCCAGGTACATGTCTTTGGAGGTGGGAGGAAGACGGAGTACCCGGAGGGAACTCACGCAGTCACAGGGAGAACATGCAAACTCCACACAGAAAGAACTCAGGACTACTCAGGACCTTCGTATTGTCAGGCAGATGCACTAACCCCTCTGCCACCGTGCTTTGTGCCATGTCTTAAGTATTTTCTTCTCTAATGTATCAGGCACTTTGCCCAGAACTTAAAACAATTCCATTGTTGCCCTATCCATGGATGTGTGAATAAAAAAATTGCACTGTCCCTGTTAAGTCTGAGGTGAAAGATTTATATAACCTATATAAAAAAAATTGACTCCCAGAAAACAAACATAGAAAACTAAATTAAAGAATGCCAAACTAAGCATGCAGGTAAAAAGACATTTGTCAATACTTGGATGTGTTTACCTAACCAAAAATATGGATACATATTGTTTGTGGTTTTAAAGTGAGTTTCTTTCACCTTGGCTGGTAATGGAAAAAATAAATATAATGTTTGTATTTTTAAAATTGTGCCTTCATTAAATGTAATAAAAAAATATATTGTTTTGTTTACCTGGATTAAAATGTATATTAAGACATGATCTAATAAAATAGTTACTGTATTAATGATTAAGTTATGGAAGTAATAATGGACAGTGTGGCAAACTATCTTTAAGCAGAAATAAGATTTGTTTTGGCAATGCTTTGTGCAATTGTTTGAATTCAGAAAGTGGTGGATGAAAGTGAAATGTGTTGCTCATAATTAAGCAAGTTTTTTTTGTGCATCTGTTACAGGTCCCGGCTTGGGTAGCTGGTTACAGCTTATAGTTATCCTGAAATATGGACACAAGGATCACAAATGGAAAAGTGTTGTCGCTTTCACAGATTCCACAGGATTGTGTTTTTATTGAACCACAAAAAATATATTCTGTCTCTTTCTTTTGTTTTGTTTTCCATTGTCTTTTCAATGTTCACATTTTTGTATTATCACAGTAATAATCAATCTAACAATCATTCTGTCATTATTCAAATTCACACTACATAACACATAACACCATTCTCATTTTACATCATTTGTTCTCTTCATCAATATCTCTCATTTTCATTTCCAGCATAATACTGTTACTACAGTGTCCGCATCATTGTTGTGTCACTACATAGCTTTGGCAAAGCCCACTTGTGAGTAGCTGCACCACTACAGTGCACACTGAAAGCAGACAGTGGCTAATGCTAACAACATTGGCAGAACTGGACCAATAAACAAGATAGAAAGTTATTATACCAAAAACGAACTCATATTGTACACATTTAGGCTCTTTGCACTTATCACTTTTGCAGAAGTGGTTAGAAAAAAAAAATAGAAAATAAACTGCAGCAGCTCACTTTGCATTACATTACAATGTCCCAAAATGAACACCAAGTGTCACTCACAAGAACACCATCATCTTTACATCAAACTAAAACTCAGTGACTGCACATTACCACGAAATTATTTGTGTTTCAAATATAGCTGCTTTAAGGTAATTACTAACCTGAAATATGGACACAAGGACCACAAATGGAAACGTGTTGTCGCTTTCACAGCATTGTAGAGTTTGGGCGGAAGTGCGTCATTATAGAGGAGACTCCCACGGTGAAACAGACCTACACTGCTCCCTACTGTCAGTAGTTAGCTGTTGTTTAGACATCTGTTGAGACCCTAGTGCAGGGGTCACCAACCTTTTTGAAACCAAGGGCTACTTCTTGGGTACTGATTAATGCGAAGGGCTACCAGTTAGATACACACTTAAATAAATTGACAGAAGTAGCCAATTTGCTCAATTTACCTTTAACTCTGTTATTATTAATAATTAATGATATTTATCTTTGTGGAAACACTGATCATCTTAATGATTTCTCACAATAAATATATATAGAAACAGATAAATATCAATATGCAACACTTTATTTTTATATTTTCTCTAAGTGCACATTTTTCAAATTGAACATTTTCAAATGATCACTTCTAAGACAGTCTTGTGAAATCGCAAAGTCCCATTTTAACTAGCTAGCCACTAACATTTTTGAACAAATCATGAATTACTTTGCACCATGTTTGTACAAATAATAACTCATGTAAAATACAAAAGTAAACTCTCAAATTTTTAAATCATGTCACACTTTGAACTGGACACCAAATCTGTTATCTGTTTCTTTGTCAGTTAGTGGGAAGCCTGGCATTGCATGCTGTTAACTAGTGTGTTGTACTCTGGTGTGTAACTTGACACTGCAACTCTGAGTGAGTCTTGCAGATGTGCATCAGTGAGGCGTGTTCTGTGTTTGTTCTTGATGAAGTTCATGTCAGAAAAGGCTGATTCACAAAGATAAGATTTTTCCTCATTGTTTGCGGAACCTTCTTAATCTTTTGGACATATTTTCACAGCAATCTGGCCTTAAGCTTAATTATGATAAATGTAAAATGTTAAGGATCGGAAATCTAAAGGGAACGTCCTTTCGAATGGAATGCAAAGTGCCTGTTTTGTGGACAGATGGACCAGTTAACATACTTGGTGTTGTTGTCCCAGAAAATCTGGAAGATCTAGGCTCAGTAAATTATGATAATCGACTAAGAAAGCTGGACAAAATTATGCAATTATGGAAAGGGAAATCCCTAACCTTGTATGGTAAAATGTCTATTGCCAACTCGTTAATTATTCCTCAATTTATTTATTTGTTTTTGTCATTACCAGCTCCATTACAAAACTTTTTTAAGATTTATGAGCGGAGGGTCTTCGATTTTGTCTGGAACGGCAAACCAGAAAAGATTAAAAGAAAGGTTTTGTACAAAGAGTATGAATATGGGGGCCTGAAACTTCTCAACCTTGAAGCTATGTGTCTGTCTTTAAAAACATCAATTGTTCCAAATATGTATTTAAACATTGAGTGGTACACAAATGTCCTGTTGGACAAAAAACATGTACTGTATCAAAATAAATTGTATCCTTTTTTACAAGTGATCCCCTCCCAGAGAGTCTGCTGGGAAACATGGCGGGGTTCATAAAGGAAACAATCCACTCATAGTGGTGTTTTCAATTTTATGTGCCAGAAAAAAGAGACGATATTTTGCAGCAGTTAATATGGATGAACTCTAATATTGTAATAGATGGAAAGCCTTTCTTTTGGAAAAATATGTTTGAAAGAGGAATCATTTTTGTCAATGATATTATCAATGAGAAAGGTAAAATTATGAAGTATGATGAATTTAGAGCTATGTATGGTGATGCTTGCTCAAGCTTTTCATTTTATCAACTAACTGGAGTAATTGGGAAAAGATGGAAACAAATAATTAATTATGGAACTACTAAATTATTAGTTTGTAAACCTCTAATAAGAAATTCTAGTTGGCAAAAAGGAACTAAAATAAATAGAAAAATATATAATTTTTATTTAATAAAGAAATCTTTGAAGGCTGCGTCATACAACACATATGGAAAATGGGAGGAACTTTTTGACTGCCCGTTGCCATGGGATGCCATATTCAAACTAATCTATAAAACCACTATCAATGTGCAAAATCGTTATTTTCAAATTAAAATTATTTATAACTTCTTACCCACAGGGAAAATGTTAAAATTATGGAATATGACAGAGTCAGATGATTGCCGATTTTGTTGTCAGGAGCCTGAATCCACCCTGCATTTGTTTTGGTATTGTCATATTGTGTCTTTGTTTTGGGTGGAAGTTGAAAAAATGTGTTTAAGGATTGGTTTGTTTATGAAGCTTAATGTGGTTTCTGTTATTTTAGGAGAGTTCATTGACAATCATGATTTAGTCAATTTAATTATAGTACTCGGTAAAATGTTTATTTTTAAGGCCAAAAACAGATATTCACTTAGTATTGCTTTCTTTAAAACATTTATTCAGTATTTTCTAACTTTAGAAAGTTACATGGTTGAAAACGATAACGATGCCAAAAAACATTAAAAAAAAAAGATGAGAAGTCCTCAAAGGCTTATTTTGAAAGTATAATTACGTTTATAGATTATATGATATCTGTTGTTGTATTCCCTAATTTGAGTGACCTGGACATAATCTGGACTGTACATAAATGCTTATTTTGAAAATGTAATTTATAAATTATATACAATCTGTTGTGTTCCCTAATTTTTTTCTGTGTACATGAATGAAGGTGTGTGTTGCTGAGTCCGACTTGGACATTATCTGGACTGGGCCTGGTTTAAAAAAACCTTTAAACAAATCTAATTTCATTGACAACCTGGTCTGTTGAAGATAAGGCCCTTTTTAAAAAAATAAAATAAGATAAATAAATAAAAAACATTTTCTTGGATAAAAAAGAAAGTAAAACAATATAAAAATGTTAGTGGACCAGCAGCCTATACAATCATGTGTGCTTCAGGGACTGTGTCCCTTGCAGATGTGTTTATGTTGTGGGAACCAGAATATTGGTAGCAGAAAGAAATAACCCCTTTTGTGTGAGTGGGTGTGGATGAGTGTGCATGGGGGAGGTTGTTTGGGTTGATGCACTGATTGAAAGTGTATCTTGTGTTTTTTTTCTATGTAGATTGAATTTATTTTTTTATTATTTTTTTTTTTTTCAATTTTTTTTTTTAGAACAGGCCCGCGGGCGACTCATCTGGTCCTTACGGGCGACCTGGTGCCCGCGGGCACCGCGTTGGTGACCCCTGCTCTAGAGGATGCATTATTTCAGGCATCATTAGCCATTTTGCATGTATAGTTTAGGAGTTATGTTTAAATAACTGTCATATTGAGTGTGCACTATCTTATGAGAAAAACCTAATTTTTGTATTTGCAAACCTAAAAAAACAACTGATTCTAGTAAAACTCACATGGATTCAATATTACAGGCATTTTTAGAAATTTTGCATGTTTGGTTTAGAACTTATGATGGAATACATTTTTATTGCTTTTTTCGCGTTATCTCAGGATTCTAAGAACATTACTGTCATATTGAGTAAAAAACACTTTTTGTATTTGCAAGATTTAAAAAAAGAATATGTTTCGAGTAAAACTCCAAAGGATGCATTATTTCAGGCATTATTAGCCATTTTGCATGTATAGTTTAGTAGTTATTTTTTAATAACTGTCATATTGAGTGTGACAGTATACTGTCATAATGAGTAAAACCAAATTTTTGTATTGGCAAACTTACAAAAACAACTGATTTTAGTAACACTCACTTGGATTCAATATTACAGGCATTTTTAGACATATTGCATATTTGGTTTTGGAATTATGATGGAAAACTTTTTTATTGCTTTTTTTGCATTATCTCAGGATTTTAAGAATATTACTGTCATATTGAGTAAAAAAACTACTTTTTCTGTTTGCAAGATTTAAAACAGCATATGTTTCGAGTAAAACTCTAAAGGATGCATTATTTCAGGCATCATTAGCCATTTTGCATGTATAGTTTAGGAGTTATGTTTAAATAACTGTCATATTGAGTGTGACACTGTCTAAGAGAAAAACCTAATTTTTGTATTTGCAAACCTAACAAAAACAACTGATTCTAGTTAACTCACATGGATTCAATATTACAGGCATTTTTAGACATTTTTCATGTTTGGTTTAGGAATTATGATGGAATATATTTTTATTGCTTTTTTCGCATTATCTCAGGATTTTGAGAACATTACTGTCATATTGAGTAAAAAACTACTTTTTGTGTTTGCAAGATTTAAAACAGCATATGTTTCGAGTAAAACTCTAAAGGATGCATTATTTCAGGCATCATTAGCCATTTTGCATGTATAGTTTAGGAGTTATGTTTAAATAACTGTCATATTGAGTGTGACACTGTCTTATGAGAAAAAACAAATTTTTGTATTTGCAAACCTAACAAAAAAACCTGATTCTAGTAAAACTAACATGGATTCAATATTACAGGCATTTTTAGACATTTTTCATGTTTGGTTTAAAAATTATGATGGAATACATTTTTATTGCTTTTTTCGCAAGAACATTACTGTCATATTGCGTAAAAAACACTTTTGTGTTTGCAAGGTTAAAAAAAAAAATGTTTCGAGTAAAACTCCAAAGGATGCATTATTTCAGGCATCATTAACCATTTTGCATGTGTAATTTAGGAGTTATGTTTAAATATCATCAGTCATCAACAATTGAGAACAGAGAAATGGATATTGGAACAGTGTAGTCTGACTTGGTAAGATATGTACAGCAAGTAGTGGACTTGAGAGAGCGAGGAGAGAGACAGAGAGAGAGAGAGAGAGAGAGAGAGAGAGAGAGAGAGAGAGAGAGAGAGAGAGAGAGACAGAGAGAGAGAGAGAGAGAGAGAGAGACAAAGAGAGAGAGATGAGAGCGAGAGACAGAGAGAGAGAGAGAGAGAGAGAGAGAGAGAGAGAGAGAGAGAGAGAGAGAGAGAGAGAGAGAGAGAGAAGAATGCATAGGAAAAAGTATCTACATTTGATTGTTTACATTTGATTATTAACAATCCGGGGAGGGTGTTAGTTTAGGGTTGTAGTTGCTGTAGGTGTACTTTTATTGCGGTTTTGAAGGAGGATAAGATGCCCTTTATATTTTATACCTGTTGCGAGCGCATTCCACATTGATGTGGCATAGAAAGAGAATGAGTAAAGACCTTTGTTAGATCAGAATCTGGGTTTAACGTGGTTAGTGAAGCTCCCCCTGGTGTTGTGGTTATGGCGGTTATATACGTTAAGGAAGTAGTTTTGACATGTACTTCGGTATCAGGGAGGTGTAGTGGATTTTATAGACTAGGATCAGTGCAAGTTGTTTTACTCTGTCCTACACCCTGAGCAGCCCACTTTTGAGAAGTGGGTACGAGTGAGGTGGGATCTGGGGTGGAGGTCTAGAAGTAATCTGACTTGCTAGGATGTTTGGAGTTTAGATTTGAGGGTTTTGGAGGTGCTAGGGTACCAGGAGGTTTATGCGTAATCGAAAAGGGTTGAACGAGAGTTCCCGCCTGAATCCTCATGGTGCTTTTGTTGACCAGAGAGGAGATTCTATAGAGAAATCTTGTTCGTTGGTTGACCTTTTAGATTTCCTTGGTTGCCATTTTATCACAGGAAAGATTAGCCTCAAGAATGGAACCTAGGTAGGTGACCTCATCTTTCCTGGTGATGACAATGTCACCCACTTTTATAGTGAAGTTATTGACTTTCTTAAGGTTGATGTGGGACCCAAACAGGATGGATTCCGTTTTACCCATGTGTATGGATAGCTTGTTGTCAGCGAGCCAGGTGCAAGTTCTACAGAGTTCAGCATTGAGGATTTTCTCCACGTGTGACTTGTCCTTGTCTGATACCAGCAAGGCCGAGTCATCCGCAAACAAGAACAATTCACAGTCGCATGCCGGGTGACAAGTCGTTTATGTATACTAGGAACGTAAAGGCCCCCATATACTGCCTTGGGGGACTCCACAGCTCACTGAGAGGGGGGGGACACACGGTGCCGTTCACCTCTACCACATGTTCCCTCCCCTCCAAGTAAGATTGCATCCAGCTCGATGAGGTTTTGTTAAATCCGATTGCTCTGAGCTTATCCAACAGTATAGCGTGGTCAACGGTGTCAAAGGCCTTCTGAAGATCCAGCATGACCATGCCGCAGTATTTGCCCGCGTCCACCTCATGTTTGATGTGGTCGGTCAGATGGACAAGGCATGTGTCAGTGGAGTGGTTAGTTCTGTAGCCGGATTGGAATTTGTACATGAGTTTATTGGTGGCAAGGTAACCATCGAACCTGTTCATATTGAGTGTGACAGTATACATGGGGACGGCGTGGCGCTGTTGGGAGAGTGGCCGTGCCAGCAACCTGAGGGTTCTTGGTTCGATCCCACTTTTTACCAACCTCGTCACGTCCGTTGTGTCCTTGAGCAAGACACTTCACCCTTGCTCCTGATGGGTCGTGGTTAGGGCCTTTCATGGCAGCTCCCGCCATCAGTGTGTGAATGTGTGTGTATATGGGTGAATGTGGAAATAGGTCAAAGCGCTTTGAGTTCCTTGAAGGTAGAAAAGCGCTATACAAGTATAACCCATTTACCATAGTGAGTAAAACCTAATTTTTGTATTTGCAAACCTTACAAAAACAACCGATTCTAGTAAAACTCACATAGATACAATATTACAGGCATTTTTAGACAAAATGCATGTTTGGTTTTGGAGTTATGTTTATATAAACTCCTTTCTGAGCCGCCACATTATCGTGGTAGAGGAGTTTGCATGTCCCACTGATCCTAGGAGCTATGTTGTCCGGGGGCTTCTATGCCCCCTGGTAGGCTCTCCCAAGACAAATAGGTCCGAGGTGAGGGATCAGACAAAGAGCAGCTCAAAGACCTTTATGAAAAGTACAAATCGAGGTCCTAGATTTTTCCTCGCCCGGACGCGGGTCACCGTGGCTCCCCTGTGGAGCCAGGCCCAGAGGTGGGGCACGATGGCAAGCGCCTGTTGGTCAGCTCGATGAGGCAACGTTGGTCCCTTCTCCAATGGGCTCACCACTCATGGGCTGGGTCATAGAGGTCGGGTGCAGTGTGAGCTGGGCGGCAGCCGAAGACAGGGCACTTGGCGGTCCGATCATCGGCTACATAAGCTAGCTCTTTGGACGTGGAACGTCACCTCTCTGGGAGGGAAGGAGCCTGAGCTGGTGTGCGAGGTGGAAAAGTTCCGGCTAGATATAGTTGGACTCACTTCGCGCACAGCAAGGGCTCTGAAACCTATTCTCTCGAGAGGGGCTGGACTCTCTTCCACTTTGGCGTTGCAAGCAATGAAAGGCTGGGGTGGCAATTCTTGCTGTTCCCCGGCTCAAAGCCTGCACGTTGGACTTCAACCCAGTTGACGAGATGGTAGCTTCCCTCCGCCTTCGGGTTGGGGGCCGGGTCCTGACTGTTTGTATTTACGCACAAAACAGCAGCTCAGAGTACCCACTCTTTTTGAATTCCCTTGAGGGAGTACTGGAGAGTGCTCCCTCGGGTGACTCCCTTGTTCTGCTGGGGGACTGCAACGCTCATGTTGGCAACGACAGTGAAACCTGGAGAGACGTGATTGGGAAAAATGGCCACCCGGATCTGAACCCAAGTGGTGCTTTGTTATTGGACTTTTGTGCTTGTCACAGGTTGTCCATAACAAACACAATGTTGAAACATAAGGGTGTCCATAAGTGCACTTGGCACCAGGACACCCTCGGCCGCAGTTCCATGATTGATTGTAGTTGTGTCATCGGATTTGCGGCCTCATGTTTTGGACACTCGGGTGAAGAGAGGGGCAGAGCTTTCTACTGAATACCACCTGGTGGTGGCTCTGATGGTGGGGGAGGATGTCGGACAGACCTGGCAGGCCCAAACGCATTGTGAGGGTCTGCTGCGAACGCCTAGCAGAGTCTCCTGTCAGAGAGAGTTTCAATTCCCACCTCCGGAAGAACTTTGATCATGTCACGAGGGAGGTGCTGGACATTGAGTCTGAGTGGACCATGTTCCGTGCCTCTCTTGTCGAGCCGGCTGATTGGAGCTGTGGCCGCAAGGAGTTTGGTGCCTGTCGTGACGGTAATCTTAGAACCCGCTGGCAGTGAAGGATGCCGTCAAGCTGAAGAAAGAGCCTATCGGGTCCTTTTGGCTCATGGGACTCCAGAGGCAGCGGACAGGTACTGACAGGCCAAGCGAAGTGCGGCTTCAGCGGTCGCAAAGGCAAAAGTTTGGACACGGGAGGAGTTTGGGAAGCCATGGAAAACGCCTTCCGGACGGCTGCGAAGCGATTCTGGACCACCATCCGCCGCCTCGGGTGGGGGGAGCAGTGCACTGTAACACCGTGTATGGTGAGGATGGTGTGCTGCTGACCTCTACTGCGGCTGTTGTGGATCGGTAGAGGGAATACTTCGAAGACCTCCTTAATCCCACCAACATGTCTTCCTATGAGGAAGCAGTGCCTGTGGAATCTTTGGTGTGCTCTCCTATTTCTGGGGCTGAGGTTGCCAAGGTAGTTAAAAAGCTCCTGGTGGCAACGCCCCGGGGGTGGATGAGATCAGTCCGGAGTTCCTTAAGGCTCTGGATGCTGTGGGGCTGTCTTGGTTGACAAGACTCTGCAACATCGCGTGGACATCAGGGGCGGTACCTCTGGATTGGCAGACCGGGGTGGTGGTTCCTCTCTTTAAGAAGGGGAACCGTATGGTGTCTTCGAACTATCGTGGATCACACTCCTCAGCCTTCCCGGTAAGGTCTATTCATGTGTACTGGAGAGGAGGCTACGCCGGATAGTCGAACCTAGGCTCCAGGAAGAACAGTGTGGTTTTTGTCCTGGTCGTGGAACGGTAGACCAGCTCTATACTCTCGGCAGGGTCCTTGAGTGTGCATTGGAGTTTGCCCAACCAGTCTACATGTGCTTTGTGGACTTAGAGAAGGCATTCGACCGTGTCCCCCGGGAAATCCTGTGGGGAGTGCTCAGAGAGTATGGGGTATCGGACTGTCTGATTGTGGCGGGTCGCTCCCCGTATGATCAGTGTCAGAGCTTGGTCCGCAGTAAGTCGGACCCTTTTCCAGTGAGGGTTGGACTCCGCCAAGGCTGCCCGATTCTGTTCATAACTTTTATGGACAGAATTTCTAGGCGCACTCAGCGTTGAGGGGATCCGGTTTGGTGGCTGCAGGATTAGGTCTCTGCTTTTTGCAGATGATGTGGTCCTGATGGCTTCAACTGGCCAGGATCTTCAGCTCTCATTGGATCGGTTTGCAGCCGAGTGTGAAGCGACTGGGATGAGAATCAGCACCTCCAAGTCCGAGTCCATGGTTCTCGCCCGGGAAAGGGTGGAGTGCCATCTCCAGGTTGGGGAGGAGATGGCACATACTTGATGGCCCCAAGTGGAGGAGTTCAAGTACCTAGGAGTAATGTTCACGAGTGAGGGAAGAGTGGATCGTGAGATCCACAGGCGGATCGGTGCGGCGTCTTCAGTAATGAGGACGCTATATCGTTACATTGTGGTGAAGAAGGAGCTGAGCCAGAGGAAAAGCTCTCAATTTACTGATCGATCTACATTCCCATCCTCACCTATGGTCATGGTTATGACCGAAAAGACAAGATCACGGGTACAAGCGGCAGAAATGAGTTTCCTCCACCGGGTGGCGGGTCTCTCCCTTGGAGATAGGGTGGGAAGCTCTGTCATCCGGGAGGAACTCAGTGTAAAGCCGCTGCTCCTCCACATTGAGAGGAGCCAGATGAGGTGGTTCGGGCATCTGCTCAGGATGCCACCCGAACGCCTCCCTAGGGAGGTGTTTAGGGCAAGTCCGACCGGCAAGAGGCCACGGGGAAGACCCAGGACACATTGGGAAGACTACGTCTCCCGGCTGGCCTGGGAATGCCTCGGGATCCCCCGAGAAGAGCTGGACGAAGTGGCTGGGGAGAGGGAAGTCTGGGCTTCTCTGCTTAGGCTGCTGCCCCCGCACCCCAACCTCGGTTAAGCGGAAGAAAATGGATGGATTTAGTACGTACAAAAACAACTGATTCTAGTATAACTCACATGGATAAAATTTTACAGGCATTTTTAGACACAATGATGTTTGGTTTTGGAGTTATGTATATATAACTTTCATATTTGGTTATGACAGTTATACTGTCATATTGAGTAAAAAAACTAACTTGTGTCTTTACAAACGTTAAAAAATATGTTTTTCCAGTAAAACTCACAAAGATACATATCTCCAGGCATTATTAGCCATTTTGCATGTGTGGTTTAGGAGTTATGTTTAACTTACTGTCAGATTGAGTGTAACAGTATACTGTCATAGAGAAAAAAAACATATTTTGTATTTGCAAACATTACAAAAACAACTGATTCTAGTTAAACTCACATGGATACAATATTACAGGCATTTTTAGACATAATGCATGTTTGGTTTTGGAGTTATGTTAAATAACTTTCATATTTAGTATGCCAGTATTACTGTCATAATAAGTAAAAAAAACAACTAACTTGTGTCTTTGCAAACCTTACAAAAGATCATTATTCTAGTAAAACTAACAAATATACATTTCTCCAAGCATTATTAGCCATTTTGCATTTGTTGTTTAGGAGTTATATTTAAATAACTGTCATAGTGAGTAAAACCACATTTTTGTATTTGCAAACCTTAAAAAACAACGGATTGAAGTTACAATATTACAGGCATTTTTTAGACATAACGCATGTTTGGTTTTGGAGTTATGTTTATATAACTTTCATATTTGGTTATGACAGTTATACTGTCATATTGAGTAAAGAAAACTAACAAAATATGTTTTTCCAGTAAAACTCACAGACATTTTTCCAGGCATTATTATTAATTTTACATGTGTGGTTTAGGAGTTATGTTTAAATAACTGTCATATCTAGTGTGACACTGTCTAATGAGAAAAACCTAATTTTTGTATTTGCAAACCTAAAAAAAAAACAAATAAATAACTGTCATATTGAATGTGGCAGTTATACTATCATTATGAGTAAAACCTAACTTGTGTAATTGTAAACCTTACCAAAATACCTGATTCTGGTAAAACTCACATAGATTCAATATTAGAGGCATTTTTAGAAGGATTCATGTTTGGTTTTGGAGTTATGTTTATACAACTTTCATATTTAGTATGACCCTTATACTGTCAAATTGAGTAAAAAAAACTAACTTGTGTCTATGCAAACCTTACAAAGTAAAACTCACAAAGATACTTTTTTCCAGGCATTATTAGCCATTTTGCATGTGTGGTTGAGGAGTTATGTTTAAAAAACTGTCATAATGGGTGTGCAGTAAATATGAAATGTGAAAGTTATTTAACATAACTCCAAAACCAAACATGCATTATGTCTAAAAATGCCTGTAATATTGTATCCATGTGTCATTATGTGTAAAACCTGATTTTTGTATCTGCAAACCTTACAAAAACAACTGATTACAGTAATTGTCACATAGATTCAATATTAGAGGCAGTTTTCCACATTTTGCATGTTTGGTTTAGGAATTATGATGGAATAAATTGTTATTGCTTTTTTCACATTATCTCAGGATTCTAAGAACATTACTGTCATACTGAGTAAAAAACACTTTTTGTATTTGCAAGATTTAAAAAAAGCATATGTTTCGAGTAAAACGCCTAAGGATGCATTATTTCAGGCATTATTAGCCATTTTGCATGTGTAGTTTAGTAGTTATTTTTAAATAACTGTCATATTGAGTGTGACAGTATACTGTCATAGTGAGTAAAACCTAACTTTTGTATTGGCAAACCCTACAAAAACAACTGATTTTAGTAACACTCACTTGGATTCAATATCACAGTCATTTTTAGACATATTGCATATTTGGTTTAGGAATTATGATGGAAAACTTTTTTATTGCTTTTTTCACATTATCTCAGGATTTTAAGAATATTACTGTCATATTGAGTAAAAAAACTACTTTTTGTGTTTGCAAGATTTAAAACAGCATATGTTTCGAGTAAAACTCTAAAGGATGCATTATTTCAGGCATCATTAGCCATTTTGCATGTATAGTTTAGGAGTTATGTTTAAATAACTGTCATATTGAGTGTGCACTGTCTTATGAGAAAAACCTAATTTTTGTATTTGCAAACCTAAAAAAAGCCAACTGATTCTAGTAAAACTCACTTGGATTCAATATTACAGGCATTTTTAGACATTTTGCATGTTTGGTTTAGAACTCATGATGGAATGCATTTTTATTGCTTTTTTCGCATTATCTCAGGATTCTAAGAACATTACTGTCATATTGAGTAAAAAACACTTTTTGTATTTGCAAGATTTAAAAAAAGCATATGTTTCGAGTAAAACTCCAAAGGATGCATTATTTCAGGCATTATTAGCCATTTTGCATGTATAGTTTAGTAGTTATTTTTTAATAACTGTCATATTGAGTGTGACAGTATACTGTCATAGTGAGTAAAACCTAATTTTTGTATTGGCAAACCTTTCAAAAACAACTGATTTTAGTAACACTCACTTGGATTCAATATTACAGGCATTTTTAGACATATTGCATATTTGGTTTAGGAATTATGATGGAAAACTTTTTTATTGCTTTTTTCACATTATCTCAGGATTTTAAGAATATTACTAACATATTGGGTAAAAAACCTACTTTTTATGTTTGCAAGATTTAAAACAGCATATGTTTCGAGTAAAACTCTAAAGGATGCATTATTTCAGGCATCATTAGCCATTTTGCATGTATAGTTTAGGAGTTATGTTTAAATAACTGTCATATTGAGTGTGACACTGTCTAAGAGAAAAACCTAATTTTTGTATTTGCAAACCTAACAAAAACAACTGATTCTAGTTAACTCACATGGATTCAATATTACAGGCATTTTTAGACATTTTTCATGTTTGGTTTAGGAATTATGATGGAATACATTTTTATTGCTTTTTTCGCATTATCTCAGGATTTTGAGAACATTACTGTCATATTGAGTAAAAAACTACTTTTTGTGTTTGCAAGATTTAAAACAGCATATGTTTCGAGTAAAACTCTAAAGCAGGAGTGTCAAACTCAAATACAGAGTGGGCCAAAATTTAAAATTGAACAAAGCCGCGGGCCAAGGTTGAACAAATTAACCTTTTAATAGGGACCCAAACAGGTTTTGCATTGAATAATGAACAAGCAAGGCTTATATAACTTTATAGTGACATGCAAAATCGAGTTTCAAATAATAATAATAATAATTAAAAAATATCAATGGCATATCAAATACAATTTAAATAAAAATTGAATGCCTCTTTACTATTTACAGCCTTCTGAGGTAAATATCAACATTAACTTTTTCCACTGGCTAATACATTTGAAAATAAAATAACAATGAATAAAACAACCATTCAGGACTTTAAACTGCTCAGTTTGCAACACACTGATCAATCTGATGTGCCCAAGCCAGATACCTGGCATCTTTTCTTGGATGCTAGTTCATTAATGTCGGGGCTCAGGCTTTGAGCTGAGGCAACTTTCGTTATCGAACAAAGGTGTTCAACAGTCATTATATCTCGTCCACCCAATTCTAACATCGTTCAGACCCAGTCACAAGATATGAGCGGATTCCGTACACATACACGAGTGAATGCAACACATACTTCATCAACAGCGATACAGGTTACACTGAGGGTGCCAGTATAAAAAACTTTAACACTGTTAGAAATATACACCACACTGTGAACCCACACCAAACAAGAATGACAAACATTTTTTTTACTCAATATGACAGTATCTGTCATACTAAATATGAAAGTTATATAAACATAACTCCAAAACCAAACATTCATTACGTCTAAAAATGCCTCTAATATTGTATCTATGTGAGTTTTACTAGAATCAGATGTTTTTGTAAGGTTTACAAATACAAAAATTAGGTTTAATTCATAATGACAGTATAACTGCCACATTCAATATGACAGTTATTTAAACATAACTCCTAAACCACACATGCAAAATGGCTAATTATGCCTGAAGTTTTACTGGGGAAAAAAATATCTTGTAAGGCTTGCAAAAACACAAGTTAGTTTTTACTCATTATGACAGTATCTGTCATACTAAATATAATTGGCGTTGTTAGGCCTATTTTAGGGGGGCTGAAGCCCCCCTAAAATATTCTTAAGCCCCCCTAAATAATTTAGTGTTAAAAAAAAAACAACAACTTTTTTTAATTTATTTTTTATTTTTTTACAAATACTTGCCGACATATTAATTATAAAGTGGCCCGAATATGACTTTAAATAAATAATCATATAAACTGTCATTATTCACTCAGTTTCCCCTCACTTCATAGCGTAAGGTAGAGAGCCCCTTTAGTGCGTCGGTATCCAATCCATTCCACTTGTTCATTAGAAAATGCCCACATCAGTCAAAATCCAGTCCGCATTTTCTCAGCGACCTTGCTTGCGGAGTTGCGGTCCTGCAGGTGTACGAAGCACATTAGCACACAGCACTGCAGAACAAGAACGTGAACGGATGCAAAATGGACATAAGAAACTTTTTCAAGAAAGTAAATATTCATCACTGCGTGTAGTAAAATGTATTAGCTCCACTTTACACCAGCTCTAAAACAATGCTGCTACTTAGTTAGCTAGTTAGCCTGAAATGCATCATAAAGGTCCTGGTTATTTATAAAGTTAAATGTGCACTCTTTTTTACCATTTGCTATCTTTGGGGTTACTTCCTTCTGCAGCATCAGCTGTGTTTCTCACTTTACACATGGAGGAGAACAGCAGCTGAGCTCATTCACGTATGACTATCATCAGTAGATAATAATAATAATAATCACTCCACAACACCTTTTGACCTGTAGGAGTCAGGGCAGAGGAGCACAGAAAGGGAGAGGAGAGAGTCCTCTACTGGAAAGGTGAGTGGGAGAATAATGATACATATAAATAAAAATTAAAATTTTTTTTTTTTTAAATGGCTTATCGATAAGCTATTTGTTTTATTTATTTCTGGGTGGATCATATTGGCTATTGGTCCTCCTAATTGTCAATATATATATATATATATATATATATATATATATATATATATATATATATATATATATATATATATATATATATATATATATATATATATATATATATATATATATATATATATATATATATATATATATATATATATACGTATATATATATATATATATGTATATATGTATATATATATATATATATATATATATATATATATATATATATATACATATACATATATATATATATATATGTATATATATATATATATATATATATATATATATATATATATATATATATATATATATATATATATATATATATATATATATATATATATATATATATATATATATATATAATAGATTGTATTTGTGATCTACTTTACATTTGATTCCAAATCTCAAAGTGCTACAGAATTACAACCATTGGCGTTGTTAGGCCTATTTTGGCGTTGTAATAAATAAATAAATAAAAAATAGCTTATCGATAAGCCATTTGTTTTATTTGATATATATATATATATATGTCCTTACGTAACATCACCAGAATGATTGACAATTAGGAGGACCAATAGTCAACATGATCCACAACATTCTCTAGTATACCTTTAAGTCTTTCATATATATGTTGTTTGTTTGTTGTTGTTTTGTTTGTTTGTCTTGTTTTATCGCACTGTATGGAATGGCCTCAATCTCGTTACCCTGCGTAATGACAATAAAGCTGATTCTGATTCTGATGTATATATATATATATATATATATATATATATATATACAGTATACTGTGTATATATATATATATATATATATATATATATATATATATATATATATATATATATATATATATATATATATATATATATATATATATATATATATGTATGAAAGACTTAATATGTATATATATATATATATATATATATATATATATATATATATATATATATATATATATATATATATATATATATATATATATATATATATATATATATATATATATATAAGAAAAACCCAGACACCATATTTGTAGTCATTTTTCTCCTGCGTGGACTTCCGTCTTCCTTTACAATGAGTGAAGCTGCACGAAACCTTGTGTCTGCAATTGTAAATAATTTAGTTTTTAAGTTTCGTGTTTCTTGTAGAATCTATATAAAGTAATATACATTAGCCTATTGTTAAAATAATGAAAAAAACATCATTAAATAAATTTGTTTTATTGTATTGTTACATTAATAGCTGTTGTATTATTATAGGATGGCTTGTTAAACATTTCATAGGATTTTCAGAGGGAGGAAAAACCAAGACATTTAATATAAAATGAATAAATACATAAAAAGAAAAAGAAAAAAAAATGGTTAAAAGCCATCGTCCCGGGGGGCATTTAATTTCATCTCGTGCATTTTTTTTCCGTCCCTGGGACGACGGGACTAGTTAATCTCAAGCCCTGGAAGTTACATTTTATTGTTTGCATTATTTGTTTCAGCATTGCACTTTGAAGATGGTCCCTCAGCTCTTTGACAGCTTTGGCTCTTTTTCAGATCAGCAGACGGACTCTAAGTCTTCCTTATTTACAGTATATATAAACCTTTCTCATTTCTATTCAGACTTCCATATATATTTAATTTCCTTAACGGCTTGCCATAATATATATATAAATATATTATATATAAGCCAAATTATCCCGATCCAGATATTACTTTAATTCAAGTAATTAAGTAGTATTTCCAGGGCTTAAATTTACAACAATTTTAGTCACATATGTGCCCAAAATGTAATCTGTGCAATTAAAAATATTTGGGAACAAACAATTATTGTATTGTGAGCGAAAGTCGTGGCATAGCCTCTATGTTGTGAATGAATAACATAGAGGCTAATGCCATGACTTTCATTGTGTTTCAGTGTATCCTGAAGGATCATGCAAGTAATTGTTTCTTGTTGATGATGTAAACAAAATGTCACTGTGCAAACCCATGTTTGTTGTTGTATTGAACACAGATTGAAAATAAACTCACTGAAATAATAATTATTTCTATAATATATAATATATGTAATAATAATATAATATGTAATATAATATATAATATAATATATAATATAATATATAATATAATATATAATATAATATATAATATAATAATATAATATATTATATATATTATATATACTGTATATAATAATAATTTGTAAGTCTTTGTTAGCCGTTTGTGAAGTTTTGTGCTTGTGCGCTACGTTCGCTCGCATCCTGTACATCTCCTGGGGGCTAAGCCCCCCCTGTCCTTAAAAGCTAGTGACGCCCCTGGGTTAGAGTGATCGGTAGTTGTGAGTTCAAACCCTGGCCGAGTCATACCAAAGACTAAAAAAATGGGACCCATTACATCCCTGCTTGGCACTCAGCATCAAGGGTTGGAATTGGGGGTTAATTCACCAAAAATGATTCCAGGGCGCGGCCACCACTGCCGCCCACTGCTCCCCTCACCCCCCCAGGGGGTGATCAATGGTGATGGGTCAAATGCAGGGAATAATTTCACCACACCTAGTGTGTGTGTGACAATCATTGGTAATTTAACTTTAACTTTAACTTTAATAACTGCCACGTTCAATATGACAGTTATTTAAACATAACTCCTAAACCACACATGCAAAATGGCTAATAATGCCTGAAGTAATGTATCTTTGTGAGTTTTACTGGGGGAAAAAAATATTTTATAAGGTTTGCAAAGACACAAGTTAGTTTTTACTCAATATGACAGTATCTGTCATACTAAATATGAAAGTTATATAAACATAACTCCAAAACTAAACATGCATTATGTCTAAAAATGTCTGTAATATTGTATCTATGTGAGTTTTACTAGAATCAGATGTTTTTGTAAGGTTTACAAATACAAAAATGAGGTTTTACTCATAATGACAGTATAACTGCCACGTTCAATATGCAGTTATTTAAACATAACTTCTTACCACACATGCAAAATGGCTAATCATAACTGAAGTTTTACTGGGGAAAAATAAAATCTTGTAAGGTTTGCAAAAACACAAGTTAGTTTTTTTTACTCAATATGACAGTATAACTGTCATACTAAATATGAAAGTTATATAAACATAGCTCCAAAACCAAACATGCATTATGACTAAAAATGCCTGTAATATTGTATCTATGTGAGGATTTACTAAAATCAGATGTTTTTGTAAGTTTTACAAATAAAAAAATTAGGTTATACTCAGAATGACAGTATAACTGGCCTAGTGGTTAGAGTGTCCGCCCTGAGATCGGTAGGTTGTGAGTTCAAACCCTGGCCGAGTCATACCAATGACTATAAAAATGGGACCCATTACCTCCCTGCTTGGCACTCAGCATCAAGGGTTGGAATTGGGGGTTAAATCACTAAAAATGATTCCAGGGCGCGGCCACCGCTGCTGCCCACTGCTCCCCTTAACCCCCCAGGGGTTGATCAAGGGTGATGGGTCAAATGCAGAGAATAATTTCGCCACACCTAGTGTGTGTGTGACAATCATTGGTACTTTAACTTTAATTTTAACTTTAATAACTGCCACGTTCAATATGACAGTTATTTAAACATGACTCTAAAACCACACATGCAAAATGGCTAATAAAGCCTGAAGTTTTACTGGGAAAAAAAGATATAAGGTTTGCAAATACAAAAATTGTGTTTTACTCACTATGACAGTATACTGTCACATTCAATATGACAGTTATTTAAACATAACTCCTAAACCACACATGCAAAATGGCTAATAATGCCTGTAATATTGTATCTATGTGAGTTTTACTAGAATCAGATGTTTTTGTAAGGTTTACAAATACAAAAATTAGGTTTTACTCATAATGACAGTCTAACTATCCCGTTCAATATGACAGTTATTCAAACATAACTCCTAAACCACACATGCAAAACGGCTAATAATGCCTGAAGTTTTACTGGAAAAAAAATAAAATTGTAAGGTTTGCAAATACAAAAATTGGGTTTTATTCACTATGACAGTATACTGTCACATTCAATATGACAGTTATTTAAACATAACTCCTAAACCACACATGCAAAATGGCTAATAATGCCTGTAATATTGTATCTATGTGAGTTTTACTAGAATCAGATGTTTTTGTAAGGTTTACAAATACAAAAATTGGGTTTTACTCATAATGAGAGTATAACTGCCACATTCAATATGACAGTTATTTAAACATAACTTCTAAACCAAACATGCAAAATGGCTAATTATGCCTGAAGTAATGTATCTTTGTGAGTTTTACTAAAATCAGATGTTTTTGTAAGGTTTACAAATACAAAAATTAGGTTTTACTCATAATGACAGTATAACTGAACTAGTAGTTAGAGTGTCCGCCCTGAGATCGGTAGGTTGTGAGTTCAAACCCTGGCCGAGTCATACCAAAGACTGCAAAAATGGGACCCATTACCTCCCTGCTTGGAGGTAATGCACTCAGCATCAAGGGTTGGAATTGGGGGTAAAATCACCAAAAATGACTCCAGGGCGCGGCCACCGCTGCTGCCCACTGCTCCCATCACCCTCCCAGGGGGTGATCAAGGGTGATGGGTCAAATGCAGATAATAATTTCGCCACACCTAGTGTGTGTGTGACAATCATTGGAACTTTAACTATAACTTTAATAACTGCCACGTTCAATATAACAGTTATTTAAACATAACTCCTAAACCACACATGCAAAATGGCTTATAATGCCTGAAGTAATGTATCTTTTTGAGTTTTACTGGGAAAAAAATATTTTGTAAGGTTTGCAAAGACACAAGTTAGTTTTTTTTACTCAATATGACAGTATAACTGTCATACTAAATATAAATAAATAATGATAAATGGGTTATACTTGTATAGCGCTTTTCTACCTTCAAGGTACTCAAAGCGCTTTGACAGTATTTCCACATTCACCCATTCACACACACATGGCGGGAGCTGCCATGCAAGGCGCTAACCAGCAGCCATCAGAGGCAAAGGGTGAAGTGTCTTGCCCAAGGACACAACGGACGTGACTAGGAAGGTAGAAGGTGGGAATTGAACCCCAGTAACCAGCAACACTCCGATTGCTGGCACAGCCACTCTACCAACTTCGCCACGCCGTATAAACATAACTCCAAATTTAAACATTCATTACGTCTAAAAATGCCTCTAATATTGTATCTATGTGAGTTTTACTAGAATCAGATGTTTTTGTAAGGTTTACAAATACAAAAATTAGGTTTTACTCATAATGACAGCATAACTGCCACATTCAATATAACAGTTATTTAAACATAACTCCTAAACCACACATGCAAAATGGCTAATTATGCCTGAAGTTTTACTGAGAAAAATATCTTGCAAAAGGCTTGCAAAAACACAAGTTAGTTTTTACTCAATATGACAGTATCTGTCATACTAAATATGAAAGTTATATAAACATAACTGCAAAACTAAACATGCATTATATCTAAAAATGCTTGTAATATTAAATCTATGTGAGTTTTACTAGAATCAGATGTTTTTTTAAGGTTTACAAATACAAAAATTAGGTTTTACTCATAATGACAGTATAACTGCCACATTCAATATAAATGATAAATAAATAAATATGACATTTATTTAAACATAACTCCTAAACCACACATACAAAATTGCTAACTATGCCTGAGTAATGTATCTTTGTGAGTTTTACTGGAAAAAAAAAAAAAATTGTAAGGTTGCAAAGACACAAGTTAGTTTTTTTACTCAATATGTCATACTAAATATGAAAGTTATATAAACATAACTCCAAAACCAAACTTGCATTATGTCTAAAAATGCCTGTAATATTGTATCTATGTGAGTTTTACTAGAATCAGATGTTTTATAAGGTTTACAAATACAAAAATTAGGTTTTTCTCATAATGACAGTATAACTGGCTTAGTTGTTAGAGTGTCCGCCCTGAGATTGGTAGGTTGTGAGTTCAAACCCTGGCCGAGTCATACCAAAGACTAAAAAAATGGGAACCATTACCTCCCTGCTTGTTACTCAGCATCAAGGGTTGGAATTGGGGGTAAAATCACCAAAAATGATTCCAGGGCGCGGCCACCGCTGCTGTCCACTGCTCCCCTCACCCCCCCAGGGGGTGATCAAGGGTGATGGGTCAAATGCAGAGAATAATTTCGCCACACCTAGTGTGTGTGTGACAATCATTGGTACTTTAAATTTATTTTTAACTTTAATAACTGCCACGTTCAATATGGCAGTTATATAAACATAACTCCGAAACCACACATGCAAAATGGCTAATAATGCCTGAAGTAATGTATCTTTGTGAGTTTTACTGGGGGAAAAACATATTTTCTAAGGTTTGCAAAGACACAAGTTAGTTTTTACTCAATATGACAGTATCTGTGCATTAAGTCTAAAAATGCCTTTAATATTGTATATATGTGAGTTTTACTAGAATCAGATGTTTTTGTAAGGTTTACAAATACAAAAATGGGGTTTTACTCATAATGACAGTATAACTGCCACATTCAATATGACAGTTATTTAAACATAACTTCTTACCACACATGCAAAATGGCTAATTATGCCTGAAGTAATGTATATTTGTGAATTTTACTGGAAAAAAAAATATTTTGTAAGGTTTGCAAAGACACAAGTCAGTTTTTTTACACAATATGACAGAATAACTGTCATACTAAATGTGAAAGTTATATAAACATAACTCCAAATTGAAACATTCATTACGTCTAAAAATGCCTCTAATATTGTGTCTATGTGAGTTTTATTAGAATCAGATGTTTTTGTAAGGTTTACAAATACAAAAATTGGGTTTTACTCACTATGACAGTATACGGTCACATTCAATATGAGAGTTATTTAAACATAACTCCTAAACCACACATGCAAAATAGCTAATAATGCCTGAAGTTTTACTGGGAAAAAATTATCTTGTAAGGTTTGCAAAGACAAAAGTTAGTTTTTTTTACTCAATATGACAGTATAACTGTCATACTAAATATGAAAGTTATATAAACATAACTCCAAATTGAAACATTCATTACATCTAAAAATGCCTCTAATATTGTATCTATGTGAGTTTTATTAGAATCAGATGTTTTTGTAAGGTTTACAAATACAAAAATTAGGTTTTACTCACTATGACAGTATACGGTCACATTCAATATGACAGTTATTTAAACATAACTCCTAAACCACACATGTAAAATGGCAAATAATGCCTGAAGTTTTACTGGGAAAAAAATGATCTTGTAAGGTTTGCAAAGACAAAAGTTAGGTTTTTTACTCAATATGACAGTATAACTGTCATACTAAATATGAAAGTTATATAAACATAACTCCAAAACCAAACATGCATTATGTCTAAAAATGCCTGTAATAATGTATCTATGTGAGTTTTACTAGAATCAGATGTTTTTGTAAGGTTTACAAATACAAAAATTGGGTTTTACTCATAATGACAGTATAACTGCCACATTCAATATGACAGTTATTTAAACATAACTTCTTACCACACATGCAAAATGGCTAATAATGCCTGGAGTAATGTATATTTGTGAGTTTTACTGGAAAAAAAAATATTTTGTAAGGTTTGCAAAGACACAAGTAAGTTTTTTTACTCAATATTACAGAAAAACTGTCAAACTAAATCGGAAATTATATAAACATAACTCCAAATTGAAACATTCATTACGTCTAAAAATCCCTCTAATATTATATCTATGTGAGTTTTACTAGAATCAGATTACATACATATTGTAAGGTTTACAAATACAAAAAATAGGTTTTACTCTTAATGACAGTATAACTGCCACATTCAATATGACAGTTATTTAAACATAACTTGATTGATTGATTGATTGAGACTTTTATTAGTAGGTTGCACAGTGAAGTACATATTCCGTACAATTGACCACTAAATGGTAACACCCGAATAAGTTTTTCAACTTGTTTAAGTCGGGGTCTATCATATACTATCATCATAATATAGTCATCACACAAGATAATCACATTGAATTATTTACATTATTTACAATCAGGGGTGTGGAGGGGGGGGGGTAGGATATGGACAGCAAGTAGTGAACATAGAGAGAGAGAGAGAGAGAGAGAGAGAGAGAGAGAGAGAGAGAGAGAGAGAGAGAGAGAGAGAGAGAGAGAGATCAGAAGGCATAAGAAAACGTATCTGCATTTCATTGTTTACATTTGATTATTAGCATTTGATTGTTAGCAATCCGGGGAGGGTGTTAGTTAAGGGTTGTAGCTGCCTGGAGGTGAACTTTTATTGCGGTTTTGAAGGAGGATAGAGATGCCCTTTCTTTTATACCTGTTGGGAGCGCATTCTACATTGATGTGGCATAGAAAGAGAATGAGTTAAGACCTTTGTTAGTTCGGAATCTGGGTTTAACGTGGTTAGTGGAGCTCCCCCTGGTGTTGTGGTTATGGCGGTCATTTACGTTAAGGAAGTAGTTTGACATGTACTTCGGTATCAGGGAGGTGTAGTGGATTTTATAGACTAGGCTCAGTGCAAGTTGTTTAACCCTGTCCTCCACCTTGAGCCAGCCCACTTTGGAGAAGTGGGTAGGAGTGAGGTGGGATCTGGGGTGGAGGTCTAGAAGTAACCTGACTAGCTTGTTCTGAGATGTTTGGAGTTTAGATTTGAGGGTTTTGGAGGTGCTAGGGTACCAGGAGGTGCATGCGTAATCGAAAAAGGGTTGAACGAGAGTTCCCGCCAGAATCCTCATGGTGCTTTTGTTGACCAGAGAGGAGATTCTGTAGAGAAATCTCGTTCGTTGGTTAACCTTTCTGATTACCTTGGTTGCCATTTTATCACAGGAAAGGTTAGCCTCTAGAATGGAACCTAGGTAGGTGACCTCATCTTTCCTGGTGATAACAATGTCACCCACTTTTATAGTGAACTCATTGACTTTCTTAAGGTTGATGTGGGACCCAAACAGGATGGATTCCATTTTACCCAAGTGTATGGATAGCTTGTTGTCAGCGAGCCAGGTGCAAGTTCTACAGAGCTCAGCACTGAGGATTTTCTCCACCTGTGACTTGTCCTTGTCGGATACCAGCAGGGCAGAGTCATCCGCAAACAAAACCAATTCACAGTCGCATGCCGATGACATGTCGTTTATGTATATTAGGAACAGTAAAGGTCCCAATATACTGCCTTGGGGGACTCCACAGCTCACCGAGAGCGGGGGAACACACGGTGCCGTTCACCTCTCCCACCTGCTCCCTCCCCTCCAAGTAAGATTGCATCCAGCTCGATGAGGTTTTGTTAAATCCGATTGCTCTGAGCTTATCCAACAGTATAGCGTGGTTAACAGTGTCAAAGGCCTTCTGAAGGTCCAGCATGACCATGCCGCAGTATTTGCCCGCGTCCACCTCATGTTTGATGTGGTCGGTCAGATAGAGAAGGCATGTGTCAGTGGAGTGGTTAGTTCTGAAGCCGGATTGGAATTTGTACATGAGTTTATTAGTGGCAAGGTAACTATCGACCTGTTCATAAACTATTTTCTCCATTACTTTCGAAATGGAACTGAGAATAGAAACAGGTCGGTAGTTGACAGGTTCCAATTTGCTTCCTTTTTTAAAGAGGGGAGTTACTCTTGCTATTTTAAAATCTTTTGGTACTTGGCCTTGTGTAATTGATAGGTTTATTATGTGCGTGATGATCGGGGCAATGATGGAGGCAGAGTCCCTGAGGAATCTGGAGGGAATATTATCAAGGCCGGTGGCCTAAACCAAACATGCACAATGGCTAATTATGCCTGAAGTAATGTATCTTTGTGAGTTTTACTGGAAAAAATAAATATTTTGTAAGGTTTGCAAAGACACAAGTTAGTTTTTTTACTCAATATGTCATACTAAATATGAAAGTTATATAAACATAACTCCAAAACCAAACATGCATTATGTCTAAAAATGCCTGTAATATTGTATCTATGTGATTTTTACTAAATCAGATGTTTTTGTAAGGTTTACAAATACAAAAATTAGGTTTTACTCATAATGACAGTGTAACTGAACTAGTAGTTAGAGTGTCCGCCCTGACATCGGTAGGTTGTGAGTTCAAACCCTGGCCGAGTCATACCAAAGACTGTAAAAATGGGACCCATTACATCCCTGCTTGGCACTCAGCATCAAGGGTTGGAATTGGGGGTTAAATCACCAGAAATTATTCCAGGGCGGGGCCACTGCTGCTGCCCACTGCTCCCCTCACCCCCCCAGGGGGTGATCAAGGGTGATGGGTCAAATGCAGAGAATAATTTCGCCACACCTAGTGTGTGTGTGACAATCATTGGTACTTTAACTTTAACTTTAACTTTAATAACTGCCACGTTCAATATGACAATTATTGGCCAGTTGAAGCCATCAGGACCACATCATCTGCAAAAAGCAGAGACTTAATCCTGCAGCCACCAAACCAGGCGCAGTCATGGTGTTGAGAGGATCCTCAACGCCATGACTGTGCCTACAAATTCTGTCCATAAAAGTTATGAACAGAATCGGTGACAAAGGGCAGCCTTGCCAACCCTCACTGGAAAGGGGTCCGACATACTGCCGGCAATGCGGACCAAGCTCTGACACTGATCATACAGGGAGACACCCGCCACAATCAGACCTGCCGATACCCCATACTCTCTGAGCACTCCCCACAGGATTTACCGGGGGGGCCACGGTTGAATGTCTTCTCCAAGTCCACAAAGCACATGTAGACTGGTTGGGCAAACTCCCATGCACACTCAAGGACCCTGCCGAGAGTTTAGAGCTGGTCTACCGTTCCACGACCAGGACGAAAAACCACACTGTTCGTCCTGGATCCGAGGTTCCTCCTCTCCAGTACACATGAATAGACCATACCGGGAAGGCTGAAGAGTGTGATCCACGATAGTTGGAACACACCCTCCGGTTCCCCTTCTTAAAGAGAGGAACCACCACCCCGGTCTGCCAATCCAGAGGTACCGCCCCCGATGTCCACGCAATGTTGCAGAGTCTTGTCAACCAAGACAGCCCCACAGCATCCAGAGCCTTAAGGAACTCCGGACGGAGCTCATCAACCCCCGGGGCCTTGCCACCGAGGAGCTTTTTAACTACCTTGGCAACCTCAGCCCCAGAAATAGGAGAGCCCACCACAGATTCCCCAGGCACTGCTTCCTCATAGGAAGACGTGTTGGTGGGATTGAGGAGGTCTCGCTTGGCCTGTCGGTATGCCCGCTGCCTCTGGAGTCCCATGAGCCAAAAGGACCCGATGGCTCTTCCTTCAGCTTGACGGCATCCCTCACTGCTGGTGGATTACCGCCACGACAGGCACCAAACACCTTGCGGCCACAGCTCCAATCAGCCGGCTCGACAAGAGAGGAAAGCAACATTGTCCATTCAGACTCAATGTCCAGCACCTCCCTCGAGACATGTTCAAAGTTCTTCCGGAGGTGGAAATTGAAACTCTCTCTGACAGGAGACTCTGCTAGGCGTTCCCAGCAGACCCTCACAATACGTTTGGGCCTGCCAGGTCTGTCCGACATCCTCCCCTGCCATCGGAGCCAGATCACCACCAGGTTGTGATTGGTAGAAAGCTCTGCCCCTCTCTTCACCCATTTGTCCAAAACATGAGGCCGCAAATCCCATGACACAACTACAAAGTCAATCATGGAACTGCGGCCGAGGGTGTCCTGGTGCCAAGTGCACATATGGACACCCTTATGTTTGAACATTGTGTTTGTTATGGCCAATTCGTGACAAGCACAAAAGTCCAATAACAAAGCACCACTTGGGTTCAGACCCGGGTGGCCAATTTTCCCAATCACGACTCTCCAGGTTTCACTGTCGTTGCCAGCATGAGCGTTGAAGTCCCCCAGCAGAACAAGGGAATCACCCGAGGGAGCACTCTCCAGTACTCCCTCTGGGGAATCCAAAAAGAGTGGGTACTCTGAGCTGCTGTTTTGTGCGTAAACACAAACAACAGTCAGGACCCAACACCCAACTCAAAGGCGGAGGGAAGCTACCATCTCGTCTACTGGGTTAAAGTCCAACGTGCAGGCTTTGAGCCGGAGGGCAACAAGAATTGCCACCTCAGCCTCTCATTACTTGCAACGCCAGAGTGGAAGAGATTCCACTCTGGCGTTGCAAGTAATGAGAGTTCAGCTCAGTCCTGCCCCTCTTGATGGAACAGGTTCCAGAGCCCTTGTTGTGAGTCCAACTATATCTAGCCGGGAACTTCTCCACCTCATGCACCCGCTCAGGCTACTTCCCTCCCAGCGAGGTTACGTTCCACGTCCCAAGAGCGAGCTTATGTAGCCGATAATCGGACCACCAAGTGCCCTGCCTTCGGCTGCCGCCCAGCTCACACTACACCCTCTATGACCCAGCCCATGAGTGTTGTAATGCAGTAGTTTTTCCAATAGATGGCACTGTTGTACTGTTTATCATTTTCATTCCATTTTGTATGCACTTGCTCTCTGTGTGTTTGCCAGTTAATAAAAACTCTGCCGAAGAACAGGTTATGGGCCCAGATCGTCGCTAAAAAGCTGTTGTGCACGGACTTTGTGTGAAGATAAACGGTATTGTGGGAACTCACAATGGAGGATAAGATGTTTATTGACAGACTGAGCAGGCCAGAGAATTGGGCAACATGTAAGTTTCAGATGGAACACTTGCTAAAGGCTAAAGGACTATGGGGCATGCTAACGGAGACGCTAGCCGCAGATGCTAACGCAGCAGCACAGGTGGAATTCACAAGACGGAGAGAGAAAGCGTTCTCTATGTTAGTGCTAAATGTAAGTACACCCCAGTTGTACCTGATAACAAATTGTCAAACTCCCAAAGAGGCGTGGACCACGCTGAAAGCCCATTTTGAGAGGGATACTTTGGCTAATAAACTGTTTCTGAAGAAAATATATTTCAGATGTGAAATGAAGGAAGGAGAGGCTTTAACTGACCATTTAAAAGAAATGAAGGAGCTAACTGATCAGCTATCGGCAATTGGATCTGTAATTGAAGAGGAAGACCAAATTGTAACACTGTTGGGTAGCTTGCCACCAAGTTATGCTACAATTGTCACTGCACTAGAAACAAAGATTGACAACCTGACACTGAAGTTTGTTCAGCAAGCATTAATAAATGAAGAGCAAAAGCGAGTGAATGCTAATGATTCCAGTGGTGCTATGTCAGGTGGTGCATCCGCCATGTCATCACAATTTCGGGGAAATGTGCAGGATAGCTCCCAGACAGTAGGAGCAGCAGACAAAAGCAAATGGAGATGTTACAAATGTGGTAGAGAAGGCCATACCAAGCGCGAATGTCCAACCTTGAAAAACAAACCAAAAAAGAAAATCCACAAGGCCAGCACATGATGTGTGAGGATGAAGAAGATTCCTCTGAAAGTGCCTTTGTGATCAGGGATGCAAACAGTGACAGACCACAACAGGCTGAGTGGTTCATTGATTCTGGAGCATCAAAACACATGACGTGTGATAAAGACATTATTAAAGAATACCAGCCGTTCACAAAATCACATTCTGTGAAACTGGGTGACGGCAGGGTGGTTGACGTCCTAGGAATTGGAAATGTCAACCTGAAAATGACTTTCAAATTAAGTGATGTAAAAAATGTCACAATGTATGATGTGCTGTATGTTCCAAAGCTGTCTGGGAATTTATTCTCAGTGGGAGCTGCTACCAAGAAAGGGAATACAGTGCAGTTCAGAAAGTCTTGTTGTTACATACGTGGAAAAAGTGGAACACTTCAAGGAATGGGAACACAAAGAGCTGATGGACTATATCAGCTGGATATTAAAGGAAGTGAAACTGTATGTCACAGTGCTTCTGTAGCGGCCAGCCTGTGGCACCAGCGCCTTGGTCACACTAGCAAGCTTAAAGAACTCAATGATCTGGTGAACGGAGTGAACTTTTCTGCAGAAAAAGAGATTCCCTTCTGTGAAGGATGTGTGGAAGGCAAGTTGGCTAAGAAGCCATTCAAGTCGATTGGAGGAATTCGTTCCAAACGCAAGATGCAGCTGATTCACAGTGATGTCTGTGGTCCCATGCAGACTGAATCTATAGGTGGAGCAAAATATTTTGTGACTTTCATTGATGATTACACAAGATGCTGCAAGGTATACTTCTTGAAACAGAAAAATGAGGTGCTAAGCAAATTCAAGGAATTTGAGAGAACATTCTCAAATGAGTCTGGTCTAAGCGTCACAAGGCTGAGGACAGATAATGGTGGTGAGTACACATCAAAGGAGTTTCAAGAATATTTGAAGTCTCAAGGCATCCACCATGAAATGACTGTACCTCACTCACCACAACAAAATGGTGTTGCAGAAAGAAAAAACAGGACATTAGCTGAAGCCGCTAGAAGCATGCTGTCACATGCAAAGTTGTCAAATATGTTCTGGGCAGAGGCTGTAGCCACCGCAGCTTACATACAGAACAGGCTGCCCACAGCGGTTCTGAAGGAAGAGACACCCTATGAGAAATGGTGTGGAAAGAAACCTGACATGAATCACATGAAGGTGTTTGGCTGTATTGCTTATGCACATATCCCATATGAAGAAAGAAGGAACCTGGACAAAAAGGCTGTGAAGCTTCGTTTTGTGGGATATGCAAACAATGCCAAGGGATATCGCCTGTATGATGAAGAGAAGAGGAAGATTCTAATCCGTCTTGATGTCATCTTCGATGAATCAAACTTCAGCTGGAAGCAGGAAATGAAAGTATTCTGTTCAGAGAACGAGATAACCATACAAACAGATGAGAATGAAACACAATGATGAAGTCACAGTTGACAGCACTGTCAGAACAAGTGGAAGAATCAGAAATGCTCCAAGGAGATTTGGATATGATGAGTTTGTTGATATAGTGACTGTTGATCATCATGCCAATATGTGTCGTGTGACAGAGCCAATCACACTAAAAGAAGTATTGGTGAGTCCTAATGCAAAAGAATGGCAGGAGGCAGCTGACTTGGAATATGAGTCACTGCTTGAAAATGAGACGTGGGACTTGGTGAATTTACCAAGAGAAAGAAAGGCAGTAGGATCGAGATGGGTGTTTAGAGTCAAGCATCATAGTGATGGAAGAGTGGAGAGATACAAGTGCAGGCTCGTTGCCAAGGGCTACTCACAGTTGTATGGTGCTGACTATGATGAAACATTTTCACCTGTGGTACGTTTCAGCTCTATTCGTACATTATTGTCCTTTGGCATTCAAAACAATTTACATGTACACCAGATGGATGTTGTAACTGCATTCCTTAATGGGCACCTGGACTACATAATAATGATAAATGGGTTATACTTGTATAGTGCTTTTCTACCTTCAAGGTACTCAAAGCGCTTTGACAGTATTTCCACATTCACCCATTCACACACACATTCACACACTGATGGCGGGAGCTGCCATGCAAGGCGCTAACCAGCAGCCATCAGGAGCAAGGGTGAAGTGTCTTGCCCAAGGACACAACAGACGTGACTAGGATGGTAGAAGGTGGGGATTGAACCCCAGTAACCAGCAACCCTCCGATTGCTGGCCCGGCCACTCTACCAACTTCGCCACGCCGCCCCTGGAAGAAGAAATCTACATGGAGCAGCCAAAGGGCTACATCAAACCAGGGCAGGAACACCTGGTATGCAAACTAAAAAAATCAATCTTGCTCCAGCAGTCTCCTCGCTGCTGGAGTAAGGCTTTCACAGAGTTCATGATGGGAATTGGATTCAAGCAAAGCATATCAGACCCCTGTGTGTTCGTGAGATCAAGAAAAGAGCTTGAGATACTCGCAGTTTACGTCGATGATTTGATTGTGATAACAGAGTCAACTGAGAGCATGAACGAGCTCAAAGTGGCTCTCAAGGAGCGCTACAAGATGAAAGACATGGGAGAGCTGTCCTATATCCTGGGCATCTCTGTGATCCAAGATAAAGAGAAGAATCGTGTAATTCTTCATCAGAAGCATTACGTTGAACCCATACTTCAGAAATATGGAATGGATAATGCAAATCCTGTGGCAACTCCTGCTGATGCCAATGTCAAATGGAGAAATAGCGATGGTGTCAGTAAGCAAGTGGACCAGCATACCTATCAGTCAATGGTGGGAAGTCTACTGTATGCTGCAATGGCCACACGACCAGATATAGCTCAAGCAGTGAGTGCTGTGTCAAAGTTCGACGCAAATCCAGATGCTGCACATCTGACCGCTGTGAAGAGGATACGTCGATACTTGAAAGGGACAGTGAACTTTGCTCTCAAGTATGAGCAGTCAGACTCTGGAGCTTTGATTGGATTCTCAGATGCTGACTGGGCTGGAGATCAGCTCAACAACAGGCAACGTTTTTCTCCTGAGTGGAGGAGCAGTGAGCTGGCTCAGCAAGAAACAAGCAACAGTTGCACTTTCAACAGCAGAAGCGGAGTACATCGCACTCAGTCAAGTCGCTCGAGAAGGAATCTGGCTAAAATGATTACTGAGTGATCTCGGAGTGAAAACTATGTCCACAGTGATCCTGGAAGACAACCAAGGAGCCATCGCAATCGCAAATATTCATGTGAACCACTCCAGGACCAAACACATAGACATTCGCTATCACTACATCCGTGAATGTGTGCAGAATGGACAAATAGAACTGCAATATTGTCCAACAAATGACATGAAAGCGGATATATTTACCAAACCACTGCCTAGACAGAAGTTTGAATATCTCAGAGGTGAGATTGGACTTTTCCCTATTTAGATAAAGTGGTTAGTTGTGCTTGACAGGTGTACGCTGAACGCTGCCTGATCAAAGCAAGTTAAAAAAGAAAAAACATGTGTGAAAGAGTTTCAGTGAAATTATTGTAAACAAATTAAAATAGTTCCTGTGAAAACTATGTAAAAAACAAAAATATTTTGTTGTTGTTTGACATAGTATTGTAAAGGAGAGCACGGCTCTATAATATTATTTAAAGGGACTTTGTCATTGAAAAAACTTAGTGGGAGTGTTGTAATGCAGTAGTTTTTCCAATAGATGGCACTGTTGTACGGTTTATCATTTTCATTCCACTTTGTATGCACTTGCTCTCTGTGTGTTTGCCAGTTAATAAAAACTCTGCCGAAGAACAATGAGTGGTGAGCCCTAGAGGGGGGATCTACGTTGCCTCTTCGAGCTGAGCACGGCTGGGCCCCATGGGGACAGGCCTGTACACCAGTAACTCACCATCGTGCCCCACCTCTGGGCCTGGCTCCACAGGGGAGAAATCTAGGTCCTCGATTGTACTTTTCATAAAGGTCTTTGAGCTGCTCTTTGTCTGATCCCTCACCTAGGACCTGTTTGTCTTGGGGGACCCTACCAGGGGGCATAGAAGCCCCCGGACAACATAGTTCCTGGATCAGTGGGACACGCAAACCACAAAGGTGGCGGCTCCGAAAGCACGTTATATAAATATAACTCCAAAACCAAACCTGCAATATGTCTAAACATGCCTGTAATATTGTATCAATGTGAGTTTTACTAGAATCGGTTGTTTTTGTAAGGTTTGCAAATACAAAGATTAGGTTTTACTCAATATGACAGTGTCACACTCAATATGACAGTTATTTAAACATAACTCCTAAACTACACATAAAAATGGCTAATAATGCCTGAAAAAACTCAAAACATTGCTTTTTTAAGGCTTGCAAACACAAAAAGTATTTTTTTACTCAATATGACAGTTATTGTCTTAAAACCCTGAGATAATGCGAAAAAAGCAATACAAATGTATTCCATCATAATTCCTAAACCAAACATGCAAAATGTCTAAAAATGCCTTTAATATTGAATCCTTGTGGTTTTACTAGAATTAGTTGTTTTTGTAAGGTTTGCAAATACATAAATTAGGTTTTACTCACTATGACAGTATACTGTCAAGCTCAATATGACAGTTATTTAAACATAACTCCTAAACCACACATGAAATAATGCCTGAAATAATGAATCCTTGGGAGTTTTAAAGGAAATTATGCTTTTTTACATTTTGCAAACATAAAAAGTAGTTTTTTACTCAATATGACTGTAATCTTCTTAGAATCCTGAGATAATGCGAAAAAGGCATGCATATTGGCTAATAATGCCTGGAGACATGTATCTTTGTTAGTTTTACTAGTAAAATTATATTTTGTAAAGTTTGCACACAAGCTAGTTTTTTTTAATTCAATATGACAGTGTAACAGTCATACTAAATATAAAAGTTATATAAACATAACTCCAAAACCAAACATGCATCATGTCTAAAAATGCCTGTAATGTTGTATCTATGTGAGTTTGTAGGGTTTGCAAAAACAAAAGGTATTTTTTTACTCAATATGAAAGTAATGTTCTTAGAATCCTGAAATAATGCGAAAAAAGCAATACAAATGTATTCAAACACAACTTTTAAACCAAACATGTAAATTGTCTAAAAATGCCTGTAATATTGAATATATGTAAGTTTTACTAGAATCAGTTGTTTTTGTAAGGTTTGCAAATACAAAAATTAGGTTTTTACACATAATGACATAATAACTGTAACACTCAATATGACAGTTATTTAATTATAACTCCTAACCACACATGAAACATGTCTAATAATGCGTGAAAAAATGTATCTTTGTGAGTGTTACTAGAAACATTTTCTTTTGTAAGGTTTGCAAAGACACAAGTTGTTTTTTTTACTCACTATGACAGTGTAACTGCCACACTCAATATGACAGTTATTTAAACATATTCCTTAAACTACACATGAAAATGACTAACAATGCCTGAAATAATGCATTCTTGTGAGTTTTACTTGAAAAATATGCTTTTAGGCTTGCAAACACAAAAAATATTTGTTTACTCATTATGACAGTAATGTTCTTAGAATCCAGAGATAATGCGAAAAAAAGCAATAAAAATGTATTCATACATAGCTCCTAAACAACACATGCAAAATGGATAATAATGCCTGGAGACAATTATCTTTGTTAGTTTTACTAGAAAAATGATATTTTGTAAAGTTAGCAAAGACACAAGCTAGTTTTTTTTAATTCAATATGACAGTATAACAGTCATACTAAAAATGAAAGTAATATAAACATAACTCCAAAATCAAACATGCGTCATGTCTAAAAATGCCTGTAATATTGTATCAATGTGAGTTTGTAGGTTTGCAAAAACGAAAAGTAGTTTTTTACTCAATGTGAAAGTAATGTTCTTAGAATCCTGAGATAATGCGAAAAAAGCAATAAAAATGTATTCAAACACAACTTTTAAACCAAACATTTAAAATGTCTAAAAATTCCTATAATATTGAATCTATGTTAGTTTTACTAGAATCAGTTGTTTTTGTACGGTTTGCAAATACAAACATTAGGTTTTACACGTAATGACAGTATAACTGCCACACTTTATATGACAGTTATTTAATTATAACTCCTAACCATACATGAAGTATGTCTAATAATGCGTGAAAAAATGTATCTTTGTGAGTGTTACTAGAAACATTTTCTTTTGTAAGGTTTGCAAATACACAAGTTAGTTTTTTTTACTCAATATGACAGTATAACTGCCACATTCAATATGACAGTTTTTTAAACATAACTCTTAAACTACACAAAAAAGTGTTTAAAAATGGCTGAAATAATGCATTCTTGTGAGTTTTACTCGAAACATATGCTTTTTTTAAGGCTTGCAAACACGAAAAGTAGTTTTTTACTCAATATGACTGTAATGTTCTTAGAATCCTGAGATAATGCGAAAAAAGCAATACAAATGTATTTAAGCATAACTCCTAAACAACACATGCAAAATGGCTAATAATGCCTGGAGACATGTGTCTTTGTTAGTTTTACTGGAAAAATTATCTTTTGTAAAGTTTGCGAAGACAAAGCTAGTTTTTTTTAATTCAATATGACAGTATAACAGTCATACTAAAAATGAAAGTCATATAAACATAACTCCAAAACCAAACATGCGTCATGTCTAAAAATGCCTGTAATATTGTATCTCCGTGAGTTTGTAAGGTTTGCAAAAACAAAAAGTAGTTTTTTACTCAATATGAAAGTATTGTTCTTAGAATGCTGAGATAATGCGAAAAAAGCAATAAAAATGTATTCCAACATAATTCCTAAACCAAACATGCAAAATGTCTAAAAATGTCTGTAATATTGAATCCATGTGAGTTTTACTAGATGTATTTGTTTTTGTAAGGTTTGCAAATACATAAATTAGGTTTTACTCACTATGACAGTATACTGTCACACTCAATATGACAGTTATTTAAACATAACTCTTAAACTACACAAAAGAAATGTTTAAAAATGCCTGAAATAATGCATCCTTGGAAGTTTTACTCGAAACATATGCTTTTTTACATTTTGCAAACACAAAAAGTAGTTTTTTACTCAATATGACTGTAATGTTTTTAGAATCCTGAGATAATGCGAAAAAAGCAATAGCAATTTATTTAAACATAACTCCTAAACAACACATGCAAAATGGATAATAATGCCTGGAGACAAGTATTTTTGTTAGTTTTATTAGAAAAATTATATTTTGTAAAGTTAGCAAAGACACAAGTTAGTTTTTTTTTAATCAATATGACAGTATAACAGTCATACTAAAAATGAAAGTAATATAAACATATCTCCAAAACCAAACATGCGTCATATCTAAAAATGCCTGTAATATTGTATCTATGTAAGTTTGTAAGGTTTGCAAAAACTAAAATTTGTTTTTTACTCAATAGGAAAGTAATGTAATTAGAATCCTGAGATGATGGGAAAAAAGCAATAAAAATGTATTCCATCATAATTCCTAAACCAAACATTCAAAATGTCTAAAAATGCCTTTAATATTGAATCCATGTGGTTTTACTAGAATAAATTTTTTTCGTAAGGTTTGCAAACACATAAATTAGGTTTTACTCACTCTGACAGTATACTGTCACACTCAATATGACAGTTATTTTAACATAACTCCTGAACCAAACATGAAAAATGGCTAATAATGCCTGAAATATTGCATCCTTGGGAGTTGTACTCGAAACATATGCTTTTTTACATTTTGCAAATACAAAAAGTAGTTTTTTACTCAATATGACTGTAATGTTCTTTGAATCCTGAGATAATGCGAAAAAAGCAATACAAATTTATTTAAACATTACTCCTAAACAACACATGCAAAAAGTGCTATTAATGCCTGGAGACATGTATGTTTGTTAGTTTTACTTGAAAAATTAACTTTTGTAAAGTTTGCAAAGACACAAGCTACCGTATTTTCCGCACCATAAGCCGCACCTAAAAACCACAATTTTTCTCAAAAGCAGACAGTGCGGCTAATAACCCGGTGCGCCTTATATATGGATTAATATTCATATTTATTTTCATAAAGTTTAGGTCTCGCAACTACGGTAAACAGCCGCCATCTTTTTTCCCCGTAAAAGAGGAAGTGCTTCTTCTTCTACGGTAAGCAACCGCCCCCATAGAAGAGGAAGCGCTTCTTCTTCTACTGTAAGCAACCGCCAAGGTGAGCACCCGCCCCCGTAGAAGAAGAAGCTCGCGGATATTTAATTTCATTTGTTTTTCTGTAAAGACAACAAAATGTCTCCTACTAAGAGACACGCGTACAAGGTTCCACTGACTTTTGATATTCATGTGAACCGCACTGTGGATACAACGGGAACACGTACGGTGAATATTCGCACCACAGGGAATGAGAAGTCGTCCTACTGTGGTTCTAGCTTGCCATGCTAACGGCCAGAAACTTCCACCCACGGTGATATTCAAAAGGAAGACCTTGCCAAAAGAGAACTTTCCAGCCGGCGTCATCATAAAAGCTAACTCGAAGGGATGGATGCATGAAGAAAAGATGAGCGAGTGGTTGATAGACGTTTACGCGAAGACACCGGGTGACTTTTTTCACGCAGCGCCGTTCCTGTTGATCTACGACTGCATGCGCGTCCACATCACAGATGGTGTCAAAAAACAAGTGAAGCACACCGAAGAAGAAGAATTCGAGGGATTTGTAGATGAGTAATAACTTCAGAAAGTGAGCTTTAAATGTTTATTTTGTGTGTTGCGTGACACTAACGTATGAGCAACGTTGAGTTATTGATGTTGCTATTGCTCTGCACTATTTTGAGTGTTACTATTTTTGTGATTGCACATTTGCACATTACATTTTGGGAGTGAACAGAGTTGTTAGAACGCTGGTTTGTAATATATTATTAAAGTTTGACTGACCTATCTGACTGTTTTGTTGACATTCCCTTTAGCGTAGCGTAGGTGCGGCTAATGGCACGGGGCGGCTAATAGGTAAACAAAGTTTTGAAATATTCCGTTCATTAAACGTGCGGCTAATAACACGGGGCGCCTTATGGTGCGGAAAATACGGTAGTTTTTCTTTTATTCAATATGACAGTACAACAGTCATACTAAATATGAAAGTTATATAAACATAACTCCAAAACCATTTTTAACTCAACTCCAAAGGCATTTTTAGACATGTATCATGTCTAAAAATGCCTGTAATATTGTATCAATGTGAGTTTGTAATGTTTGCAAAAACAAAAAGTAGTTTTTTACTCAATATGAAAGTAATGTTCTTAGAATCCTGAGATAATGCGAAAAAAGCAATAAAAATGATTTAAACACAACTCCTAAACCACACATGCAAAATGGATAATGATGCCTGGAGACATGTATCTTTGTTAGTTTTACTAGAAAAATTATCTTTTTGTTAAGTTTGCAAAGACACAAGCTAGTTTTTTTTATTCAATATGACAGTATAACAGTCTTACTAAATATAACATTTGTATAAACATAACTCCAAAACTAAACATGCGTCATATCTAAAAATGCCTGTAATATTGTATCTAGGTGAGTTTGTAAGGTTTGCAAAAACAAAAAGTAGTCTTTTACTCAATATGAAAGTAATGTTCTTAGAATCCTGAGATAATGTGAAAAATGCAATAAAAATGTATTAAAACACAACTTTTAAACCAAACATGTAAATTGTCTAAAAATGCCTGTAATATTGAATCTATGTAAGTTTTAATATAATCAATAGTTTTGTAAGGTTTGCAAATACAAAAATTAGGTTTTACACATAATGACATTAACTGTAACACTCAATATGACAGTTATTTAATTATAACTCCTAACCACACATGAAACATGTCTAATAATGCGTGAAGAAATGTATCTTTGTGAGTTTACTAGAAACATTTTCTTTTGTAAAGTTTGCAAAGATACAAGTTAGTTTTTTTTTACTCAATATGACAGTAAAACAGTCATACTAAATATAAAATTTATATAAACATAACTCCAAAACCATCATGTCTAAAAATGCCTGTAATATTGTATCTATGTGAGTTTGTAAGGTTTGCAAAAACAAAAAGTAGTTTTTTACTCAATATGAAAGTACTCTATGACCCCATAGCAGGGGTCATAGAGGTCGGGTGCGGTGTGAGCTGGGCGGCAGCCGAAGGCAGGGCACTTGGCGGTTCGATCCTCGGCTACAGAAGCTAGCTCTTGGGACGTGGAACGTCACCTCGCTGGGGGGGAAGGAGCCTGAGCTAGTGCGCGAGGTGGAGAAGTTCCGGCTAGACATAGTCGGACTCACTTCGACGCACAGCAAGGGCTCTGGAACCAGTTCTCTCGAGAGGAGCTGGACTCTCTTCCACTATGGCGTTGCCGGCAGTGAGAGGCGACGGGCTGGGGTGGCAATTCTTGTTGCCCCCCGGCTCAGAGCCTGCATGTTGGAGTTCAACCCGGTGGACGAGAGGGTAGCTTCCCTCCGCCTTCGGGTGGGGGAACGGGTCCTGACTGTGGTTTGCGCTTACGCACCAAACAGCAGTTCAGAGTACCCACCCTTTTTGGATTCACTCGAGGAAGTACTTGAGAGTGCGCCCCCGAGTGATTCCCTCGTTCTACTGGGGGACTTCAACGCTCATGTTGGCAGCGACAGTGAAACCTGGAGAGGCGTTTTTGGAAAGAATGGCCGCCCGGATCTGAACCCGAGCGGTGTTTTGTTATTGGACTTTTGTGCCCGTCACAGATTGTCCATAACGAACACCATGTTCAAACATAAGGGTGTCCATATGTGCACTTGGCACCAGGACACCCTAGGCCGCAGTTCCATGATCGACTTTGTAGTTGTGTTGTCGGATTTGCGGCCTCATGTTTGGACACTCAGGTGAAGAGAGGGGCGGAGCTTTCTACCGATCACCACTTGGTGGTGAGTTGGCTGCGATGGTGGGGGAGGATGCCGGACAGACCTGGCAGGCCCAAACGCATTGTGAGGGTTTGCTGGGAACGTCTGTCAGAGTCTCCTGTCAGAGAGAGTTTCAATTCCCACCTCCGGAAGAACTTTGAACATGTCACGAGGGAGGTGCTGGACATTGAGTCCGAATGGACCATGTTCCGCTCCTCTATTGTCGAGGCGGCTGATTAGAGCTGTGGCCGCAAGGTAGTTGGTGCCTGTCGTGGCGGTAATCCTAGAACCCGTTGGTGGACACCGGCGGTGAGGGATGCCGTCAAGCTGAAGAAGGAGTCCTATCGGGTTCTTTTGGCTCATAGGACTCCTGAGGCAGCGGACAGGTACCGACAGGCCAAGCGGTGTGCGGCTTCAGCGGTCGCAGAGGCAAAAACTCGGACATGGGAGGAGTTCGGGGAAGCCATGGAAAACGACTTCCGGACGGCTTCGAAGCAAATCTGGACCACCATCCGCCACCTCAGGAAGGGTAAGCAGTGCACTATCAACACCGTGTATGGTGAGGATGGTGTTCTGCTGACCTCGACTGCGGATGTTGTGGATCGGTGGAGGGAATACTTCGAAGACCTCCTCAATCCCACCAACACGTCTTCCTATGAGGAATCAGTGCCTGGGGAACCTGTGGTGGGCTCTTCTATTTCTGGGGCTGAGGTTGCTTAAGTAGTTAAAAAGCTCCTCGGTGGCAAGGCCCCGGGGGTGGATGAGATCCGCCCGGAGTTCCTTAAGGCTCTGGATGCTGTGGGGCTGTCTTGGTTGACAAGACTCTGCAGTATCGCGTGGACATCAGGGGTGGTACCTCTGGATTGGCAGACCGGGGTGGTGGTTCCTCTCTTTAAGAAGGGGAACCGAAGGGTGTGTTCTAACTATTGTGGGATCACACTCCTCAGCCTTCCCGGTAAGGTCTATTCAGGTGTGCTGGAGAGGAGGCTACGCCGGATAGTCGAACCTCGGATTCAGGACGAACAGTGTGGTTTTCGTCCTGGTCGTGAACTGTGGATCAGCTCTATACTCTTGGCAGGGTCTTTGAGGGTGCATGGGAGTTTGCCCAACCAGTCTACATGTGTTTTGTGGACTTGGAGAAGGCATTCGACCGTGTCCCTCGGGAAGTCCTGTGGGGAGTGCTCAGAGAGTTTGGGGTATCGAACTGTCTGATTGTGGCGGTCGGCTCCCTGTATGATCAGTGCCAGAGTTTGGGCCGCATTGCCGGCAGTTTCCAGTGAGGGTTGGACTCCGCCAAGGCTGCCCTTTATCACAGATTCTGTTCATAACTTTTATGGACAGAATTTCTAGGCGCAGTCAAGGCATTGAGGGGATCTGGTTTGGTGGCTGCAGGATTAGGGCTCTGCTTTTTGCAGATGATGTGGTCCTGATGGCTTCATCTGGCCAGGGTCTTTAGCTCTCACTGGATCGGTTCGCAGCTGAGTGTGAAGCGACTGGGATGAGAATCAGCACCTCCAAGTCAGAGTCCATGGTTCTCGCCCGGAAAAGGGTGGAGTGTCATCTCCAGGTTGCGGAGGAGACCATGCCCCAAGTGGAGGAGTTCAAGTACCTCGGAGTCTTGTTCACGAGTGAGGGAAGAGTGGATCGTGAGATCGACAGGCGGATCGGTGCGGCGTCTTCAGTAATGCGGACGCTGTATCGATCCGTTGTGGTGAAGAAGGAGCTGAGCCGCAAGGCAAAGCTCTCAATTTCCCGGTCGATCTACGTTCCCATCCTCACTTATGGTCATGAGTTTTGGGTTATGACCGAAAGGACAAGATCACGGGTACAAGCGGCCCAAATGAGTTTCCTCCGCCGGGTGGCGGGGCTCTCCTTTAGAGATAGGGTGAGAAACTCTGCCATCCGGGGGGAGCTCAAAGTAAAGCAGCTGCTCCTCCACATCGAGAGGAGCCAGATAGTTCGGGCATCTGGTCAGGATGCCACCCGAACGCCTCCCTAGGGAGGTGTTTAGGCCACGGGGAAGACCCAGGACACGTTGGGAAGACTATGTCTCCCGGCTGGCCTGGGAACGCCTCGGGATCCCCCGGGAAGAGCTGGACGAAGTGGCTGGGGAGAGGGACGTCTGGGTTTCCCTGCTTAGGCTGCTGCCCCCGCGACCCGACCTCGGATAAGCGGAAGAAGATGGATGGATGGATGGATATTCTTAGAATCCTGAAATGCAAAAAAAGCACAAAAAGAAATGTATTCAAACACAACTCCTAAACCAAACAAATAAAATGTGTAAAAATGCCTGTAATATTGAATCTATGTGATTTTTACAAGAATCAGTTGTTTTTGTAAGGTTTGCAAATACAAAAATTAGGTTTTACACATAATGACAGTATAACTGCCACACTCAATATGTTATTTAAACATAAGTCCTAAAGCACATTAAAAATGTCAAAATATGCTTGAAGAAATGTATCTTTGTGAGTGTTACAACTGCCACACTCAATATGACATTTATTTAAACATAATTCTTAAACTACACATGAAAAATGACTAACAATGCCTAAAATAATGCATTCTTGTGAGTTTTACTCGGAACATATGCTTTTTTAAGGCTTGCAAACACAAAAATTATTTTTTTACTCAATATGACAGTATTGTTCTTAAAATCCTGAGATAATTCTAAAAAAGCAATGAAATTGTATTTCAACATAATTCCTAAACCAAACATGCAAAATGTCTACAAATGCCTGTAATATTGAATCCATGTGAGTTTTGCTAGAATCAGTTGTTTTTGTAAGGTTTGCAAATACAAAAATTGGATTTTATTACAGACACAAGTTAATTTTTTTACTCATTTTAACAGTATAGCTGTCATACTATATATCAGGGGTGTCAAACTCAAATACAGAGTGGGCCAAAATTTAAAACTGAACAAAGCCGCGGGCCAAGGTTGAACAAATTAACCTTTTAATAGAGACCCAAAGAAGTTTTGCATTGAATATTGAACAAGCAAGGCTTATATAACTTTATTAACATGCAAAATCGAGTTTCAAATAATAATAATAATAATTAAAAAATATCAATGGCATATCAAATACAATTTAAATAAAAATTGAATGCCTCTTTTCTATTTGCAGCCTTCTGAGGTAAATATCAACATTAACTTTTTCCACAGGCTAATACATTTGAAAATAAAATAACAATTAATAAAACAACCATTCAGGACTTTAAACTGCTCAGTTTGCAACACACTGATCAATCTGATGTGCCCATGCCAGATACCTGGCATCTTTTTTTGGATGCTAGTTCATTTATGGCTAAGGCTTTGAGCTGAGGCAACTTTCATTATCGAACGAAGGTGTTCACAGTCATTATATCTCATCCACCCAATTCTAACATCGTTCAGACCCAGTCACAAGATATTTACAGCTTCAGTACACATACACGAGTGAATGCAACGCATAGTTAATCAACAGAGATACAGGTTACACTGAGGGTGCCAGTATAAAAAACTTTAACACTGTTAGAAATATACGCCACACTGTTAACCCACACCAAACAAGAATGACTAACACTTTTCGGGAGAACATCCGCACCGTAACACAACATAAACACAACAGAACAAATACCCAGAAACCTTTGCAGCACTAACTCTTTCGGGATGCGTCAAATTACACCCCCGCTACCACCAAACCCCCCCCCCCCCCCACACACACACCGTGTAGTGTCCCGGAAGATTTAATGCTGCAAAGGGTTCTGGGTATTTGTTCTGTTTTGTTTATGTTGTGTTACGGTGCGGATGTTCTCCCGAAATGTGTTTGTCATTCTTGTTTGTTGTGGATTCACAGTGTGGCGTATATTTCTAACAGTGTTAAAGTTTTTTATTTGGCTACCGTCAGTGTAACCTGTATCGCTGTTGATGAAGTATGCGTTGCATTCAATTGTGTGTGTGGGTGCAGAAGCAGCACATGACATGAAACAGAGCCAGCACTCTTTTGACTAACTGGAAAAAAAATAATTATTCAGGAGGAGTGGCAAGTAATGGAAGTAGCAGTGAATGCAGTGTTACTGCGGCACTGCCGCAATATGTAATCGGCAGTCCAGCTTTAGTGAAAATTTGATATTAGTGATGGGTTGATGAGGCGTCATGAAGCGTTTCGACACATTGCAAAACTGTATTAATACTGTGTCACTAAATACTGACATCTGCTGGACATTAAAAATCCCTACAGGCAACCTATGGACCGACTCAACTGACACTGATTTTATGACCTACTATATACAATAATATAAACCAAGTCATTGTATTTCATTTAGGATTATTTCATATCTTAATTTAAGTAAAAGTATATTTTTATCTTTTTTAGATATAGTCAATAAATAATGTGAACATGTATCGTGACTAGGATGGTAGAAGGTGGGGATTGAACCCCAGGTACCAGCAACCCTCCGATTGCTGGCACGGCCACTCTACCAACTTCGCCACGCCGTCATTCCTGTAACAGTTTTCCATGATTAATATCAATAAATTAACATTAATAATAAATGACAGAAAAATAAGCACACGTATGACTGAGGAGTCATAGTGTAACTTTGTGTGGTGTTTGAGTTGTCCGACTTTTTGTGTGGCCATAAACGCACCAGTGGCTTAGTGGTATGCGTGTTGTTGACAGATGACAAGTTGGTTTTGGCCTGATTTGTACGGCACAAAATGACTAGTTTTTCGAGATAGAAGTCTTTTACTCATATTTTTGGTGTGGTTATGGCCGAATATAAACAGTTTTGCTCAATAAAATGATCGATATAATTCCTGGCCTCGAAGCATCTCGATAGACGTTACAATAATTGAACGGTGTTCAATTGAACGGTGTTGACGAACACCGTTAGGGCCGCTTGTTGTCACTGTCACTCAAAGTTGCATTGCAAAATTACATAGAATAAATATGTTTATTTTGTTTACAATTCAGATGGGATTTGATTTGGTGCGCGGCATATATTTTGCTGCGCGCAGCGGACGCTTGAGCAGTGCGCAATTGCGCAGGCACGCACCTTAGAGGGAACGTTGCTTGGCAGTCCATGTCTTGTTGGAAACACGCCATTCTTCATCAACTTTTCTCTTTAATTTCTAGTTTTACTAGAATCAGATGTTTTTGTAAGGTTTACAAATACAAAAATTGGGTGTTACTCATAATGACAGTATAACTGCCACGTTCAATATGACAGTTATTTAAACATAACTTCTTACCACACATGCAAAATGGCTAATAATGCCTGAAGTAATGTATCTTTGTGAGTTTTACTGGAAAAAAAAATTGTAAGGTTTGCAAAGACACAAGTTAGTTTTTTTACTCAATATGACAGTATAACTGTCATACTAAATATGAAAGTTAGAGAAACATAACTCCAAATTTAAACATTCATTACGTTTAAAAATGCCTCTAATATTGTATCTATGTGAGTTTTACTAGAATCAGATTTTTTTGTAAGGTTTACAAATACAAAAATTAGGTTTTACTCATAATGACCCTAACCCTAACCCTTTGTATTTGTAAACCTTACAAAAACATCTGATTCTAGTAAAACTCACATAGATACAATATTAGAGGCATTTTTAAACGCAATGAATGTTTAAATTTGGAGTTATGTTTCTCTAACTTTCATATTTAGTATGACAGTTATACTGTCATATTGAGTAAAACAACTAACTTGTGTCTTTGCAAACCTTACAAGATATTTTTTTTCCCAGTAAAACTTCAGGCATTATTTGCCATTTTGCATGTGTGGTTTAGGAGTTATGTTTAAATAACTGTCATATTGAATGTGACAGTATACTGTCATAGTGAGTAAAACCCAATTTTTGTATTTGCAAACCTTATAAAAACATCTGATTTTAGTAAAACTCACATAGATACAATATTACAGGCATTTTTAGACATAATGCATGTTTGGTTTTGGAGTTATGTTTGTATAACTTTTAGGGCTGGGAATCTTTGGGTGTCCCACGATTCGATTCAGAATCGATTCTTTGGGTCACGATTCGATTCAAAAATGATTTTTTTTTTCAATTCAACACGATTCTCGATTCAAAAACGATTTTTTAAAATTTTTTTTTTTAATTTTTTTTTTTTAAATGAAAACAATACACAACAATACCATAATAATGCAACACAATTTCAAAACCAAATCCAATTTTTGAGTTCTGAAATTGGGATTTCTTGCAGTGTTAAGTGGTAATATTTAACATTTGTCCCAATTGACTTTATACCCTGATAAACAGCCATATTCAGTGATGACATTATTGATATAGTGTAGAGAGGAGTTAACATGTGACAAGTAGAGAATTATGTCGTCACAATACATCGATAGCTTATTATACTGAGAGCCAATTTTTATAACATGAATATTATTTTCACTTCTTATTTTTGCAGCTAAGGGTTCAATAACCAAATAAATAATAACCCAGATGCAGGACATCCCTGTTTTACTCCTCTTTTTAACGAAAAAGGTTCTGAAATATGATTATTGGTTTTGACTGATGCCATGGGCCTTGTATAAAGCATCTTAACCCATTGTATAAAATGATCTCCAAATCCAAATTTACGTAATGTGCAAAGCATAAATGACCAGTTTATGCGGTCGAATGCCTTCTCCGCATCAACAGTACATACTGCTGTGGGATAAGGGAGACTTCTAGCATAGTAAATAACATTCAACAATTTCATTGTATTGTCTGAAGATTGTCGACCTTCCATGAAGCCAGTTTGGTCAGTATGAATTCATTTTCCTATTACACTTGATAATCGTGTGGCTAAGATTTTTGCCAAGATTCAAAAGGATTCTCTATTCATTCAATACATAGATTTCAGCAGGATCTACCCCAGTCTGCTGACATGCAAGCAGAGTAGTAGATTTTTGTAAAAAGCTTTTATCATAGTAAATGACAATGTTTTATCAACTGATTGCAATAATGTAAATTTGTCTTAACTATTAAATGAACCAAAAATATGACTTATTTTATCTTTGTGAAAATATTGGACACAGTGTGTTGTCAAGCTTATGAGATGCGATGCAAGTACCAAGCCACTGTGACACTATTGTTCTTTTTTAAATTATTTTTATAAATGTCTAATGATAATGTCAATGAGGGATTTTTAATCACTGCTATGTTGAAATTGTAACTAATATTGATACTGTTGTTGATAATATTCATTTTTGTTTCACTACTTTTGGTTTGTTCTGTGTCGTGTTTGTGTCTCCTCTCAATTGCTCTGCTTACTGCAGTTCTGAGTGTTGCTGGGTCGGGTTTGGTTTTGGAATTGGATTGCATTGTTATGGTATTGCTGTGTATTTTTTTGTTGGATTGATTAATTAAAAAAATAAAAATAATAATAATTTATAAAAAAAAAAAAAAATTTAAAAATAGATTTTTTAAAATTGAGAATTTATTCTGAATCGCAAACGTGAGAATCGCGATTCGAATTCGAATCGATTTTTTCCCACACCCCTGATAACTTTCATATTTAGTATGACATATTGAGTAAAAAAACTAACTTGTGTCTTTGCAAACCTTACAAAATGTTTTTTTTTTCCAGTAAAACTCACAAAGATACATTACTTCAGGCATAATTAGCCATTTTGCATGTGTGGTTTTGGAGTTATGTTTAAATAACTGTCATATTGAACGTGGCAGTTATACTGTCATTATGAGTAAAACCCAATTTTTGTATTCGTAAACCTTACAAAAACATCTGATTCTAGTAAAAGTCACAAAAATACAATATTACAGGCATTTTTAGACATAATGCATGTTTAGTTTTGGAGTTATGTTTATATAACTTTTATATTTAGTATGACAGTTGTACTGTCATATTGACTAAAAAAACTAACTTGTGTCTTTGCAAACCTTACAAGATATTTTTTTTTCCCCAGTAAAACTTCAGGCATTAATAGCCATTTTGCATTTGTGGTTTAAGAGTTATGTTTATATAACTGTCATATTGAACGTGGCAGTTATACTGTCATTATGAGTAAAACCTAATTTTTGTATTTGTAAACCTTACGAAAACATCTGATTGTAGTAAAACTCACATAGATACAATATTACAGGCATTATTAGCCATTTTGCATTTGTGATTTAGGAGTTATGTTTATATAACTTTCATATTTAGTATGACAGTTATTCTGTCATATTGAGTAAAAAAAACTAACTTGTGTCTTTGCAAACCCTACGAAATATTTTTTCCCCAGTAAAACTCACAAAGATACTTTACTTCAGGCATTATTAGCCATTTTACATGTGTGGTTTAGGGGTTATGTTTAAATAACTGTCATTGCCTGCGAGAGGCAATGATGAGAGATATAGCAGATTAGTCTCGCTTAACAAGTGGCTGGCTAGCTTCTGTAGACAACAGGGACTAACGTTTATTGATAACTGGCCCTCTTTCTGGGGAAAACCAGACTTGCTGATGAGAGACGGCCTTCACCCTAACCAGGAAGGCGCCATCATCCTGACTAGGAACATAGACTACTGTTTAAGTCTCACTTGACTGACTACACTAGAGCAAGCCCGGTCACAGGCAATTACAGAGTCTGTTAGTCCGGGTGATGAGTCAGTTAAGCTAGAACTAGCCAGCGCCAGGCTGGATAATCCATGTACGCATAGCAATTCTCTTAGAATAATACACAATTCACATAATGTTGTTTCTGTTGTGACTGTGTCAGAGGTAGACATGCATTCTATTGAGGTGGCAAATTATGATGCGCCCAATTTATCGCAGCACCGAGCAAAAAATCGGAAAATTCCCGTCATATCAATTCCTAGATATGGTCGAAACTATTTAAAGTGCACTACGCATAATAAACGCAACATTGTTAATATTGCTGCTACGAATAATCTAAACAAAAACTCGTCAAAACAGCCCAATACCTATAATATGGGCTTTTTAAACATAAGATCATTGTCGCCCAAAGCGTTATTAATTAATGAGGTCATTAGAGACATCAATCTTAACGTCATTGGTCTTAGCGAAACCTGGCTCAAACCAGACGATTTTTTTTGCGCTAAATGAGGCATCTCCTCCTAACTATACGAATGCGCATGTTGCCCATCCTCTTAAAAGGGGAGGGGGTGTCGCACTAATAATATACAATGAAAACTTTAACCTTACCCCTAACCTAAATAATAAATACAAATCGTTTGAGGTGCTTACTATGAGGTCTGTCACACCGCTACCTCTCGACCTGGCTGTTATCTACCACCCCCCTGGGCCCTATTCGGACTTTATCAGTGAATTCTCAGAGTTCGTTGTTGATCTAGTGACGCATGCCGACAATATAATCATAATGGGGGACTTTAATATCCATATGATTACCCCATCGGATCCTCAGTGTGTGGCGCTCCAGACCATAATTGATAGCTGTGGTCTTACACAAATAATACATGAACCCACGCATCACAACGGTAATACGATAGATCTAGTGCTTGTCAGGGGTGTCACCACCTCCAAAATTATGATACTTCCATATACTAAAGTAATATCCGATCATTACCTTATAAAATTTGAAGTTTTGACTCATTGTCAACAAGCTAATAATAATAATAACTGCTATAGCGGCCGCATCATTAATGCTGCCACAACGATGACTCTTGCTGACCTACTGCCTTCGGTAATGGCACCATTCCCAAACTATGTCGGCTCTATTGATAACCTCACTAACAACTTTGACGATGCCCTGCGCGAAACCATTAATAGTATAGCACCGCTAAAGCAAAAAAGGGCCCCTAAAAGGCGCACCCCATGGTTTACAGAAGAAATTAGAGCTCATAAATTATCATGTAGAAAGCTAGAACGCAAATGGCGCGCGACTAAACTTGAGGTTTTCCATCAAGCATGGAGTGATAGTTTAATAACTTATAAAAACATGCTTACCTTAGCTAAAGTTAATATTACTCAAATCTCATCCGCCTCAACAAAAACGATCCTAAATTTCTGTTTAGTACAGTAGCATCGCTAACCCAACAAGGGACTCCTCCCAGTAGCTCCACCCACTCAGCAGATGACTTTATGAATTTCTTTAATAAGAAAATTGAACTCATTAGAAAGGAGATTACAACTGGGTTCTATTAACACAAATACGACTGTATATACGACGGATACCGCCCTCCAAAATAGTCTCTCTATTTTCGATGAAATAACATTAGAGGAATTATTACGCCGTGTAAGTGGGATAAAACAAACAACATGTTTACTTGACCCACTTCCTGGGAAACTTATAAAGGAACTTTTTGTATTATTAGGTCCATCAGTGTTAAATATTATAAACGTATCACTTTCCTCCGGCACTTTTCCCCTAGCATTCAAAAAAGCGGTTATTCATCCTCTGCTCAAAAGACCTAACCTCGATCCTGACCTCATGGTAAACTACCGACCAGTCTCCCACCTTCCGTTTATTTCGAAAATTCTCGAAAAAATTGTTGCACAGCAGCTAAATGAACACTTAGTGTCTAACAATCTCTGTGAACCTTTTCAATCCGGTTTCAGGGCAAATCACTCTCGCAAAAATGACTAATGATCTATTGCTAACGATGGATTCTGATGCGTCATCTATGTTGCTGCTTCTTGATCTTAGCGCCGCTTTCAATACCGTCGATCATAATATTTTATTAGAGCGTATCAAAACATGTGTTGGTATGTCAGACTTAGCCTTGTCTTGGTTTAACTCTTATCTTACTGACAGGATGCAGTGCGTCTCCCATAACAATGTGACCTCGGACTATGTCAAGGTAACGCGCGGAGTTCCCCAGGGTTCGGTTCTTGGCCCTGCACTCTTTAGTATTTACATGCTGCCGCTAGGTGACATCATACGCAAATACGGTGTTAGCTTTCACTGTTATGCTGATGACACCCAACTCTACATGCCCCTAAAGCTGACCAGCTGGAGGCGTGTCTTAATGAAATTAAACAATGGATGTCCGCTAACTTTTTGCAACTCAGCGCTAAGAAAACGGAAATGCTGATTATCGGTCCTGCTAGACACCGACATCTATTTAATAATACCACCTTAACATTTGAGTTTGAGTTTGAGTTTGAGTTTGAGTTTGAGTTTGAGTTTGAGTTTGAGTTTGAGTTTGAGTTTGAGTTTGAGTTTGAGTTTGAGTTTGAGTTTATTTCGAACATGCAAGCATACAACATGATACATCACAATTTCCAGTTTCTCTTTTCAACATGTTCGAAAAGGAGTAGGAAGAAGCAGAGCTTTTTTAATCCTACCCCTTTTCTTTACATAACAGTTGCCAAACTTTTTGTTCACTTCCTGTTCACAATTTATTCACAATAAACTCCATAAGTAATCACAATAAAAATAAATAAATAAATAATAGTAAGAATTTAATAATAATAATTGGTGAAGTAAGTCATATTTCATATGATGAGATAAGTAAGATTGCTTTAAGAATAAATGAATGGATGGATGAAATAAATTGAGAATGTTTGTCATGGTTCTTCTTCTTTGTACTTTGTACATCCCACTGAACGGAAGAAACAACAACGCCACTCCAGTCTTGCTCGTGAAACTCGTAAACAGAAAATCTAAAATGGCATTGCTGAGACAGGGAAAGAAGCTGAAGGGAACAAATGTGTACATGAATGAGCATCTCACAAAACGTAATGCTGGAATCGCCAAGAATAAAATCTACATCAAGCTGAATGGAAGTCCAGAAGCAAGAGTAATTGTTGTCCATGACATCAAGGACCTGGACAATTTTTAAAGTTTACACAGCTACCACAACAACGATGATAATGGACTCTGACAGAAAACAAGCACCTAAATTCAGCATCGGCACTACTATGTTCCAAGGGACGACTAAACAAGAGGACCTAGATTCAGGATTGCATCCACCTACACTATAGAGATTATTGAAACAACATCAAAGATTGTTGAACAAGAAAATATGGAACTAAAAAATTTCTGCAACAAAGATCACAAAAACCAGGATTTGGAAAATGATATAGATCCAGATGCAAATTTTTTCTCCCACATCAGTAATAGTTGTTTTTATTATACAGATGATCAAAAAAATAGCAACATTGAATGTGATAACAAATGGTCAATTATTCATTTTAATAGTAGAAGCTTGTATGCAAATTACAACAACATTAAGAACTTTTTGGAACACATCAACGAACCCTTCAAAGTGATTGCTGTCACAGAAACATGGATTGATGATAAAAAAGGAATAGATTTTGATCTGGAGGGATATGAACTAAACTACATCAACAGAACCAACAAAAATGGAGGAGGAGTAGCTGTGTACGTGATGAAGAACCTGAACTACAAAGTGGTATAAAACATGTAATTTGCCATAGATAATATCTTAGAATGTATAACCATTGAAATATGTCAGGAAAAAAGCAAAAACATATTCATCAGTTGTATATATAGATCACCTAAGTCAAGTATAGAAACATTTGAAGAATGGATCAAGGCAACTTACATGGACAATGGTCAAAGAATAATGTTCTTATGTGGTGACTTTAATATTGACTTATTGAACCCCAACAAGCAAAAGTCTATTGATGACTTCATTGATACAATGTACAGCATCAGTCTATATCCTAAAATCACAAAGCCAAGCAGAATCACAGGACAATGTGCCACGCTTATTGATGATATTTTTACCAATGATTTTGATAATAACACTACAAGTGGTCTACTTATAAGCGACGTTAGTGATCATCTGCCAGTTTTTACAATATATGATGGAAACTACAAGAAGAACATGGAAGACAAAAGGACATTTCGAAGACTATGCACAGAGAAGAGGATGACTGCCTTCAAAATTGAGCTACAAAAGCAAGATTGGGACAATGTGTATAATGAAAAAGAGGTTGATGAAGCATATGGACATTTCTTAAACAAGTTCATAATACTGTATGACAAACATTGTCCATGGATACAACTCAGTAACAAGCAGAGAAAGAATAATCAACCATGGATGACAAAAGGATTAAAAAATGCTTGTAAGAAAAACAATACACTATATAGAAAATTTATAGAACAAAGAACTATAGAGGCAGAAATTAAGTACAAAAAGTATAAAAACAAGTTAACAGACATACTACGATCATGTAGAAAAGAATATTACAGTGAATTATTGGACAGGAACAAAAATAATATGAGAGCAACATGGGGCATGCTCAATAGCATTATTAAAAATGGAACTAAGAGGGACTACCCTCAATACTTCTTAGATGAAAATAAAAAAAATGACAACATAAAGGAAGTAGTTGAAAGCTTCAATAATTATTTTGTAAATACTGGACCAAAATTGGAAGAAAGGATTTCAGACCCAGTTCCAATTGAGGACTATAATGATACCATAGAGCGAAATCCCAACTCCATGTTCCTCAGTAATGTGACACAGGAGGAAATAGTTACAATCGTGAAAAAATGTAAATCTAAGACTTCAACTGATTGGAACGGAATTGATATGGAAACGATAAAAAGGGTTATTGAAGAGATCTCAGGACCATTAATGTATATTAGTAACCTATCATTTCAAACAGGTACATTTCCAAACAAAATGAAAATAGCTAAAGTTGCACCAATTTATAAGACTGGAGACAAACATCAATTTACAAATTATAGACCTGTTTCTATACTTCCACAATTTTCTAAAATCATTGAAAAACTGTTCAATAACAGATTAGAAAGTTTCATAAATAAAAATAGAATACTGGAAGAGAACCAATATGGATACAGAGCTAATGTTTCAACTTCAATGGCTTTAATTGAAATTACAGAAGAAATTGCCAATGCAATAGATAGTAAAAAATGTGCAGCAGCGGTTTTTATGGCTCTAACTAAAGCATTTGACACAATTAATCACAATATTTTAATCAAAAAACTAGAACGATATGGCATCAGAGGGTTAGTCTTAAACTGGATAAGAAGTTATCTAACGAACAGGAAACAATACGTGAAGCTAGGAGAACACACGTCTACAACGCTAAATATATCCTGTGGTGTACCTCAGGGATCCATATTAGGACCTAAATTATTCAATCTCTATATAAATGACATTTGTAAAGTTACAAAAGATTTAAAGTTAGTATTATTTGCGGATGATACAACAGCGTTTTGTTCAGGAGAGAACACACAGGAGATAATACAAATAATAACAGAAGAAATTAACAAATTAAAAAGATGGTTTGACAAAAACAGACTATCGTTGAATCTTAGTAAAACTAAAATAATGCTATTTGGTAACAGTAGAAGAGAAAGTCAAACACAAATACAAATAGACGGAATAGAAATTGAAAGAGTAAACGAAACCAAATTTCTAGGTATAATGATTGATGATAAATTGAACTGGAAATCTCACGTAAAAAATATACAACATAAAGTTGCAAGAAACACGTCAATAATGAATAAAGCAAAACATGTTCTAGACCAAAAATCCCTTCATATTCTCTACTGCTCACTAGTGTTACCATATCTGAGCTACTGTGTAGAAATATGGGGAAATAATTACAAAAGTACACTTCATTCATTAACGGTGTTACAAAAAAGATCAGTTAGAATAATACATAATGTTGGATATAGAGAACATACAAACCCTTTATTTATTGAATCAAAAATACTGAAATTCCACGACATAGTGAATTTGCAAACAGCTAAAATTATGCACAAAGCAAACTATAACCTGCTACCCAAGAATATACAACAATTCTTCTCAAAAAAAGAGGAGAAATATAATCTTAGAGAAAAACGTAATTTAAAACATTTGTTTGCACGTACAACACTTAAGACCTTCAGTATATCAGTATGTGGAATTAAATTATGGAATGGATTAAGCAAAGCAATCAAACAATGTACTAATATGATACACTTCAAGAAACTCTTCAAACTTAAAGTGTTTACAAAGTACAAAGAAGAAGAACCATGACAAACATTCTCAATTTATTTCATCCATCCATTCATTCATTCTTAAAGTAATCTTATTTATCTCATCATATGAAATATGACTTACTTCACCAATTATTATTATTAAATTCTTACTATTATTTATTTATTTATTTTTATTGTGATTACTTCTGGAGTTTATTGTGAAAAAATTGTGAACAGGAAGTGAACAAAAAGTTTTGCAACTGTTATGTAAAGAAAAGGGGTAGGATTAAATAAGCTCTGCTTCTTCTTACTCCTTTTCGAACATGTTGAAAAGAAACTGGAAATTGTGATGTATCATGTTGTATGCTTGCATGTTCGAAATAAACTCAAACTCAAACTCAACTCAAACTCAAACTCAAACATAAATACATTATTACAGGCTTTTTGGACACGACACAAGTTTGGTTTTGGAGTTATCTTTTTGTAACTTTCATATATAGTATGACTGTTAGATTGTCATATTGAATTAAAAAAAACTAGCTTGTTCCTTTGCAAACTTTACAAAAGATAATTTTTCTGGTAAAACTAACAAAGATACATGTCTCCAGGCATTATTAGCCATTTTGCATGTGTTCTTTAGGAGTTTAAATACATTTGTATTGCTTTTTTTGCATTATCTCAGGATTCTAAGAAACTTTCACATTGAGTGAAAAACTACTTTTTGTTTTTGCAAACCTTACAAACTCACATAAATACATTACTACAGGACTTTTTGGACATGACACATGTTTGGTTTTGGAGTTATGTTTATATAACTTTCATATTTAGTATGACTGTTATACTGTCATATTGAATAAAAAAAAACCAGCTTGTGTCTTTGAAAACTTTACAAAAGAAAATTTTTTCAGTAAAACTAACAAAGATACATGTCTCCAGGCATTATTAGCCATTTTGCATGTGTTTTTTAGGAGTTATGTATAAATACATTTTTATTGCTTTTTTCGCATTATCTCAGGATTCTAAGATCATTACTTTCATATTGAGTAAAAAACTACTTTTTGTTTTTGCAAGCCTTACAAACTTACATAAATACATTATTACAGGCATTTTTAGATCGACACATGTTTGGTTTTGGAGTTATGTTTATATAACTTTCATATTTAGTATGACTGTTATACTGTCATAGTGAATTAAAAAAACTAGCTTGTGTCTTTGCAAACTTTACAAAATATATTTTTTCTAGTAAAACTAACAAAGATACATGTCTCCAGATATTATTAGCCATTTTAAATGTGTTTTTAGGAGTTATGTTTAAATACATTTTTATTGCTTTGTTCGCATTATCTCAGGATTCTAAAATCATTACTTTCATATTGAGTAAAAAAATACTTTTTGTTTTTGCAAACCTTACACACTCACATAAATACATTATTACAGGCATTTTTAGACATGACACATGTTTGGTTTTGGAGTTATGTTTATATACCTTTTATATTTAGTGTTATACTGTCATATTGAATAAAAAAAACTAGCTTGTGTCTTTGCAAACTTTACAAAATATCATATTTCTAGTAAAACTAACAAAGATACATATCTCCAGGCATTATTAGCCATTGTGCATGTGTTTTTAAGGAGTTAGGTTTAAATACATTTTTATTGCTTTTTTCGCATTATCTCAGGATCCTAAAATCATTACCTTCATATTGAGTAAAAAACTACTTTCTATTTTTTCAAACCTTACAAACTCACATAAATACATTATTACAGGCATTTTTAGATCGACACATGTTTGGTTTTGGAGTTATGTTTATATAACTTTCATATTTAGTATGACTGTTATACTGTCATAGTGAATTAAAAAAACTAGCTTGTGTCTTTGCAAACTTTACAAAATATAATTTTTCTAGTAAAACTAACAAAGATACATGTCTCCAGATATTATTAGCCATTTTGCATGTGTTCTTTAGGAGTTGTGTTTAAATACATTTCTATTGCTTTTTTCGCATTATCTCAGGATTCTAAAATCATTACTTTCATATTGAGTAAAAAACTACTTTTTGTTTTTGCAAACCTTACAAACTCACATAAATACATTATTATAGGCAATTATAGACATGACACATGTTTTGTTTTGGAGTTATGTTTATATAACTTTCATATTTAGTACGACTGTTATACTGTCATAGTGAATTAAAAAAACTAGCTTGTGTCTTTGCAAACATTACAAAATATCATTTTTATAGTAAAACTAACAAAGATACATGTCTCCAGATATTATTAGCCATTTTGCATGTGTTCTTTAGGAGTTATGTTTAAATACATTTTCATTGCTTTTTTTGCATTATCTCAGGATTCTAAAATCATTACTTTCATATTGAGTAAAAAAATACTTTTTGTTTTTGCAAACTTTACACACTCACATAAATAACATTAAGGCATTTTTAGACATGACACATGTTTGGTTTTGGAGTTATGTTTATATACCTTTTATACTTAGTGTTATACTGTCATATTGAATTAAAAAAAACTAGCTTGTGTCTTTGCAAACTTTACAAAAGATAATTTTTCTAGTAAAACTAACAAAGATACATATCTCCAGTCATTATTAGCCATTTTGCATGTGTTTTTAAGGAGTTAGGTTTAAATACATTTTTATTGCTTTTTTCGCATTATCTCAGCATCCTAAAATCATCACTTTCATATTCAGTGAAAAACTACTTTCTGTTTTTTCAAACCTTACAAACTCACATAAATACATTATTACAGGCATTTTTAGACATGACACATGTTTGGTTTTGGAGTTATGTTTATATAACTTTCATATTTAGTATGACTGTTATACTGTCATAGTGAATTAAAAAAACTAGCTTGTGTCTTTGCAAACTTTACAAAATATATTTTTTCTAGTAAAACTAACAAAGATACATGTCTCCAGATATTATTAGCCATTTTAAATGTGTTTTTAGGAGTTATGTTTAAATACATTTTTATTGCTTTGTTCGCATTATCTCAGGATTCTAAAATCATTACTGTCATATTGAGTAAAAAAATACTTTTTGTTTTTGCAAACCTTACACACTCACATAAATACATTATTACAGGCATTTTTAGACATGACACATGTTTGGTTTTGGAGTTATGTTTATATACCTTTTATATTTAGTGTTATACTGTCATATTGAATAAAAAAAAACTAGCTTGTGTCTTTGCAAACTTTACAAAATATCATATTTCTAGTAAAACTAACAAAGATACATATCTCCAGGCATTATTAGCCATTGTGCATGTGTTTTTAAGGAGTTAGGTTTAAATACTTTTTTATTGCTTTTTTCGCATTATCTCAGGATCCTAAAATCATTACCTTCATATTGAGTAAAAAACTACTTTCTGTTTTTTCAAACCTTACAAACTCACATAAATACATTATTACAGGCATTTTTAGATCGACACATGTTTGGTTTTGGAGTTATGTTTATATAACTTTCATATTTAGTATGACTGTTATACTGTCATAGTGAATTAAAAAAACTAGCTTGTGTCTTTGCAAACTTTACAAAATATAATTTTTCTAGTAAAACTAACAAAGATACATGTCTCCAGATATTATTAGCCATTTTGCATGTGTTCTTTAGGAGTTGTGATTAAATACATTTCTATTGCTTTTTTCGCATTATCTCAGGATTCTAAAATCATTACTTTCATATTGAGTAAAAAACTACTTTTTGTTTTTGCAAACCTTACAAACTCACATGAATACATTATTATAGGCAATTATAGACATGACACATGTTTTGTTTTGGAGTTATGTTTATATAACTTTCATATTTAGTACGACTGTTATACTGTCATAGTGAATTAAAAAAACTAGCTTGTGTCTTTGCAAACATTACAAAATATCATTTTTATAGTAAAACTAACAAAGATACATGTCTCCAGATATTATTAGCCATTTTGCATGTGTTCTTTAGGAGTTATGTTTAAATACATTTTCATTGCTTTTTTCGCATAATCTCAGGATTCTAAAATCATTACTTTCATATTGAGTAAAAAAATACTTTTTGTTTTTGCAAACTTTACACACTCACATAAATAACATTAAGGCATTTTTAGACATGACACATGTTTGGTTTTGGAGTTATGTTTATATACCTTTTATACTTAGTGTTATACTGTCATATTGAATTAAAAAAAACTAGCTTGTGTCTTTGCAAACTTTACAAAAGATAATTTTTCTAGTAAAACTAACAAAGATACATATCTCCAGTCATTATTAGCCATTTTGCATGTGTTTTTAAGGAGTTAGGTTTAAATACATTTTTATTGCTTTTTTCGCATTATCTCAGCATCCTAAAATCATCACTTTCATATTGAGTGAAAAACTACTTTCTGTTTTTTCAAACCTTACAAACTCACATAAATACATTATTACAGGCATTTTTAGACATGACACATGTTTGGTTTTGGAGTTATGTTTATATAACTTTCATATTTAGTATGACTGTTATACTGTCATAGTGAATTAAAAAAACTAGCTTGTGTCTTTGCAAACTTTACAAAATATCATTTTTTTTAGTAAAACTAACAAAGATACATGCCTCCAGGCATTATTAGCCATTTTGCATGTGTTTTTAAGGAGTTAGGTTTAAATACATTTTTATTGCTTTTTTCGCATTATCTCGGGATTCTAAAATCATTACTTTCATATTGAGTAAAAAACTACTTTCTGTTTATTCAAACCTTACAATCTCACATAAATACATTATTATAGGCAATTATAGACATGACACATGTTTTGTTTTGGAGTTATGTTTATATAACTTTCATATTTAGTATGACTGTTATACTGTCATAGTGAATTAAAAAAACTAGCTTGTGTCTTTGCAAACTTTACAAAATATCATTTTTCTAGTAAAACTAACAAAGATACATGTCTCCAGATATTATTAGCCATTTTGCATGTGTTCTTTAGGAGTTATGTTTAAATACATATTTAGTACGACTGTTATACTGTCATATTGAATAAAAAAAAAACTAGCTTGTGTCTTTGTTATCTTTACAAAAGATCATTTTTTTAAACTAACAACGTTACATGTCTCCCTAGGCATTATTAGCCATTTCGCATGTGTTGTTTAGGAGTTATGTTTAAATACATTTTTATTGCTTTTTTCGCATTATCTCAAGATTCTAAGAACATTACAGTCATATTGAGTAAAAAACTACTTTTTGTGTTTGCAAAATGTAAAACTCAGTAAAACTCCCAAGGATTCATTATTTCAGGCATTATTAGCTTTTTCATGTGTAGTTTATGAGTTATGTTTACATAACTGTCATATTGAGTGTGATTTTGTCATAGTGAGTAAAACCTAATTTTTGTATTTGCAAACATTATAGTAAAACTCACATTGATACAATATTACAGGCATTTTATGTTTGGTTTTGGAGTTATATTTATACAACCTGCTTTCTGAGCCGCCACCTTTGTGGTTTGCGTGTCCCACTGATCCAGGAACTATGTTGTCCGGGGGCTTCTATGCCCCCTGGTAGGGTCCACCAAGACAAACAGGTCCTAGGTGAGGGATCAGACAAAGAGCAGCTCAAAGACCTTTATGAAAAGCACAATTGAGGACCTAGATTTTTTCTTGGGCCCAGCCGTGCTCAGCTCGAAGAGGCAACGTGGATCCCCCTTCCAGGGCTCACCACTCATGGGCTGGGTCATAGAGGGTGCAGTGTGAGCTGGGCGGCAGCCGAAGGCAGGGCACTAGGTGGTCCAATTATCGGCTACATAAGCTCGCTCTTTGGACATGGAACGTCACCTCGCTGGGAGGGAAGGAGCCTGAGCTGGTGCATGAGGTGGAGAAGTTCCCGGCTAGATATAGTTGGACTCACAGCAAGGGCTCTGGAACCTGTTCTCTCAAGAGGGGCTGGACTGAGCTGAACTTTCATTACTTGCAACGCCAGAGTGGAAGAAATTCCACACTGGCGTTGCAACTAATGAGAGGCTGGGGTGGCAGTTCTTGTTGCCCCCCGGCTCAAAGCCTGCACGTTGGACTTTAACCCAAAAGACGAGATGGTAGCTTCCCTCAGCCTTCGGGTTGGGTGACGAGTCCTGACTGTTGTTTGTGTTTACGCACCAAACAGCTGCTCAGAGTACCCACTCTTTTTGGATTCCCTTGAGGGAGTACTGGAGAGTGCTCCCTCGGGTGATTCCCTTGGTGGACTTCAACGCTCATGTTGGCAACGACAGTGAAACCTGGAGAGTCGTGATTGGGAAAAATGGCCACCCGGATCTGAACCCAAGTGGTGCTTTGTTATTGGACTTTTGTGCTTGTCACGGATTGTCCATAACAAACACAATGTTCAAACATAAGGGTGTCCATATGTGCACTTGGCACAAGGACACCCTCGGCCGCATGATTGACTTTGTAGTTGTGTCATGGGATTTGCAGCCTCATGATTTGGACACTCGGTGAAGAGAGGGGCAGAGCTTTCTACCAATCACCACCTGGTGGTGAGCTGGCTCCGATTGTAGGGGAGGAGGATGCCGCAAACGCATTGTAAGGGTCTGCTGGGAACGCCTAGCAGAGTCTCCTGAAGAACTTTGAACATGTCCGGAAGAACTTTGAACATGTCACGAGGGAGGTGCTGGACATTGAGTCTGAGTGGACCAAGTTCCTTTCCTCTGTTGTCGAGCCAGCTGATTGAAGCTGTGGCCGCAAGGTGTTTGGTGCCTGTCGTGGCGGTAATCCACCAGCAGTGAGGGATGCTGTCAAGCTGAAGAAAGAGCCATCGGGTCCTTTGGGCTCATGGGACTCCAGAGGCAGTGGGCATACCGACAGGCCAAGCGAGACCTCCTCAATCCCACCAACACGTCTTCCTATGAGGAAGCAGTGCCTGGGAAATCTGTGGTGGGCTCTCCTATTTCTGGGGCTGAGGTTGCCAAGGTTGTTAAAAAGCTCCTCGGTGGCAAGGCCCCGGGGGTGGATGTGCTCCGTCCGGAGTTCCTTAAGGCTCTGGATGCTGTGGGGCAGTCTTGGTTGACAAGACTCTGCAACATTGCGTGGACATCGGGGGCGGTACCTCTGGATTGGCAGACCGGGGTGGTGGTTCCTCTCTTTAAGAAGGGGAACCGGAGGGTGTGTTCCAACTATCGTAGATCACACTCCTCAGCCTTCCCGGTAAGGTCTATTCATGTGTACTGGAGAGGAGGAACCTCGGATCCAGGACGAACAGTGTGGTTTTCGTCCTGGTCGTGGAACAGTAGTCCAGCTCTATACTCTCGGCAGGGTCCTTGAGTGTGCATGGGAGTTTGCCCAACCAGTCTACATAAGTTTTGTGGACTTGGAGAAGACATTCAACCTTGGTCCCCCCGGTAAATCCTGTGGGGAGTGCTCAGAGAGTATGGAGTATCGGCATGTCAGATTGTGGCGGGTGTCTCCCTGTATGATCAGTGTCAGAGCTTGGTCCGCATTGCCGGCAGTATGTCGGACCGCTTTCTAGTGAGGGTTGGATTCCGCCAAGGCTGCCCTTTGTCACCGATTCTGTTCATAACTTTAATGGACAGAATATCAAGGCGCAGTCATGGCGTTGAGGGGATCCTCAACGCCATGACTGCGCCTGGTTTGGTGGCTGCAGGATTAGGTCTCTGCTTTTTGCAGATAATGTGGTCCTGATGGCTTCAACTGGCCAGGATCTTCAGCTTTCATTGGATCGGTTCGCAGTGAAGCGACTGGGATGAGAATCAGCACCTCCAAGTCCGAGTCCATGGTTCTCGCCCGGGAAAGGGTGGAGTGCCATCTCCAGGTTGGGAAAGAGATCTTTCCCCAAGTGAAGGAGTTCAAGTACCTAGGAGTCTTGTTCACGAGTGAGGATAGAGTGTATCGGGAGATCTACAGGCGGATCGGTGCGGCGTCTTCAGTAATGAGGACGCTATATCGATCCGTTGTGGTGAAGAAGGAGCTGAGCCAGAAGGAAAAGCTTTCAATTTACCGGTCGATCAACGTTCCCATCCTCAGCTATGGTCATGAGCTTTGGGTTATGACCGAAAGGACAAGGTCACGGGTACAAGCGGCCGAAATGAGTTTCCTCCGCCGGGTGGTGGGTCTCTCCTTTAGAGATAGGGTGAGAAGCTCTGTCATCCGGGAGGAATTATAAGCCATTTTATGTGTAGTTTAGGAGTTATGTTTAAATAACTGTCATATTGAGTGTGACACTGTCATAGTGAGTAAAACCTAACTTTTGTATTTGCAAACCTTACAAAAAAACGATTCTAGTAAAACTCACATTGATACATTATTACAGGCATGTTTAGACATCTTCCATGTTTGGTTTTGGAGTTATGTTTCTATAACCTGCTTTGTGAGCCGCCACCTTTGTGGTTTGCGTGTCCCACTGAGCTATGTTGTCCGGGGGCTTCCATGCCCCCTGGTAGGGTCCCCCAAGACAAACAGGTCCTAGGTGAGGAAAAAGACGAAGAGCAGCTCAAAGACCTTTATGAAAAGTACAAATCGAGGACCTAGATTTTTTCTCGCTCGGACGCGGGTCACCGTGGCTCCCCTGTGGAGCCAGGCCCAGAGGTTGGGCACGATGGCGAGCGACTGGTGCCCATGGGGCCCAGCTCAAAGAGGCAACGTGGGTCCCCCCTGCAATAGGCTCACCACTCATGGGCTGGGTCATAGAGGTCGGGTGCAGTGTGAGCTGGGCGGCAGCCGAAAGCAGGGCACTTGGCGGTCCGATTATCGGCTACATAAGCTCGCTCTTGCGACGTAGAACGTCACCTCGCAGGGAGAGAAGGAGCCTGAGCTGGTGCGCGAGGTGGAGAAGTTCCCGGCTAGATATAGTTGGACTCACTTCGACGCACAGCAAGGGCTCTGGAACCTGTTCTCATGAGGGGTTGGACTCTCTTCCACTCTGGCGTTGCAAGTAATGAGAGGCTGGGTTGACAATTCTTTTTGCCCCCCGGCTCAAAGCCTGCATGTTCCAACATGCACCCAGTAGACGAGATGGTAGCTTCCCTCCGCTTTTGGGTTGGGTGACGGGTCCTGACTGTTGTTGGCGTTTATGCACCAAACAGCAGCTCAGAGTACCCACTCTTTTTGGATTCCCTTGAGGGAGTACTGGAGAGTGCTCTGGTTCTGCTGGGGGTCTTCAACGCTCATGTTGGCAACGACAGTGAAACCTGGAGAGTCGTGATTGGGAAAAATGGCCACCCGGATCTGAACCCAAGTGGTGCTTTGTTATTGGACTTTTGTGCTCGTCACGGATTGTCCATAACAAACACAATGTTCAAACATAAGGGTGTCCATATGTGGCACCAGTGATCACTTGGCACCAGGACACCCTCGGCCGCAGTTCCATGATTGACTTTGTAGTTGTGTCATGGGATTTGCGGCCTCATGTTTTGGATACTCGGGTGAAGAGAGGGGCGAGCCTTCACCACCTGGTGAGCTAGCTCCGATGGTGGGGAAGGATGCTGGACTGACCTGGCAGGCCCAAACGCATTGTGAGAGTCTTTTGGGAATGCCTAGCAGAGTCTCCTGTCAGAGAGAGTTTCTTTTTCCACCTCCGGAAGAACTTTGAACATGTCACAAAGGAGGTGCTGGACATTGAGTCTGAATGGATCATGTTCCGTGCCTCTCTTGTCGAGCCAGCTGATTGGAGCTGTGGCCGCAAGGTGTTTGGTGCCTGTCGTGGCGGTAATCCTAGAACCCGCTGGTGGCCACCAGCAGTGCGGGATGCCGTCAAGCTGAAGAAAGAGCTTATCGGGTCCTTTTGGCTAATGGGACTCCAGAGACAGCGGTCATACCGACAGGCCAAGCGAAACCTCCTCAATCCCACCAACACGTCTTCCTATGAGGAAGCATTGTCTGGGGAATCTGTGATGGGCTCTCCTATTTCTGGGGCTGAGGTTGCCAAAAGCTCCTCGGTGGCAAGGCCCCGGGGGTGGATGAGCTCCTTCTCTGCATAGTGTGGTCACGCTGGTGCTTTCTGCCTTTACCCATTCAACATATCTTTACCTGCACATTACCTACCTTCTCTGTATCATGGACTCAAGCTGGTGTTTCCTGCCTTTACTCATTCAACATATCTTTACCTGCCTACCTTCTCTGTATCCTGGCGTCTAGCTGGTGTTTCCTGCCTTTACCCATTCAACATATCTTTACCTGCACATTACCTACCTTCCCCGCATCCTGTGGTCCACTGGTGCTTCTTTCTTTCACCATACAACATATCTTCACCCGCACATACCTACCTTGTCTGCATTGCCTCGACCACACCTGCGCTTCCTTCTTTCACCCATTCAACATACCTTCACCCGCACATTACCTACCTTCTCTGCATAGTGGGGTCACACTGGTGCTTCCTGCCTTTACCCATTCAACATATCTTCACCCGCACATTACCTACTTGCTCTGCATTTTCGGGTCACGCTGGTGCTTCCTGCCATCACCCAGTCAACATATCTTTACCTGCGAATGATCTACTTTTTCTGCATCCTGGGGTGAAACAGGTGCTTCCTTCTTTGACCCAGTCAACATATCTTTACCTGCACATTACCTACCTTCTCTGTATCCTAGAGTCAAACTGGTGCTTCGGTCCCTAATAAGAAGGTCCACAAAGGAACAGAAGAGTCATTGATTTAAGGCACAAAATTGGGGAAATGACAAGTCAAATTCCTGAACAGAGGTGAGAAACGGGGTAAAATATCCTATTAGTATTTAACAGTTTCAAGAGGATTTACCTTTGAACAAATTCCAATGTCCGAGCACCTTCCTCTTGGTATTCCAAGTTGAACACATAGTAGGTGGCAAGAAGGGCAGCAAGCCCTGAGATGAAGCTAGGTTGGACGCCTTCGCAGATGACATCACCTTCCATGCTGATCATCCAACGTTTTATTGTGACTTTGTCACCAGCAACTGGTGACAAAGTTCCTAAACAGTATCCAATATGGGTAGTATTTTAAAAGTATTTGGAATGGCCACCTCACTCGCTCTCTCTTTACTCTGTTTACATCTAGTCTCCTAAGGCAGTGGTTCTCAAATGGGGGTACGCGTACTCCTGGGGGTCCGTGAATTTTTTTTTAAATATTCTAAAAATAGCAACAATTCAAAAATCCTTTATAAATATACTTATTGAATAATACTTCGACAAAATATGAATGTAAGTTCATAAACTGAACATCTAATCAAGTAGGCTATTCCATTCATTACCATAAAGCCAGAGTTTCCCCCATGCCATGATGGTTTGACCCTACCTGGCGGTGCCACACGGCACCAACTGTCAATCAACTATCCATGTAGAAAACCATGGAGGCTTGGTTAAAGCGTAGCAGTAATGCAGCTGAGACATGTGGACATGTTCCATAAATATTGATGTTAAAGATTTCTTTTTTTGTGAAGAAATGTTGAGAATGAAGTTCATGAATCCAGATGGATCTCTATTACAATCCCCAAAGAGGGCACTTTAAGTTGATTACTTCTATGTGTAAAAATCTTTATTTATAATTGAATCACTTGTTTATTTTTCAACAAGTTTTTAGTTATTTTTATATCTTTTTTTCCAAATAGTTCAAGAAAGACCTCAACAAATGAGCAATATTTTGCACTGTTATACATTTTAATAAATCAGAAACTGATGACATAGTGCTGTATTTTACTTCTTTATCTCTTTTTTTCAACCAAAAATGCTTTGCTCTGATTAGGGGGTACTTGAATTTAAAAAATGTTCACAGGGGTACATCACTGAAAAAAGGTTGAGAACCACTGTCTTAAGGCAGTGGTTCTCAACCTTTTTTCAGTGCTGTGAACATTTTTTTAATGCAAGTAGACCTCCATGTCTTCATAACAGGAATATCCTAAATTCTCAAGTTGCATATCACAATAGTCATCATCAGTGTTAATAACACAAGAGCTGCTTGGATTTGCTGTTGAGCAAGTCAAACTTCGTTCAGTGTAGCCGTAGTGCTTCCTTGACGCGTGCGATGTGAAAGTAGACTTGACTGTAAATCTTTTTTCACATTGACTGAAGGGGCACGCGACTGTCCTACCTTCGGTAATATGACTTTTCAAATGCAGGAGAAGGGCCCGTATATCACATGAGACAATATTACAAGGTAAACCTTCTGCGCTATACATATCAGTCCTACTCTTGCCATATTTATGACGACGGCTGTGTGTTTTGAAGGCTGAGAAGTTGGAAAAAACTCTTGTGCATTTAGGGAAAGCACACTTAAACGATGCATTACGCATACAACTATGACTTCGCATGTGTCTAACATACGCAAATACATTGCAAGTCGTAGCACATATGTTGCAAGTTATCATCTTTTTATGATGACTATGACAAAAAAGAAGAAAACTTAGCTAGCTAGCATGCGGCGGTACATGCGCGTGGTCAACGATAGTGTCTGTGATGCTGACTGTGACGCTATGTCATTTCGGACTTTATAAATATATATTTAAAGTAATTCAAACAGAAAATGACACATCAAGGTACAAGTGACTCTTACCTTGTTATCAAAAACACACGATGCAGTAGGATGGATTTAGCAGGGGCGGCCAGGTGAAATGAAGCTCGGTTGGACGAATTGTGGGCGGACCCAAGAAACAAGTCTGAAAATACTGAATTACACTGTAGGTTTTACAGTAACTTACTGCTGGTTGATATTTTTTGTAAAATGCAACAAAATGTACAGTACTTAACTGCATTTAAGAAAAACAGTATATAACTGTAATTTTTTTTGTATTTTTACAGTAATTTTTTACAGTGTAAGGTCATCCTGGAGGAACTCACAGTAAAGCCGCTGCTCCTCCACATTGACAGGAGCCAGATGAGGTGGTTCGGGCATCTGCTCAGGATGCCACCCGAACGCCTCCCAGGGGAGGTGTTTAGGGCAAGTCCGACCGGCAGGAGGCCACGGGGAAGACCCAGGACACATTGGGAACACTATGTCTTCCGGCTGGCCTGGGAACGCCTCGGGATCCCCCGAGAAGAGCTGGACGAAGTGGCTGGAGAGAGGGAAGTTTGGGCTTCTCTGCTTAGGCTGCGGCCCCCGCAACCCGACCATAACCCGACCATAAGCGGAAGAAAATGGATGGATTTAGTATGACAGGTATACTGTCATATTGAGTACAAAAACTAACTAAACCTTACACAATATATTGTTCCTAGTAAAACTCACAAAGATACATATCTCCAGGCATTATTAGCCATTTTGCATGTGTGGTTAAGGAGTTATGTTTAAATAACTGTCAGATTAGGGCAGGGGTGGGCAATTAATTTTTACCGGGGGCCGCATGAGCAACCCGAACACTGCTGGAGGGCCACATCGACAATATTTCAATTACATTTTGCTCAATATTATTTTTGATATATACCGTAAGATAAATAATAATAATAATAATAATAATAATAATAATAATAATAATAATAATAATTAATAATAATAGTAATACTTCAACATAGTGTGTGTAACAGCATTCCATGACTAATATAAATAAATTAACATTAATAATAAATGACAGTAAAATAAGCACACGTATGACTGAGGAGTCATAGTGTAACTTTGTGTGGTGTTTGAGTTGTCCGACTTTTTGTGTGGCCATAAACGCACCAGTGGTTTAGTGCTATGCGTGTTGGTGACAGATGACAAGTTGGTTTTGGCCTGGTTTGTACGGCAGAAAATTACTAGTTTTTCGAGATAAAAGTGTTTTACTCATGTTTTTGGTGTGGTTATGTCCGAATATAAACAGTTTTGCTCAATAAAGTGTTCGATATAATTCCTGTCCTCGAAGCATCTCGATAGACGTTACAATAATTGAACGGTGTTCAATTGAACGGTGTTGACGAACACCGTTAGGGCCGCTTGTTGTCACTGTCACTCAAAGTTGCATTGCAAAATTACATAGAATAAATAGGTTTATTTTGTTTACAATTCAGATGGGATTTGATTTGGTGCGCGGCATATATTTTGCTACGCGCAGCGGACGCTTGAGCAGTGCGCAATTGCGCAGGCACGCACCTTAGAGGGAACGTTGCTTGACAGTCCATGTCTTCTTGGAAACACGCCATTCTTCATCAACTTTTCTCTTTTTAGCATCTCGGGTGTAAAGCGTGCATCACTTGTCGCTGCATGTGCACCTTCACTCGCAGGTTACACACGGACACACGCCCATAAATAATACTTTTCAAAATAAAAGCAGCACAGTTGTATTGCACGCACGACATAGATGTTTTTTCAACTTTATTTTGTAATTTGTTATTGCAGCTGTTCACATTCACTCACAATCATGCACACGCATACGTCCACACGGAAGTAATACAAATAACGATTTTCAAAACAAAAGCAGCACCGTTGTATTGCACACTCGACATAGATACTTTTGTAAATTTATTTTGTAATTTATAATTGGCCTCACACGGGCCGGACAGGGATGCACAAAGGGCCAGATGTGGCCCGCGGGCCGCAGAATGCCCAGGTCTGGATTAGGGTAAACACAACCCTAACCATAAACACAACAGAACAAATACCCAGAACCCTTTGTAGCACTTAATCTTCCGGGACGCTACAAGGTGTGTGTGTGTGGGGGGGAGGTTTGGTGGTAGCGGGGGTGTATTTTGTAGCGTCCCGAAAGAGTTAGTGCTGCAAAGGATTCTGGGTATTTGTTCTGTTGTGTTTAAGTTGTGTTACGGTGCAAATGTTCTCCCGAAAAGTGTTTGGCATTCTTGTTTGGTGTGGGTTCACAGTGTGGCGTATATTTCTAACAGTGTTAAAGTTTTTTATACTGGCACCCTCAGTGTAACCTGTATCGCTGTTGATGAAGTATGTGTTGCATTCATTTGTGTATGCGTACTGAAGACGCACATATCTTGTGACTGGGTCTGAACGATGTTAGAATTGGGTGGACGAGATAAGTCATATCTCGTCCACCCAATTCTAACATCGTTCAGACCCAGTCTGACCCAACTTTCGCTCGATAATGAAAGTTGCCTCAGCTCAAAGCCTGAGCCCCGACATTAAAGAACTAGCATACAAGAAAAGATGCCAGGTAATTGGCTTGGGCACATCAAATTAGATCAGTGTGTTGCAAACTGAGCAGTTTAAAGTCCTGAATGGTTGTTTTATTCATTGTTATTTTATTTTCAAATGTATTAGCCTGTGGAAAAAGTTAATGTTGATATTTACCTCAGAAGGCTGCAAATAGAAAAGAGGCATTCGATTTTTATTTAAATTGTATTTGATATGCAATTGATATTTTTTAATTATTATTATTATTATTTGAAACTCGATTTTGCATGTCAGTATAAAGGTATATAAGCCTTGCTTGTTCAATATTCAATGCAAAACTTGTTTGGGTCCCTATTAAAAGGTTTATTTGTTCAACCTTGGCCCGCGGCTTTGTTCAGTTTTAAACTTTGGCCCACTCTGTATTTGAGTTTGACACCCCTGATATATAGTATGACAGCTATACTGTTAAAATGAGTAAAAAAACTAACTTGTGTCCGTCATAAAACCCAATTTTTGTATTTGTAAAACTTACAAAAAAAACGGATTCTAGTAAAACTCACATGGATTCAATATTACAGGCATTTTTAGACATTTTGCATGTTTGGTTTAGGAGTTGTGTTTGAATACATTTTTATTGCTTTTTTCGCATTATCTCAGGATTCTAAGAACATTACTTTCATATTGAGTAAAAAACTAATTTTTGTTTTTGCAAACCTTACAAAACATTTTTTTCCAGTAAAACTCACAAAGATACATTTCTCCAGGCATTATTAGCCATTTTTCATGTGTGGTTTACGAGTTATATTTAAATAACTGTCATATTGAGTGTGACACTGTCATAGTGAGTAAAACCTAATTTTTGTATTTGCAAACCTTACAAAAAAAACCGATTCTAGTAAAACTCACATTGATACAATATTACAGGCATGTTTAGACATATTGCATGTTTGGTTTTGGAGTTATGTTTATACAACCCATTTTCTGAACCGCCACCTTTGTGGTTTGCGTTTCCCACTGATCCTAGGAGCTATGTTGTCCGAGGGCTTCTATGCCCCCTGGTAGGGTCCCTCAAGACAAACAGGTCCGAGGTGAGGGATCAAACAAAGAGAAGCTCAAAGACCTTTATGAAAAGTACAAATCGAGGACCTAGATTTTTTCTCGCCCGGGCACGGGTCACCGTGGCTCCCCTGTGGAGCCAGGCGCAGAGGTGGGGCACGATGGCGAGCAACTGGTGGCCGGGCGTGTCCCCATGGGGCCCTGCTGGGCTCAGCTCGAAGAGGCAACGTGGGTCAACCATCCAATGGGCTCACCACTCATGGGCCAATTGAGGTCAAAAGTTGAATGCAGTGTGAACTGGGCGGAAGCCGAAGGCAGGGCACTTGGCGGTCCGATTATCGGCTACATAAGCTCGCTCTTGGGACGTGGAATGTCACCTCGCTGGGAGGGAAGGAGCCTGAGCTGGTGCGCGAGGTGGAGAAGTTCCGGCTAGATATAGTTGGACTCACTTCGACGCACAGCAAGGGCTCTGAAACCTGTTCTCTCAAGAGGGGCTGGACTCTATTCCACTCTGGCGTTGCAAGCAATGAGAGGCTGGGGTGGCAATTGTTGTTGCTCAAAACCTGCACGTTGGACTTTATTAACCCAGTAGACGAGATGGTAGCTTCCCTCCGCCTTCGGGTTGGGTGACGGGTCCTGACTGTTGTTTGTGTTTACGCAGCAAACAGCAGCTCAGAGTACCCAATCTTTTTGGATTCCCTTGAGGGAGTACTGGAGAGTGCTCCCTCGGGTGATTCCCTTGTTCTGTTGGGGGACTTCAATGCTCATGTTGGCAACGACAGTGAAACCTGGAGAGTTGTGATTGGGAAAAATGGCCACCTGGATCTGAACCCAAGTGGTGCTTTGTTATTGGACTTTTGTGCTCGTCACGGATTGTCCATAACAAACACAATGTTCAAACATAGGGGTGTCTATATGTGTACTTGGCACCAGGACACCCTCGGCCGCAGTTCCATGATTGACTTTGTAGTTGTGTCATGGGATTTGCGGCCTCATGTTTTGGACACTCTGGTGAAGAGAGGGGCAGAGCTTTCTACCGATCATCACCTGGTGGTGAGCTGGCTCCGATGGTGGGAGAGGATGCCGGACAGACCTAGCAGGCCCAAACACATTGTGAGGGTCTGCTGGGAACGCCTAGCAGAGTCTCCTGTCAGAGAGAGTTTCAAATTCCACCCCCGGAAGAACTTTGAACATGTCACGAGGGAGGTGCTGGACATTGAGTCTGAGTGGACCATGTTCCGTGCCTCTCTTGTCGAGCCGGCTGATTGGAGCTGTGGCCGCAAGGTGTTTGCTGCCTGTCGTGGCGGTAATCCCAGAACCCGCTGGTGGCCACCAGCAGTGAGGGATGCCGTCAAGCTGAAGAAAGAGCCTATCGGGTCCTTTTGGCTCATGGGACTCCAGAGGCAGCGGGCATTCCGACAGGCCAAGCGAGACCTCCTCAATCTATGAGGAAGCAGTGCCTGGGGAATCTGTGGTGGGCTCTCCTATTTCTGGGGATGAGGTTGCCAAGGTAGTTAAAAAGCTCCTGGTGGTGAGCTCCGTCCGGAGTTCCTTAAGGCTCTGGATACTGTAAGGCTGTCTTGGTTGACAAGACTCTGCAACATTGCGTGGACATTGGGGGCGGTACCTCTGGATTGGCAGACCGGGGTGGTGGTTCCTCTCTTTAAGAATGGGAACCGGAGGGTGTGTTCCAACTATCGTGGATCACACTCCTCAGCCTTCCCGGTAAGGTCTATTCATGTGTACTGGAGAGGAGGAACCTCGGATCCAGGACGAACAGTGTGGTTTTCGTCCTGGTCGTGGAACGGTAGACCAACTCTATACTCTCGGCAGGGTCCTTGAGTGTGCATGGGAGTTTGCTTTGTGGACTTGGAGAAGACATTGGACCGTGGCCCCCCCGGGAAGTCCTGTGGGGAGTGCTCAGAGAGTATGTCTGATTGTGGCGGGTGGCTCCCTGTATGATCTGTGTCAGAGCTTGGTCCGCATTACCGGCAGTAAGTCGGACCCCTTTCCAGTGAGGGTTGGACTCCGCCAAGGCAGCCCTTTGTCACCGATTCTGTTCATAACTTTTATGGACAGAATTTCTAGGCGCAGTCATGGCGTTGAGGGGATCCGGTTTGGTGGCTGCAGGATTAGGTCTCTGCTTTTTGCAGATGATGTGGTCCTGATGGCTTCAACTGGCCAGGATTTTCAGCTCTCATTGGATCGGTTCGCAAACAAGTGTGAAGCGACTGGGATGAGAATCAGCACCTCCAAGTTCGAGTCTATGGTTCTCGCCCGGGAAAGGGTGGAGTGCCATCTCCAGATTGGGGAGGAGATCTTGCCCCAAGTGGAGGAGTTCAAGTACCTAGCATTCTTGTTCACGAGTGAGGATAGAGTGGATCGGGAGATCCACAGGCGGATCGGTGCGGCGTCTTCAGCAATGAGGACGCTATATCGATCCGTTGTGGTGAAAAAGGAGCTGAGCCAGAAGGAAATGCTCTCAATTTACCGGTCAGTCTACGTTCCCAGCTCTGGGTTATGACCGAAAGGACAAGGTCACGGGTACAAGCGGCCGAAATGAGTTTCCTCTGCCGGGTGGTGGGTCTCTCCCTTAGAGATAGGGTGAGAAGCTCCGTCATCCGGGAGGAACTCAGTGTAAAGCCGCTGTTCCTCCACATTGAGAGGAGCCAGATGAGGTGGTTCGGGCATCTGCTCAGGATCCCACCCGAACGCCTCCCTAGGGGGGTGTTTAGGGCAAGTCCGACCGGCAGGAGGCCACGGGGAAGACCTAGGATTTATGTCTCCCGGCTGGCCTGGGAACGCCTCGGAATACCCCGAGAAGAGCTGGACGAAGTGGCTGGTTGAGAGGGAAGTCTGGGCTATTCTGCTTAGGCTGTGCCCCCGCAACCCGACCTCGGATAAGCAAAATAAAATGAATGGATTTATGACAGTTTACTGTCAGATTGAGTACAAAAACTAACTAAACCTTACACAATATATTGTTTCTAGTAAAACTCACAAATATACATATCTCCAGGCATTATTAGCCATTTTGCATGTGTGGTTTAGGAGTTGTGTTTAAATAACTGTCAGATTGAGTGTGACAGTATACTGTCATACTGAGTAAAACCCATATTTTGTATTTGCAAACCTTACAAAAAACAACTAAATCTAGTTGTACTCACACAGTACAATATTACAGGCATTTTTAGACATAATGCATGTTTGGTTTTAGAGTTATGTTTATATAACTTTCATATTTAGTATGACAGTTATACTGTCATATTGAATAAAAAAAACAACTTGTGTCTTTGCAAACCTTACAAAAGACCATTTTCTTGTAAAACTAACGTCTCTAGGCATTATTAGCCATTTTGCATGTGTTGTTTGAGTTATGTTTAAATAACTGTCATCTTGAGTGTGACAGCATACTGTCATAAAACCCATATTTGTATTTGCAACCCTGATTCTAGTAAAACTCATATATATACAATATTATAGGCAGATTTGGACATAATGCATGTTTGGTTTTGGAGTTATGTTTATTTAACTTTCATATATAGTATAGGACTGTTATATTGAGTAAAAAAACTAAATTGTGTTGGTCATAAAACCCAATTTTTGTATTTGCAAACCTTACAACTGATTCAAATAAAACTCACATGGATTCAATATTACAGGCATTTTAGACATTTTGCATGTTTGGTTTAGGAATTATGTTGGAATACAGTTTTATGGCTTTTTTCGCATTATCTCAGGATTTTAAGAACATTACTGACATATTGAGTAAAAAAATATTTTTTTTGTTTGCAAGCCTTAAAAAAGCATATGTTTCGAGTAAAACTCACAAAAATGCATTATTTCAGGCATTGTTAATCATTTTTCATGTGTAGTTTAAGAGTTATGTTTAGATAACTGTCATATTAAGATACATTTCTTCACGCATTATTAGACATGTTTCATGAGTGGTTAGAATGTATAATTAAATAACTGTCATATTGAGTGTGGCAGTTATACTGTCATTGTGTGTAAAACCTAATTTTTGTATTTGCAAACCTTACAAAAACAACTGATTCTAGTAAAACTTCCATAGATTCAATATTAGAGGCATTTTTAGACATTTTAAAAGTTGTATTTGAATGCATTTTTATTGCTTTTTTCGCATTATCTCAGGATTCTAAGAACATTACTTTCATATTGAGTAAAAAACTACTTATTGTTTTTGCAAACCTTACAAACTCACATAAATACATTATTACAGGCTTTTTGGACACGACACAAGTTTGGTTTTGGAGTTATCTTTTTATAACTTTCATATATAGTATGACTGTTATTGTCAGAAAAATTGTATTTAAATTATCAAAAAACTTTCCGTTTGTGAGTTTCCAATGAACAGACAAGAAGCTGTCTCTGCGGCAACAAGCCAAATGCTTGGAAGATTCCGCTGTGTACGATGGAATCAGACGGGAGGGGTCATCCATTGTCCTCCAAAACCTGCCAAAGCTGAATCCACGACAAGCCCAAGCCCGAGGGATCTTCTTCTTTTGTCTTCTAATGTGACCGAAAACAAGGACTGTTTACATACTACCCATTCCTGTTGAGACAGGTGTTGTTGTGTAAACATTGAACATCTAAATAAAAGAGAGGACGAAAACCTTCTTCGTCAGAGCGTGGTGCAGGACTGTTCAGAAAGTACAGTGGCCATGTCTCTCCTCAATATTGAGTCCAAATTTAATTCTGTCTCTGTTTGATTCCTTGTCTTTTGTCTTGTTTAATAGATGTCATCAGTGTTTGAACCTAATAGTTATACTGTCATATTGAATTAAAAAAAACTAGCTTGTTCCTTTGCAAACTTTACAAAAGATAATTTTTCTAGTAAAACTAACAAAGATACATGTCTCCAGGCATTATTAGCCATTTTGCATGTGTTTTTTAGGAGTTTTGTTTAAATACATTTTTATTGCTTTTTTTTGCATTATCTCAGGATTCTAAAATCATTACTTTCATATTGAGTAAAAAACTACTTTTTGGTTTTGCAAACCTTACAAACTCACATAAATACATTATTACAGGCATTTTTAGACATGACACATGTTTGGTTTTGGAGTTAGGTTTATATAACTTTTATATTTAGTATGACTGTAATACTGTCATATTGAATTAAAAAAAACTAGCTTGTGTCTTTGGAAACTTTACATAAGATAATTTTTCTAGTAAAACTAACAAAGATACATGTCTCCAGGCATTATTAGCCATTTTGCATGTGTTTTTTAGGAGTTATGTTTGAATACATTTTTATTGCTTTTTTCGCATTATCTCAGGATTCTAAGATCATTACTTTCATATTGAGTAAAAAACTACTTTTTGTTTTTGCAAACCTTACAAACTCACATAAATACATTATTACAGGCATTTTTAGACATGACACATGTTTGCTTTTGAAGTTATGTTTAGATAACTTTCATAATTAGTATGACTGTTATAATGTCATATTGAATTAAAAAAACTAGCTTTGTCTTTGCAAACTTTACATAAGATAATTTTTCTAGTAAAACTAACAAAGATACGTGTCTCCAGGCATTTTTAGCCATTTTGCATGTGTTTTTTAGGAGTTATGTTTGAATACATTGTTATTGCTTTTTTCGCATTATCTCAGGATTCTAAGATCATTACTTTCATATTGAGTAAAAAACTACTTTTTGTTTTTGCAAACCTTACAAACTCACATAAGTACATTATTACAGGCATTTTTAGACATGACACATGTTTGGTTTTGGAGTTATGTTTATATGACTTTTATATTTAGTATGACTGTTATACTGTCATATTGAATAAAAAAAAAACTAGCTTGTGTTTTTGCAAACTTTACATAAGATAATTTTTCTAGTAAAACTAACAAAGATACATGTCTCCAGGCATTATTAGCCATTTTGCATGTGTTTTTTAGGAGTTATGTTTGAATACATTTTTATTGCTTTTTTCGCATTATCTCAGGATTCTAAAATCATTACTTTCATATTGAGTAAAAAACTACTTTTTGTTTTTGAAAACCTTACAAACTCACATAAATACATTATTATAGGCAATTTTAGATGTGACACATGTTTGGTTTTGGAGTTATATTAATATATAACTTTCATTTTTAGTATGACTGTTATACTGTCATATTGAATTAAAAAAAAACAGCTTTGTCTTTGCAAACTTTACATAAGATAATTTTTCTAGTAAAACTAACAAAGATGCATGTCTCCAGGCATTATTAGCCATTTTGCATGTGTTGTTTAGGAATTATGTTTAAATACATTTTTATTGCTTTTTTCGCATTATCTCAGGATTCTAAGATCATTACTTTCATATTGAGTAAAAAACTACTTTTTGTTTTTGCAAACTTTACAAACTCACATAAATACATTATTACAGGCATTTTTAGACATGACACATGTTTGCTTTTGAAGTTATGTTTAGATAACTTTCATAATTAGTATGACTGTTATACTGTCATATTGAATAAAAAAAACTAGCTTTGTCTTTGCAAACTTTACATAAGATCATATTTCTAGTGAAACTAACAAAGATACGTGTCTCCAGGCATTTTTAGCCATTTTGCATGTGTTTTTTAGGAGTTATGTTTAAATACATTTTTATTGCTTTTTTCGCATTATCTCAGGATTCTAAGATCATTACTTTCATATTGAGTAAAAAACTACTTTTTTTTTTGCAAACCTTACAAACTCACATAAATACATTATTACAGGCATTTTTAGACATGACACATGTTTGCTTTTGAAGTTATGTTTAGATAACTTTCATAATTAGTATGACTGTTATACTGTCATATTGAATTAAAAAAACTAGCTTTGTCTTTGCAAACTTTACATAAGATAATTTTTCTAGTAAAACTAACAAAGATACATGTCTCCAGGCATTATTAGCCATTTTGCATGTGTTTTTTAGGAGTTATGTTTAAATACATTTTTATTGCTTTTTTCGCATTATCACAGGATTGTATGATCATTACCTTCATATTAAGTAAAAAACTACTTTTTGTTTTTGCAAACCTTACAAACTCACATAAATACATTATTACAGGCATTTTTAGACATGACACATGTTTGCTTTTGAAGTTATGTTTAGATAACTTTCATAATTAGTATGACTACTGTCATATTGAATAAAAAAAACTAGCTTTGTCTTTGCAAACTTTACATAAGATAATTTTTTCTAGTAAAACTAACAAAGATACGTGTCTCCAGGCATTATTAGCCATTTTGCATGTGTTGTTTAGGAATTATGTTTAAATACATTTTTATTGCTTTTTTCGCATTATCTCAGGATTCTAAGATCATTACTTTCATATTGAGTAAAAAACTACTTTTTGTTTTTGCAAACCTTACAAACTCACATAAATACATTATTACAGGCATTTTTAGACATGACACATGTTTGCTTTTGAAGTTATGTTTAGATAACTTTCATAATTAGTATGACTGTTATACTGTCATATTGAATAAAAAAAACTAGCTTTGTCTTTGCAAACTTTACATAAGATATTTTTTCTAGTAAAACTAACAAAGATACGTGTCTCCAGGCATTTTTAGCCATTTTGCATGTGTTTTTTAGGAGTTATGTTTAAATACATTGTTATTGCTTTTTTCGCATTATCTCAGGATTCTAAGATCATTACTTTCATATTTAGTAAAAAACTACTTTTTGTTTTTGCAAACCTTACAAACTCACATAAATACATTATTACAGGCATTTTTAGACATGACATATGTTTGGTTTTGGAGTTATGTTAATATAACTTTTATATTTAGTATGACTGTTATACTGTCATATTGAATTAAAAAAAAACTAGCTTGTGTCTTTGCAAACTTTACATAAGATATTTTTTCTAGTAAAACTAACAAAGATACATGTCTCCAGGCATTATTAGCCATTTTGCATGTGTTTTTTAGGAGTTATGTTTAAATACATTTTTATTGCTCTTTTCGCATTATCTCAGGATTGTATGATCATTACTTTCATATTAAGTAAAAAACTACTTTTTGTTTTTGCAAACCTTACAAACTCACATAAATACATTATTACAGGCATTTTTAGACATGATACATGTTTGCTTTTGAAGTTATGTTTAGATAACTTTCATAATTAGTATGACTGTTGTACTGTCATATTGAATAAAAAAAAACTAGCTTGTGTCTTTGCAAACTTTACATAAGATAATTTTTCTAGTAAAACTAACAAAGATACATGTCTCCAGGCATTATTAGCCATTTTGCATGTGTTTTTTAGGAGTTATGTTTAAATACATTTTTATTGCTTTTTTCGCATTATCTCAGGATTCTAAGATCATTACTTTCGTATTGAGTAAAAAACTACTTTTTGTTTTTGCAAACCTTACAAACTCACATAAATACATTATTACAGGCATTTTTAGACATGACACATGTTTGCTTTTGAAGTTATGTTTAGATAACTTGCATAATTAGTATGATTACTGTCATATTGAATAAAAAAAACTAGCTTTGTCTTTGCAAACTTTACATAAGATAATTTTTCTAGTAAAACTAACAAAGATACATGTCTCCAGGCATTATTAGCCATTTTGCATGTGTTTTTTAGGAGTTATGTTTAAATACATTTTTATTGCTTTTTTCGCATTATCACAGGATTGTATGATCATTACTTTCATATTAAGTAAAAAACTACTTTTTGTTTTTGCAAACCTTACAAACTCACATAAATACATTATTACAGGCATTTTTAGACATGACACATGTTTGCTTTTGAAGTTATGTTTAGATAACTTTCATAATTAGTATGACTACTGTCATATTGAATAAAAAAAACTAGCTTTGTCTTTGCAAACTTTACATAAGATAATTTTTTCTAGTAAAACTAACAAAGATACATGTCTCCAGGCATTATTAGCCATTTTGCATGTGTTTTTTAGGAGTTATGTTTAAATACATTTTTATTGCTTTTTTCGCATTATCACAGGATTGTATGATCATTACTTTCATATTAAGTAAAAAACTACTTTTTGTTTTTGCAAACCTTACAAACTCACATAAATACATTATTACAGGCATTTTTAGACATGACACATGTTTGCTTTTGAAGTTATGTTTAGATAACTTTCATAATTAGTATGACTACTGTCATATTGAATAAAAAAAACTAGCTTTGTCTTTGCAAACTTTACATAAGATAATTTTTTCTAGTAAAACTAACAAAGATACATGTCTCCAGGCATTATTAGCCATTTTGCATGTGTTTTTTAGGAGTTATATTTGAATACATTTTTATTGCTTTTTTCGCATTATCTCAGGATTCTAAGATCATTACTTTCATATTGAGTAAAAAACTACTTTTTGTTTTTGCAAACCTTACAAACTCACATAAATACATTATTACAGGCATTTTTAGACATGATACATGTTTGCTTTTGAAGTTATGTTTAGATAACTTTCATAATTAGTATGACTGTTATACTGTCATATTGAATAAAAAAAACTAGCTTTGTCTTTGCAAACTTTACATAAGATATTTTTTCTAGTAAAACTAACAAAGATATGTGTCTCCAGGCATTTTTAGCCATTTTGCATGTGTTTTTTAGGAGTTATGTTTAAATACATTTTTATTGCTTTTTTCGCATTATCTCAGGATTCTAAGATCATTACTTTCATATTGAGTAAAAAACTACTTTTTTTTTTGCAAACCTTACAAACTCACATAAATACATTATTACAGGCATTTTTAGACATGACACATGTTTGCTTTTGAAGTTATGTTTAGATAACTTTCATAATTAGTATGACTGTTATACTGTCATATTGAATTAAAAAAACTAGTTTTGTCTTTGCAAACTTTACATAAGATAATTTTTCTAGTAAAACTAACAAAGATACATGTCTCCAGGCATTATTAGCCATTTTGCATGTGTTTTTTAGGAGTTATGTTTAAATACATTTTTATTGCTTTTTTCGCATTATCACAGGATTGTATGATCATTACTTTCATATTAAGTAAAAAACTACTTTTTGTTTTTGCAAACCTTACAAACTCACATAAATACATTATTACAGGCATTTTTAGACATGACACATGTTTGCTTTTGAAGTTATGTTTAGATAACTTTCATAATTAGTATGACTACTGTCATATTGAATAAAAAAAACTAGCTTTGTCTTTGCAAACTTTACATAAGATATTTTTTTCTAGTAAAACTAACAAAGATACGTGTCTCCAGGCATTATTAGCCATTTTGCATGTGTTGTTTAGGAATTATGTTTAAATACATTTTTATTGCTTTTTTCGCATTATCTCAGGATTCTAAGATCATTACTTTCATATTGAGTAAAAAACTACTTTTTGTTTTTGCAAACCTTACAAACTCACATAAATACATTATTACAGGCATTTTTAGACATGACACATGTTTGCTTTTGAAGTTATGTTTAGATAACTTTCATAATTAGTATGACTGTTATACTGTCATATTGAATAAAAAAAACTAGCTTTGTCTTTGCAAACTTTACATAAGATATTTTTTCTAGTAAAACTAACAAAGATACGTGTCTCCAGGCATTTTTAGCCATTTTGCATGTGTTTTTTAGGAGTTATGTTTAAATAAATTTTTATTGCTCTTTTCGCATTATCTCAGGATTGTATGATCATTACTTTCATATTAAGTAAAAAACTACTTTTTGTTTTTGCAAACCTTACAAACTCACATAAATACAATATTACAGGCATTTTTAGACATGACACATGTTTGGTTTTGGAGTTATGTTTATATAACTTTTATATTTAGTATGACCATAGGTGGATTAATGACCGGGCCTACCGGGCCCAGGCCCAGGGGGCCAGAGGCCCCAAGGGGCCAGGCCAACTTGGCCCCGCGGCCGCGACCCAAGCAAAACTACTTTTGCAAAAATAATAATCTTAAGCCCCAAGGGGCCAGGCCAACTTGGCCCCGCGGCCATGATCCATAGAGGGTAAGAGGCCCCAAGGGGCCAGGTCAACTTGGCCCCGCGGCCGCGACCCACAGAGGGCCAGAGGCCCCAAGGGGCCAGGCCAACATGGCCCCGCGGCCATGATCCATAGACGGTCAGAGGCCCCAAGGGGCCAGGCCAACTTGGCCCCGCGGCCACGATCCATAGAGGGTCAGAGGCCCCAGGGGGCCAGGTCAACTTGGCCCCGCGGCCACGATCCATAGACGGTCAGAGGCCCCAAGGGGCCAGGCCAACTTGGCCCCGCGGCCACGACCCACAGAAGGCCAGAGGCCCCAAAGGGCCAGGCCAACTTGGCCCCGCGGCCGCGAGCCACAGAAGGCCAGAGGCCCCAAGGGGCCAGGTCAACTTGGCCCCGCGGCCACGATCCATAGAGGGTAAGAGGCCCCAAGGGGCCAGGTCAACTTGGCCCTGCGGCCGCGACCCACAGAGGGCCTGAGGTCCTAAGGGGTCAGGCCAACTTGGCCCCGCGGCCATGATCCATAGAGGGCCAGAGGCCCCGAGGGGTCAGGCCAACTTGGCCCCGATCCATAGAGGGTCAGAGGCCCCAAGGGGCCAGGCCAACTTGGCCCCGCGGCCACGACCCACAGAGGCCCCAAGGGGCCAGGCAAAATTGGCCCCGCGGCCATGATCCACAGAGGGCCAGAGGCTCTCAATCATTATTATCAAAGCTAATTCTCAAATTGGATGGATCACACAACCTCACTCACATATTCTTTATCAATTATTAAAGGTTGTTTCTGAATTTTGATCACAGAACTTAATGCAAATATTCTTGATTGATTGACAAAGCTCATTCTCAAATTTTGATTACACAACCTTACTCTGACAAATTATCATTATCAAAAAGCTCTATCTCGAATTTGGATCACAGAATCTCACTCAAGTATTCTTAGCTGTGCCCCTCCCCCATCGAGTCTTTCATAAACCGGTCTGTTCTTTTAGAATCTCCTCATTTGGTATTTTGAACTCGTGAGAGACTGCTCAAAATTTGGTTTCCTTTCCCTCAGTTCAGACTCAGAGATAATTTGAAATCATTCAACAAGAAGTTTAACGCGCGCACACACACACACACACACACACACACTTGAGTTGAGCATTACTTGGAAATTCTTATATTTTCCATTTTGCTGTTATTATCAGCATCTTCCCATTTTGTCCTTTTCTTTCGAGAAAGTTTACAGTCTGACATTTGTCACTGCTGTCAGTTAATAACTTTTTGGTCTTTGACCCATTTTGTCATTTTCTCGATTCGATCGTCACTGACCACTCTCTCCTGTCTGGCAGACATCGTTGCTGCCATCATAGCTAGCAAGCTGCCTGCAGCGGGTCATCCCTATGTTCCCCGTCCCTATGTTACCCGGGTCCTATGTTCCCCTCTACCGGGGAACTAAGGACCCTTTTTAAAAAAAAGTGTTGTATGTTCCCCGCTGCGGGGAACGTACAACACTTTTTCCAGAAAAGGGTTCTATGTTCCCCGCTGCTTCCAATGCGCGACTAAGTAAGACGCACGCAGACACTCATGACAGAGACGCGTTTAAGTTGTCGAAGGAAGGAAGTTCGCGTTTGAGTTGCTCTATCTGCTGCCGCACGCCCTGTGACAGGTTAGGTTTAGGGATGGTTTTGGTCAGGGCACAATTTCGCCAAAAAAGTGCTCCACAACGCCCTGTGACAGGTTAGGTTTAGGGATAGTTTTGGTCAGGGCACAATTTCGCCAAAAAAAAGTGCTCCACAACGCCCTGTGACAGGTTAGGTTTAGGGATGGTTTTGGTCAGGGCACAATTTCGCAATTTCGCCAGATACAATGCAGGGAACATAGGACCCTTTTTTAGAAAAAGGGTCCTAAGTTCCCCGGTCGCATACAAAGACCCAGGAACAACCGGGGAACATAGGACCCGGGGAACATAGGACCCGGGGAACATAGGCACGCTCCCGCCTGCAGATAGCAACATTTTGGTGTCCTTTGGGAAAATATTTAGAAAGAAGACAAAAGTACACACAGTTGTACAACTATTATCTTTATGATCTTTTTTTTGTTAGTTTCTCTGTTACTGTGTGTGGCCAATTAAGCGACTTTTGGCCATACCTGGCTGGTGACATTTAGCGACTTTCTGGTTGATGTTAAGATTAATAATAGCAACAGTTCTCTTCATCTTAATGCAATTTATTGTGTCTGTCTCTCCACATTTTGCCATTAGGTACTTTGAGCTCTTGTTGGTCAGTCACTCTAAGGTACATTGTTGCTGCCATCATAGCTAGCAAGCTGCCTGCAGATAGCGACATTTTGGTGTCCTTTGAGAAATATTAAGAAAGAAGACAAAAGTACAAGACATTGTACGATTACTATCTTTTTAAAATTATTTGTTTCACTGTGTGATTGACCGACTTTGCCGCTAGATTTCGCGTCTTTTGGCCATACCTGGCTAGCGACTAAAAACATCATTTAGCGACTTTTTGGTTGTGAAGATAAGTGGTAAAAGCAGATCTTCCTGTTGGTCTTCCCACATTTTGCCATTTGGTACTTTGCACTCTTCTTGGTCACTCCAAGGCATTTGTCCCTGCCTTCAGCTAGTCACTTGGCTCTTTTGGAATATATTTCACTGTAATTGGCTCTCTCTCTCTCTTTCTCCTCAGTACAAATCAGCCTGTTCCCTTGCCATTCATCACTGACCACTCTGCTCTCCTGTCTGTCAGACATTATTGCTGCTTGCAGATAGCTTGGGGTCCTTAGAGAAAATATCAGAAGAGAAAAGTACACAATTATCTTAATTATCTTTTTTATTCAGTCAGTCCTTCAGTGAGTCCCAGTGTGTTGGCGATTAAGCAACGTTGGCATTCAATTAGCGACTTTTGGCCATACATGGCTGGCGACTCAAAAAACTAGAAAAAAAGTACAAAAAGTTGTACAATTAATATCTTTATTATCCTTAATTCCCCTGAATCCTAGAGTGTGTTGCAATTAAGCAACTTTGCTGCTAGGTTTAGCGACTCTTGTTTTGGGCATACCTGGCTAGCGACTACAAACATTATTCAGCAACTTTTTGGCTGTTAAGATTAACGTTAATAAATTAAATCCTAATACAATTTATTGTGTTGGTCTCGCCATCTTGCTATTAGGTACTTTGAATTCTTGTTGGTCTCTGCTAAGGTATCTGGCTGTTGTCTTTGCCTTCAGTTAGTCACTTGGCTCTGGAATATATTTAACTGTACTTGGCTCTCTCTTTCTCCTCAGTACAAATCAGTCTGTTCCCTTGCCATTTAGACATTTTCTTGATTGGATCATCACTGACCACTCTGCTCTCCTGCTGTCTATCAGACATTGTTGCTCCCATCATAGCTAGCAAGCTGCCTTGGTGTCCTTTGTGAAAATATTTAGATAGAAGACTAAAGTGCACAAAGGTGTACAATTATTATCTTTTCAAAATATTTGTTTCACTGTCAGTGTGATTGACCGACTTTGCCGCTAGATTTCGCGTCTTTTGGCCATACCTGGCTAGCGACTGAAAACATCATTTAGCAACTTTTTGGTTGTAAAGATAAGAGGTAAAAGCAGATCTGCCTGTTGGTCTTTCCACATTTTGCCATTTGGTACTTTGCACTCTTGTTGGTCACTCCAAGGCATTTGTCCCTGCCTTCAGCTAGTCACTTGGCTCTTTTGGAATATATTTCACTGTAATTGGCTCTCTCTCTCTTTCTCCTCAGTACAAATCAGTCTGTTCCCTTGCCATTTAGACATTTTCTTGATTCGATCATCACTGACCACTCTGCTCTCCTGCTGTCTATCAGACGAATCAGTTGATTCTCTGCTCTCAATTGTCTATGCTAGTAAGCTGTTATTCTCTGCTTTGGAGTGTTGATGCTGGGTTGCTAGTTTTCTAAATCACCTCACACACTTGAAGGAAGCAGCACCGATCATAAACACACAAACAAACTCACACACACACACACACACACACACACACACACACACACACACATAGTTGGTTTATCTGTTGTGATAGGCAAAGAGCCAATGTGCAAAGAAAGAAGGGAAATATGGATCATAAACGTTTAAGTGGAGGAGCTAGAAAAAAAATTCAGCAAGAAAAGAAAAAAAAGGAATCAGTTTTACTTGAGAGTGTTCCAAATATCTCCAGCTTCTTCAGTACAAAGACATCTGCTGAAAGCAATTCTATAAATGCTACTGCAAATTCAGCTAAGGTTAGCAATGCACCTGAGCTAGCATGTAGCTCCCAAGATCCTGAGACCACTACAAGTGTAGACACTGAACCAAATGCTTCTGATGCTTATGATTCAACCAATTCAGCAGTAGCCAGTTGCTCGGATGAATGTGAGGTCACTGCACCTCTGGACAGCATAGAAAATGAGCTGAATCTTTCTTCAACACCATCTACAGTGACAACTCTACCTAGTGATCCCGCTAAATGGGCTGAGACCCTCACTGAGTCAATGAAGGAAGTTCTTATTCAAAGAGGTGCAAAATCATTTCACAACCGTCACAGCCATTATCCAGCTTCTGTGAGGAACAGTGGGCTAGGAGGCAAAACCCGATGCCTAAACAATGAACATTTTACTTCACACTTGCCCAATGGACAACGAGTACAAAGAGAGTGGCTGATGTACTCTCCCTCTACTGGTAATGTTTACTGCTTTGCATGCAAACTGTTTTCCCCAAAAACGCATTCTTTTGTGACAGGCTATTGTGATTGGAAACACTCAGAAAGATTTGGTGAACATGAGCGAAGTGCTGAGCACATAACCTGCATGCAAGCAGTCTTGAACCGCGCCAAAGGTGCCACAGTTGATGCAGACCTGTTCAAACAGTTTCAGGCAGAGAGCAGCTATTGGAGGCAGGTGTTACAAAGAGTTGTTGCAGTCATTAAATTCCTTGCAGAAAGGGGCCTTGCATTTAGGGGTAAAAATGAATCGTTAGGGTCTCCTCTCAATGGGAACTACCTTGGTATTCTGGAGGTCCTGGCTGAATTTGATCCCTTTCTAAAGGATCACATCAGAAAGTTTGGGCAGATGGGTCGAGGTAATACCTCATATCTGTCCTCCACCATTTGTGAGGAATTCATTGAATTGATGGGTGCAAAAACCAAACAGGCTATAGCAGATGAACTGCAAGCAAGCAAATACTACTCTATCATTGTGGATTCAACCCCAGATTTATCTCATGTGGACCAATTGACATTCATATTCCGTTTTGTTAGCAAAGAGGGCAGTGTTGTTGAACGCTTTGTGGGTTTTGAGCCCATTACTAGCCATACAGGTGAAAGTTTGGCTAACTGTGTCATGTCTGTGTTGGAAAATCTAGGGTTAGAGCTGTCAAATTGCAGGGGGCAGGCTTATGATAATGCCAGCAACATGTCAGGGAGGTATAATGGGTTGCAGGCTCACTTAAAGAAAAGCAACCCATTAATACACTATATTCCATGTGCAGCTCACTCTTTGAATTTGGTGGGAGTCAACAGCATTGACAGATGTGGAAATGAAGTCTCTAAGTATTTTGACTTGATTCAGTCTATTTACAACTTCACAACTGCATCCACACACCGATGGGACAGGGTATTTGGCAATTCCAACATAGATCTCACACTTAAAGCTTTATCCAACACGCGTTGGAGTTGCCGTGCAGAATCTACCAAAGCACTGTGGCAGAACTACAGTAAAATAAAAGCAGCACTACAGGTTATTTCCACTGATGACACAGAGAAACGAGACACACGAACTGAAGCTGACAGTCTAGTGCGGAAGCTGGATTCACTTGAGATGGCCTTCATGGCAGGCTTTTGGGACACTGTTCTGTCCAGATTTCAGGCCACAAGTCTGCAACTTCAAAAAGCAGACATGGACCTTGGTACAGCAGTTAGATTGCTGGAATCTCTGCGCACCTTTGTTCTCTCCCAAAGAGATCTATTTGATCATTTTGAGCAGAAAGCCTTAAACATGTTGGGTGGCACCCCATCTTACAGGGCTGAACGGACGAGGAAACGTAAAAAGTTTGCTGATGAATCAGCATCCCCAGATGTTGTGCTTGAGGGAAGGCAACTGTTTCAAATAGAGACATTTATTGCCTCTATTGATCAACTGAGTTCAAGCCTTAATCACCGTCTGGAGGCCTACAAACATCTGAACAATTTGTTCAGTGTCCTTTTCTCTTTGGATACAGAGTCCAATGCTTCAGTCCTTCACAAGGCCAAGATTCTCACTGAATCATACCCATCTGACCTCAATGAAAGTCTTGGACAGGAGCTTATACAGTTCAAATCTTTTATACAGCTCAACAACACTGATGAGGAGAGGACCCCTTCAGGACTGCTCAAAACAATAATACATTTTGGACTACAGCCTACGTTTCCTAATACATACATTGCGCTACAGATTTTTCTCACTCTACCGGTCAGTAACTGTGAGGGAGAACGCTCATTCTCTCTTTTGTCAAGAGTAAAAAATGAGCTGCGCACAAGAATGACTCAGAAAAGATTAAATGCGTTATCTCTAATGGCAATTGAGAGTGAGCTGACAAGAGAGTTGGACTTCAATGATGTGGTGGATGATTTTGCAAAATTGAAAGCACGAAAGAAACCCCTTGCTTAAAGGTGCACTGTGTAAGATTTTTAGGTTATTTCCAGAATTCACCCATTCACTAATGTTAGGCTACCTGTTTTCATGAATACTTACCACCACCATAAAATTCTAAGTATCCATTATGACTTGGAGAATTGCACTTTTGCCATTTCTGGGAAGTGTCACCTGGATTGTGAAGATAGGATTGACTTTAGGCAGAAGCTTGGTGCTTTCTCTGGCAAACTGAACCTCAAGCTTCATTCTCTGCAGCTTTGCATTCTTGTGCAGACTTTCATCCACAAGGAACTTTTCAACTTCCCCACTATCGTGAAGGGGCCATCAAAAGATTTCAGTGTGTCCAGCATGTCTAGTCTCCTTTCTTTGAGCCATCTCTTGTTTCTCATCTGCCCTACTCTCGAATTTTGCCTTCATGAATTTACTCCAGTTGAGTTCAACCTCCCTTTTTGCTTGTGCTGCTGCCTTGAAACCTCTGAAGCTCCTGGCTCTTCTGTAAAATTATTGACCTATTGACTGCGTTCAGTGTGCCCAACTTCTTCAGTTTGTAGTCCACCTTGCCACATTGTCTCTCCATCCCAATGTTGTGCACAGGGGTGCCATCAATGTTACTAGCCTGTTCACTGACAGGGTCCATTGGGAAGGTCTCCTCATCCATCCTCTGCCTGGCCAGGACAGTCTTCAGATGGGGCAGCATGAGATCTGTCAGCTGCTTCACTTCATCCAAGTATTCGGCAGCCACGTCTGACACTGAGTTCAGGACATGTCCAGTGCCTGTCCAGCCACTATAGCATTCTTGGAAATGGGCTATCTTGACCTGCATGCAGCCCTTGTACCATGAACTGGCCTACACCTTTCTTTGTGGTGCTCTCCGATGCATGTTATCATTTTACCTTTCTCCTTCTCCTCAAGCTTAACCACAAATAGATACAGACTTTGAGCCTCAATTTGCTGCACAGCTGCCGTTATGCCAAAGTGTTTTCCTAAGATATTATTTTATTTTTAATGATAGAAGGGAGGAAAAGGGGGCAAAAATCATGTCCGATTTAGTTTTTTGGGTGGGGTGGGGGGTTTATTTCATGATAGCTACCAACTTCCAATACATAATATCTCTCAAATGACCCAATGCACCATCACTGAAGTGGGCGTAATCATTTTCCAAAATGTTTATTTTTAGGCCATTTATCCCCTCCCCCTGTGTCTGTGTGAAACCTGTGCTTGTCAGTGTCTGTGTGGTATACCTAATAGTGTGTGTGCAGTATGTGCACTCTTCTGTACAGTACAGTGTGCATGTCTGTTCACAGTATACAGTATTTCTTGCATAGTGCGTGCGTGTGTGTGCGCCCACACGCGCGGGGGGTTGAGGGGCCAAGACCATGTCAGGCCCAGGGGGCCAAAATTTCTTAATCCGCCCCTGAGTATGACTGTTGTACTGTCATATTGAATAAAAAAAAACTAGCTTGTGTCTTTGCAAACTTTACATAAGATAATTTTTCTAGTAAAACTAACAAAGATACATGTCTCCAGGCATTATTGGCCATTTTGCATGTGTTTTTTAGGAGTTATGTTTGAATACATTTTTATTGCTTTTTTCGCATTATCTCAGGATTCTAAGATCATTACTTTCATATTGAGTAAAAAACTACTTTTTTTTTTGCAAACCTTACAAACTCACATAAATACATTATTACAGGCATTTTTAGACATGACACATGTTTGCTTTTGAAGTTATGTTTAGATAACTTTCATAATTAGTATGACTGTTATACTGTCATATTGAATTAAAAAAACTAGCTTTGTCTTTGCAAACTTTACATAAGATAATTTTTCTAGTAAAACTAACAAAGATACATGTCTCCAGGCATTATTAGCCATTTTGCATGTGTTTTTTAGGAGTTATGTTTAAATACATTTTTATTGCTTTTTTCGCATTATCACAGGATTGTATGATCATTACCTTCATATTAAGTAAAAAACTACTTTTTGTTTTTGCAAACCTTACAAACTCACATAAATACATTATTACAGGCATTTTTAGACATGACACATGTTTGCTTTTGAAGTTATGTTTAGATAACTTTCATAATTAGTATGACTACTGTCATATTGAATAAAAAAAACTAGCTTTGTCTTTGCAAACTTTACATAAGATAATTTTTTCTAGTAAAACTAACAAAGATACGTGTCTCCAGGCATTATTAGCCATTTTGCATGTGTTGTTTAGGAATTATGTTTAAATACATTTTTATTGCTTTTTTCGCATTATCTCAGGATTCTAAGATCATTACTTTCATATTGAGTAAAAAACTACTTTTTGTTTTTGCAAACCTTACAAACTCACATAAATACATTATTACAGGCATTTTTAGACATGACACATGTTTGCTTTTGAAGTTATGTTTAGATAACTTTCATAATTAGTATGACTGTTATACTGTCATATTGAATAAAAAAAACTAGCTTTGTCTTTGCAAACTTTACATAAGATATTTTTTCTAGTAAAACTAACAAAGATACGTGTCTCCAGGCATTTTTAGCCATTTTGCATGTGTTTTTTAGGAGTTATGTTTAAATACATTGTTATTGCTTTTTTCGCATTATCTCAGGATTCTAAGATCATTACTTTCATATTTAGTAAAAAACTACTTTTTGTTTTTGCAAACCTTACAAACTCACATAAATACATTATTACAGGCATTTTTAGACATGACATATGTTTGGTTTTGGAGTTATGTTAATATAACTTTTATATTTAGTATGACTGTTATACTGTCATATTGAATTAAAAAAAAACTAGCTTGTGTCTTTGCAAACTTTACATAAGATATTTTTTCTAGTAAAACTAACAAAGATACATGTCTCCAGGCATTATTAGCCATTTTGCATGTGTTTTTTAGGAGTTATGTTTAAATACATTTTTATTGCTCTTTTCGCATTATCTCAGGATTGTATGATCATTACTTTCATATTAAGTAAAAAACTACTTTTTGTTTTTGCAAACCTTACAAACTCACATAAATACATTATTACAGGCATTTTTAGACATGACACATGTTTGCTTTTGAAGTTATGTTTAGATAACTTTCATAATTAGTATGACTACTGTCATATTGAATAAAAAAAACTAGCTTTGTCTTTGCAAACTTTACATAAGATAATTTTTTCTAGTAAAACTAACAAAGATACATGTCTCCAGGCATTATTAGCCATTTTGCATGTGTTTTTTAGGAGTTATGTTTAAATACATTTTTATTGCTTTTTTCGCATTATCACAGGATTGTATGATCATTATTTTCATATTAAGTAAAAAACTACTTTTTGTTTTTGCAAACCTTACAAACTCACATAAATACATTATTACAGGCATTTTTAGACATGACACATGTTTGCTTTTGAAGTTATGTTTAGATAACTTTCATAATTAGTATGACTACTGTCATATTGAATAAAAAAAACTAGCTTTGTCTTTGCAAACTTTACATAAGATAATTTTTTCTAGTAAAACTAACAAAGATACATGTCTCCAGGCATTATTAGCCATTTTGCATGTGTTTTTTAGGAGTTATATTTGAATACATTTTTATTGCTTTTTTCGCATTATCTCAGGATTCTAAGATCATTACTTTCATATTGAGTAAAAAACTACTTTTTGTTTTTGCAAACCTTACAAACTCACATAAATACATTATTACAGGCATTTTTAGACATGATACATGTTTGCTTTTGAAGTTATGTTTAGATAACTTTCATAATTAGTATGACTGTTATACTGTCATATTGAATAAAAAAAACTAGCTTTGTCTTTGCAAACTTTACATAAGATATTTTTTCTAGTAAAACTAACAAAGATACATGTCTCCAGGCATTTTTAGCCATTTTGCATGTGTTTTTTAGGAGTTATGTTTAAATACATTTTTATTGCTTTTTTCGCATTATCTCAGGATTCTAAGATCATTACTTTCATATTGAGTAAAAAACTACTTTTTTTTTTGCAAACCTTACAAACTCACATAAATACATTATTACAGGCATTTTTAGACATGACACATGTTTGCTTTTGAAGTTATGTTTAGATAACTTTCATAATTAGTATGACTGTTATACTGTCATATTGAATTAAAAAAACTAGTTTTGTCTTTGCAAACTTTACATAAGATAATTTTTCTAGTAAAACTAACAAAGATACATGTCTCCAGGCATTATTAGCCATTTTGCATGTGTTTTTTAGGAGTTATGTTTAAATACATTTTTATTGCTTTTTTCGCATTATCACAGGATTGTATGATCATTACTTTCATATTAAGTAAAAAACTACTTTTTGTTTTTGCAAACCTTACAAACTCACATAAATACATTATTACAGGCATTTTTAGACATGACACATGTTTGCTTTTGAAGTTATGTTTAGATAACTTTCATAATTAGTATGACTACTGTCATATTGAATAAAAAAAACTAGCTTTGTCTTTGCAAACTTTACATAAGATATTTTTTTCTAGTAAAACTAACAAAGATACGTGTCTCCAGGCATTATTAGCCATTTTGCATGTGTTGTTTAGGAATTATGTTTAAATACATTTTTATTGCTTTTTTCGCATTATCTCAGGATTCTAAGATCATTACTTTCATATTGAGTAAAAAACTACTTTTTGTTTTTGCAAACCTTACAAACTCACATAAATACATTATTACAGGCATTTTTAGACATGACACATGTTTGCTTTTGAAGTTATGTTTAGATAACTTTCATAATTAGTATGACTGTTATACTGTCATATTGAATAAAAAAAACTAGCTTTGTCTTTGCAAACTTTACATAAGATATTTTTTCTAGTAAAACTAACAAAGATACGTGTCTCCAGGCATTTTTAGCCATTTTGCATGTGTTTTTTAGGAGTTATGTTTAAATAAATTTTTATTGCTCTTTTCGCATTATCTCAGGATTGTATGATCATTACTTTCATATTAAGTAAAAAACTACTTTTTGTTTTTGCAAACCTTACAAACTCACATAAATACAATATTACAGGCATTTTTAGACATGACACATGTTTGGTTTTGGAGTTATGTTTATATAACTTTTATATTTAGTATGACTGTTGTACTGTCATATTGAATAAAAAAAAACTAGCTTGTGTCTTTGCAAACTTTACATAAGATAATTTTTCTAGTAAAACTAACAAAGATACATGTCTCCAGGCATTATTGGCCATTTTGCATGTGTTTTTTAGGAGTTATGTTTGAATACATTTTTATTGCTTTTTTCGCATTATCTCAGGATTGTATGATCATTACTTTCATATTAAGTAAAAAACTACTTTTTGTTTTTGCAAACCTTACAAACTCACATAAATACATTATTACAGGCATTTTTAGACATGACACATGTTTGGTTTTGGAGTTAGGTTTATATAACTTTTATATTTAGTATGACTGTTGTACTGTCATATTGAATAAAAAAAAACTAGCTTGTGTCTTTGCAAACTTTACAAAAGATAATTTTTCTAGTAAAACTAACAAAGATACGTGTCTCCAGGCATTTTTTGCCATTTTGCATGTGTTTTTTAGGAGTTATGTTTAAATACATTGTTATTGCTTTTTTCGCATTATCTCAGGATTCTAAAATCATTACTTTCATATTGAGTAAAAAACAACTTTTTGTTTTTGCAAACCTTACAAACTCACATTAATACATTATTATAGGCAATTTTAGACACGACACAAGTTTGGTTTTGGAGTTATCTTTTTATAACTTTCATATATAGTATGACTGTTATACTGTCATATTGAATTAAAAAAAACTAGCTTGTGTCTTTGCAAACTTTACAAAAGATCATTTTTCTAGTAAAACTAACAAAGATACATGTCTCCAGGCATTATTAGCCATTTTGCATGTGTTGTTTAGAAATTATGTTTAATTACATTTGTATTGCTTTTTTTGCATTATCTCAGGATTCTAAGAACTTTACTTTCATATTGAGTAAAAAAGTACTTTTTGTTTTTGCAAACCTTACAAACTCACACAAATACATAACTACAGGGATTTTTAGACATGAGACATGTTTGGTTTTGGAGTTATGAATAAAAGTTATTGAATAAAAAAAAACTAGCTTGTTATCTTTACAAAAGATCATTTTTTTAAACTAACAACGTTACATGTCTCTCTAGGCATTATTAGCCATTTTGCATGTGTTGTTTAGGAGTTATGTTTAAATACATTTGTATTGCTTTTTTCGCATTATCTCAGGATTCTAAGAACATTACAGTCATATTGAGTAAAAAAAACTACTTTTTGTGTTTGCAAAATGTAAAACAGTAAAACTCCCAAGGATTCATAATTTCAGGCATTATTAGCTTTTTTTATGTGTAGTTTATGAGTTATGTTTACATAACTGTCATATTGAGTGTGATTTTGTCATATTGAGTAAAACCTAATTTTTGTATTTGCAAACCTTACAAAAACAACCGATTCTGGTAAAACTCACATTGATACAATATTACAGGCATGTTTAGACATATTGCATGTTTGGTTTTGGAGTTATATTTATAGAACCTGCTTTCTGAGCCGCCACCTTTGTGGTTTGCGTGTCCCACTGATCCGGGGGCTTCTATGCCCCCTGGTAGGGTCCCCCAAGACAAACAGGTCCTAGGTGAGGGATCAGACAAAGAGCAGCTAAAGACCTTTATGAAAAGTACAATTGAGGACCTAGATTTTTTCTTGCCCGGATGCAGGTCACCGTGGCTCCCCTGTGGATCCCCCTCCAGGGCTCACCACTCATGGGCTGGGTCATAGAGGGTGCAGTGTGAGCTGGGCGGCAGCCGAAGGCAGGGCACTAGGTGGTCCAATTTTCGGCTACATAAGCTCGCTCTTTGGACATGGAACATCACCTCACTGGGAGGGAAGGAGCCTGAGCTGGTGCATGAGGTGGAGAAGTTCCCGGCTAGATATAGTTGGACTCACAGCAAGGGCTCTGGAACCTGTTCTCTCAAGAGGGGCTGGACTGAGCTGAACTTTCATTACTTGCAACGCCAGAGTGGAAGAAATTCCACACTGGCGTTGCAATTAATGAGAGGCTGGGGTGGCAATTCTTGTTGCCCCCCGGCTCAAAGCCTGCACGTTGGACTTTAACCCAAAAGACGAGATGGTAGCTTCCCTCAGCCTTCGGGTTGGGTGACGGGTCCTGACTGTTGTTTGTGTTTACGCACCAAACAGCAGCTCAGAGTACCCACTCTTTTTGGATTCCCTTGAGGGAGTACTGGAGAGTGCTCCCTCGGGTGATTCCCTTGTTCTGCTGGTGGACTTCAACGCTCATGTTGGCAACGGCAGTGAAACCTGGAGAGTCGTGATTGGGAAAAATGGCCACCCGGATCTGAACCCAAGTGGTGCTTTGTTATTGGACTTTTGTGCTTGTCACGGATTGTCCATAACAAACACAATGTTCAAACATAAGGGTGTCCATATGTGCACTTGGCACAAGGACACCCTCGGCCGCATGATTGACTTTGCAGTTGTGTCATGGGATTTGCAGCCTCATGTTTTGGACACTCGGTGAAGAGAGGGGCAGAGCTTTCTACCAATCACCACCTGGTGGTGAGCTGGCTCCGATTGTAGGGGAGGATGCCGCAAACGCATTGTAAGGGTCTGCTGGGAACGCCTAGCAGAGTCTCCTGAAGAACTTTGAACCTGTCCGGAAGAACTTTGAACATCTCACGAGGGAGGTGCTGGACATTGAGTCTGAGTGGACCATGTTCCTTTCCTCTCTTGTCGAGCCAGCTGATTGAAGCTGTGGCCGCAAGGTGTTTGGTGCCTGTCGTGGCGGTAATCCACCAGCAGTGAGGGATGCTGTCAAGCTGAAGAAAGAGCCATCGGGTCCTTTTGGCTCATGGGACTCCAGAGGCAGTGGGCATACCGACAGGCCAAGCGAGACCTCCTCAATCCCACCAACACGTCTTCCTATGAGGAAGCAGTGCCTGGGAAATCTGTGGTGGGCTCTCCTATTTCTGGGGCTGAGGTTGCCAAGGTAGTTAAAAAGCTCCTCGGTGGCAAGGCCGGACGGATGAGCTCCGTCCCGAGTTCCTTAAGGCTCTGGATGCTGTGGGGCAGTCTTGGTTGACAAGACTCTGCAACATTGCGTGGACATCGGGGGCGGTACCTCTGGATTGGCAGACCGGGGTGGTGGTTCCTCTCTTTAGGAAGGGGAACCGGAGGGTGTGTTCCAACTATCGTAGATCACACTCCTCAGCCTTCCCGGTAAGGTCTATTCATGTGTACTGGAGAGGAGGAACCTCGGATCCAGGACGAACAGTGTGGTTTTCGTCCTGGTCGTGGAACGGTAGACCAGCTCTATACTCTGGGCAGGGTCCTTGAGTGTGCATGGGAGTTTGCCCAACCAGTCTACATAAGTTTTGTGGACTTGGAAAAGACATTCGAACTTGGTCCCCCCGGTAAATCCTGTGGGGAGTGTTCAGAGAGTATGGAGTATCGGCATGTCTGATTGTAGCGGGTGTCTCCCTGTATGATCAGTGTCAGAGCTTGGTCCGCATTGCCGGCAGTATGTCGGACCCCTTTCCAGTGAGGGTTGGATTCCGCCAAGGCTGCCCTTTGTCACCGATTCTGTTCATAACTTTAATGGACAGAATATCTAGGCGCAGTCATGGCGTTGAGGATCCCCTCAACGCCATGACTGCGCCTGGTTCGGTGGCTGCAGGATTAGGTCTCTGCTTTTTGCAGATGATGTGGTCCTGATGGCTTCAACTGGCCAGGATCTTCAGCTCTCATTGGATCGGTTCGCAGTGAAGCGACTGGGATGAGAATCAGCACCTCCAAGTCCGAGTCCATAGTTCTCACCCAGGAAAGGGTGGAGTGCCATCTCCAGGTTGGGAAAGAGATCTTGCCCCAAGTGAAGGAGTTGAAGTACCTAGGAGTCTTGTTCACGAGTGAAGATAGAGTGGATCGTGAGGTCTACAGGCGGATCGGTGCGGCGTCTTCAGTAATGAGGACGCTATATCGATCCGTTGTGGTGAAGAAGGAGCTGAGCCAGAAGGAAAAGCATTCAATTTACCGATCGATCAACGTTCCCATCCTCACCTATAGTCATGAGCTTTGGGTTATGACCGAAAGGACAAGGTCACGGGTACAAGCGGCCGAAATGAGTTTCCTCCGCCGGGTGGTGGGTCTCTCCTTTAGAGATAGGGTGAGAAGCTCTGTCATCCGGGAGGAACTCAGTGTAAAGCCGCTGCTCCTCCACATTGAGAGGAGCCAGATGAGGTGGTTCGGGCATCTGCTCAGGATGCCACCCGAACGCCTCCCTAGGGAGGTGTTTAGGGCAAGTCCGACATGGGGAAGACCTGGACACATTGGATGGACTACGTCTCCCGGCTGGCCTGGAAACGCCTCGGGATCCCCCGAGAAGAGCTGGACGAAGTGGCTGGGGAGAGGGAAGGCTGGGCTCGCTGCTTAGGCTGCTGCCCCCACAACCCGACCTCGGATAAGCGGAAGAAAATGGATGGATTTAGTATGACAGTTATACTGTCATATTGAGTGTGACAGTATACTGTCATAAAACCCAATTTTTGTATTTGCAAACCTGATTCTAGTAAAACTCAAACCTATACAATATTACAGGCAATTTTGGACATAATGCACGTTTGGTTTTGGAGTTATGTTTATATAACTTTAATATATAGTATGACATCTATACTGTTATAATGAGTAAAAAAACAATCTGTGTCTGTCATGAAACCCAATTTTTGTATTTGCAAACCTTACAAAAACAACTGATTCTAGTAAAACTCACATGGATTGATTGATATTACAGGCATTTTTAGACATTTTGTATGTTTGATTTAGGAATTATGTTGGAATACATTTGTATTGCTTTTTTCACATTATATCAGCATTTTAAGAACATTACCGTCATATTGAGTAAAAAAAACCTTTTTGTGTTTGCAAGCCTTAAAAAAGCAATGTTTCGAGTTATTTCAGGCATTATTAGCCATTTTTATGTGTAGTTTAGGAGTTATGTTTAAATAACTGTCATATTAAGTGTGACACTGTCATAGTGAGTAAAACCTAACTTTTGTATTTGCAAACCTTACAAAAAAAAACGATTCTAGTAAAACTCACATTGATACATTATTACAGGCATGTTTAGAAATCTTGCATGTTTGGTTTTGGAGTTATGTTTATATAACCTGCTTTGTGAGCCGCCACCTTTGTGGTTTGCGTGTCCCACTGATCCTAGGAGCTATGTTGTCCGGGGGCTTCTACGCCCCCTGGTAGGGTCCCCCAAGACAAACAGGTCCTAGGTGAGGAAACAGACAAAGAGCAGCTCAAAGACCTTTATGAAAAGTACAAATCGAGGACCTAGATTTTTTCTCGCCCGGACGCAGGTCACCGTGGCTCCCCTGTGGAGCCAGGCCCAGAGGTGGGGCACGATGGCGAGCGACTGGTGCCCATGGGGCCCAGCTCAAAGAGGCAACATGGGTCCCTCCTGCAATAGGCTCACCACTCATGGGCTGGGTCACAGAGGTCGGGTGAAGTGTGAGCTGGGCGGCAGCCGAAGGCAGGGCACTTGGCGGTCCGATTATCGGCTACATAAGCTCGCTCTTGGGACATGGAACGTCACCTCGCAGGGAGGGAAGGAGCCTGAGCTGGTGCGCGAGGTGGAGAAGTTCCCGGCTAGATAAAGTTGGACTCACTTCGACGCACAGCAAGGGCTCTGGAACCTGTTCTCAAGAGGGGTTGGACTCTCTTCCACTCCGGCATTGCAAGTAATGAGAGGCTGGGTTGACAATTCTTTTTGCCCCCCGGCTCAAAGCCTGCACGTTGGACTTTAACCCAGGAGACGACATGGTAGCTTCCCTCCGCTTTTGGGTTGGGTGACTGGTCCTGACTGTTGTTGGTGTTTATGCACCAAACAGCAGCTCAGAGTACCCACTCTTTTTGGATTCCCTTGAGGGAGTACTGGAGAGTGCTCTGGTTCTGCTGGGGGTCTTCAACGCTCATGTTGGCAACGACAGTGAAACCTGGAGAGTCGTGATTGGGAAAAATGGCCACCCGGATCTAAACCCAAGTGGTGCTTTGTGATTGGACTTTTGTGCTCGTCATGGATTGTCCATAACAAACACAATGTTCAAACATAAGGGTGTCCATATGTGGCACCAGTGATCACTTGGCACCAGGACACCCTCGGCCGCAGTTCCATGATTGACTTATAAGTTGTGTCATGGGATTTGCGGCCTCATGTTTTGGATACTGGGGTGAAGAGAGGGGCGAGCCTTCACCACCTGGTGAGCTGGCTCCGATGGCGGGGAAGGATGCCAGACTGACCTGGCAGGCCCAAACGCATTGTGAGAGTCTTTTGGGAACGCCTAGCAGAGTCTCCTGTCAGAGAGAGTTTCTTTTTCCACCTCCGGAAGAACTTTGAACATGTCACAAAGGAGGTGCTGGACATTGAGTCTGAATGGATCATGTTCCGTGCCTCTCTTGTCGAGCCAGCTGATTGGAGCTGTGGCCACAAGGTGTTTGGTGCCTGTCGTGGCGGTAATCCTAGAACCCGCTGGTGGCCACCAGCAGTGCGGGATGCCGTCAAGCTGAAGAAAGAGCTTATCGGGTCCTTTTGGCTCATGGGACTCCAGAGGCAGCGGGCATACCGACAGGCCAAGCGAAACCTCCTCAATCCCACCAACACGGCTTCCTATGAGGAAGAATTGTCTGGGGATCCTGTGATGGGCTCTCCTATTTCTGGGGCTGAGGTTGCCAAAGTAGTTAAAAAGCTCCTTGGTGGCAAGGCCCCGGGGGTGGATGAGCTCCTTCTCTGCATAGTGTGGTCACGCTGGTGCTTTCTGCCTTTACCCATTCAACATATCTTTACCTGCACATTACCTACCTTCTCTGTATCCTGGAGTCAAGCTGGTGTTTCCTGCCTTTACTCATTCAACATATCTTTACCTGCCTACCTTCTCTGTAGCCTGGCGTCTAGCTGGTGTTTCCTGCCTTTACCCATTCAACATATCTTTACCCGCACATTACCTACCTTCCCCGCATCCTGGGGTCCACTGGTGCTTCTTTCTTTCACCATACAACATATCTTCACCTGCACATACCTACCTTGTCTGCATTGCCTCGACCACACCTGCGCTTCCTTCTTTCACCCATTCAACATACCTTCACCCGCACATTACCTACCTTCTCTGCATAGTGGGGTCACACTGGTGCTTCCTGCCTTTACCCATTCAACATATCTTCACCCGCACATTACCTACTTGCTCTGCATTCTCGGGTCACGCTGGTGCTTCCTGCCATCACCCAGTCAACATATCTTTACCTGCGAATGATCTACTTTTTCTGCATCCTGGGGTCAAACAGGTGCTTCCTTCTTTGACCCAGTCAACATATCTTTACCTGCACATTACCTACCTTCTCTGTATCCTAGAGTCAAACTGGTGCTTCGGTCCCTAATAAGAAGGTCCACAAAGGAACAGAAGAGTCATTGATTTAAGGCACAAAATTGGGGAAATGACAAGTCAAATTCCTGAACAGAGGTGACAAACGGGGCAAAATATCCTAACAGTATTTAACAGTTTCAAGAGGATTTACCTTTGAACAAATTCCAATGTCCGAGCACCTTCCTCTTGGTATTCCAAGTTGAACACATAGTAGGTGGCAAGAAGGGCAGCAAGCCCTGAGATGAAGCTAGGTTGGACACCTTCGCAGATGACATCACCTTCCATGCTGATCATCCAACGTTTTATTGTGACTTTGTCACCAGCAACTGGTGACAAAGTTCCTAAACAGTATCCAATATGGGTAGTATTTTAAAAGTATTTGGAATGGCCACCTCACTCGCTCTCTCTTTACTCTGTTTACATCTAGTCTCCTAAGGCAGTTGTTCTCAAATGGGGGTACGCGTTCTCCTGGGGGTACGTGAAATTTTTTAAAAATATTCTAAAAATAGCAACAATTCAAAAATCCTTTATAAATATTTTTATTGAATAATACTTCGACAAAATATGAATGTAAGTTCATAAACTGAACATCTAATCAGTAATAAATTCCATTTATTACCATCAAGCCAGAGTTTCCCCCATGCCATGATGGTTTGACCCTACCTGGCGGTGCCACGCGGCACCAACTGTCAATCAACTATCCATGTAGAAAACAATGGAGGCTTGGTTCAAGCGTAGCAGTAATGCAGCTGAGACATGTGGACATGTTCCATAAATATTGATGTTAAAGATTTCTGTTTTTGTGAAGAAATGTTGAGAATGTAGTTCATGAATCCAGATGGATCTCTATTACAATCCCCAAAGAGGGCACTTTAAGTTGATTACTTCTATGTGTAAAAATCTTTATTCATATTTGAATCACTTGTTTATTTTTCAACAAGTTTTTAGTTATTTCTATATCTTTTTTTCCAAATAGTTCAAGAAAGACCTCAACAAATGAGCAATATTTTGCACTGTTATACAATTTAATAAATCAGAAACTGATGACATAGTGCTGTATTTTACTTCTTTATCTCTTTTTTTTAACCAAAAATGCTTTGCTCTGATTAGGGGGTACTTGAATTTAAAAAATGTTCACAGGGGTACATCACTGAAAAAAGGTTGAGTACCATTGTCCTAAGGCAGTGATTCTCAACCTTTTTTCAGTGCTGTGAACATTTTTTTAATGCAAGTAGACCTCCATGTCTTCATAACAGGAATATCCTGAATTCTCAAGTTGCATATCACAATAGTCATCATCAGTGTTAATAACACAAGAGCTGCTTGATTTGCTGTTGAGCAAGTCAAACTTCGTTCAGTGTAGCCGTAGTGCTTCCTTGACACGTGCGATGTGAAAGTAGACTTGACTGTAAATCTTTTTTCACATTGACTGAAGGGGCACGCAACTGTCCTACCTTCGGTAATATGACTTTTCAAATGCAGGAGAAGGGCCCGTATATCATCGTACTTCGCGCTACATGAGACAATATTACAAGGTAAACCTTCTGCGCTATACATATCAGTCCTACTCTTGCCATATTTATGACGACGGCTGTGAGTTTTGAAGGCTGAGAAATTGGAAAAAAGCTCTTGTGCATTTAGGGAAAGCACACTTAAACGATGCATTACGCATACAACTATGACTTCGCATGTGTCTAACATACGCAAATACATTGCAAGTCGTAGCACATATGTTGCAAGTTATCATCTTTTTATGATGACTATGACAAAAAAGAAGAAAACTTAGCTAGCTAGCATGCGGCGGTACATGCGCGTGGTCAACGATAGTGTCTGTGATGCTGACTGTGACGCTATGTCATTTCGGACTTTATAAATATATATATAAAGTAATTCAAACAGAAAATGACACATCAAGGTACAAGTGACTCTTACCTTGTTATCAAAAACACACGATGCAGTAGGATGGATTTAGCAGGGGCGGCCAGGTGAAATGAAGCTCGGTTGGACGAATTGTGGGCGGACCCAAGAAACAAGTCTGAAAAATACTGAATTACACTGTAGGTTTTACAGTAACTTACTGCTGGTTGATAGTTTTTGTAAAATGCAACACAATTTACAGTACTTAACTGCATTTAAGAAGAACAGTATATAACTGTAATTTTTTTTGGTTTTTTTACAGTAATTTTTTACAGTGTAAGGTGAAGCTCTGTCATCCTGGAGGAACTCACAGTAAAGCCGCTGCTCCTCCACATTGAGAGGAGCCAGATGAGGTGGTTCGGGCATCTGCTCAGGATGCCACCCGAACGCCTCCCAAGGGAGGTGTTTAGGGCAAGTCCGACCGGCAGGAGGCCACGGGGAAGACCCAGGACACATTGGGAACACTATGTCTCCCGGCTGGCCTGGGAACGCCTCGGGATCCCCCGAGAAGAGCTGGACGAAGTGGCTGGAGAGAGGGAAGTTTGGGTTTCTCTGCTTAGGCTGCGGCCCCCGCAACCCGACCATGACCCGACCATAAGCGGAAGAAAATGGATGGATTTAGTATGACAGGTATACTGTCATATTGAGTACAAAAACTAACTAAACCTTACACAATATATTGTTCCTAGTAAAACACACAAAGATACATATCTCCAGGCATTATTAGCCATTTTGCATGTGTGGTTAAGGAGTTATGTTTAAATAACTGTCAGATTAGGGTAAACACAACCCTAACCATAAACACAACAGAACAAATACCCAGAACCCTTTGTAGCACTTAATCTTCCGGGACGCTACAAGGTGTGTGTGTGTGGGGGGGAGGTTTGGTGGTAGCGGGGGTGTATTTTGTAGCGTCCCGAAAGAGTTAGTGCTGCAAAGGATTCTGGGTATTTGTTCTGTTGTGTTTATGTTGTGTTACGGTGCGAATGGTCTCCCGAAAAGTGTTTGGCATTCTTGTTTGGTGTGGGTTCACAGTGTGGCGTATATTTCTAACAGTGTTAAAGTTTTTTATACTGGCACCCTCAGTGTAACCTGTATCGCTGTTGATGAAGTATGCGTTGCATTCATTTGTGTATGCGTACTGAAGCCGCACATATCATGTGACTGGGTCTGAATGATGTTAGAATTGGGTGGACGAGATATGACTGTTGAACACCTTCGTTCGATAATGAAAGTTGCCTCAGCTCAAAGCCTGAGCCCTGACATTAAAGAACTAGCATCCAAGAAAAGATGCCAGGTATCTGGCTTGGGCACATCAAATTAGATCAGTGTGTTGCAAACTTAGCAGTTTAAAGTCCTGAATGGTTGTTTTATTCATTGTTATTTTATTTTCAAATGTATTGGCCTGTGGAAAAAGTTAATGTTGATATTTACCTCAGAAGGCTGCAAATAGAAAAGAGGAGTTATGTTTTTACAATTTTTATTTAAATTGTATTTTGTATGCAATTGATATTTTTTAATTATTATTATTATTATTTGAAACTCGATTTTGCATGTCACTATAAAGGTATAAAAACCTTGCTTGTTCAATATTCAATGCAAAACTTGTTTGGGTCCCTATTAAAAGGTTAATTTGTTCAACCTTGGCCCGCGGCTTTGTTCAGTTTTAAACTTTGGCCCACTCTGTATTTGAGTTTGACACCCCTGATATATATTATGACAGCTATACTGTTAAAATTAGTAAAAAAAAAAACTTGTGTCTGTCATAATACCCAATTTTTGTATTTGCAAACCTTACAAAAACAACGGATTCTAGTAAAACTCACATGGATTCAATATTACAGGCATTTTTAGACATTTTGCATGTTTGGTTTAGGAGTTGTGTTTGAATACATTTTTATTGCTTTTTTCGCATTATCTCAGGATTCTAAGAACATTACTTTCATATTGAGTAAAAAACTAATTTTTGTTTTTGCAAACCTTACAAAATATTTTTTTTCCAGTAAAACTCACAAAGATACATTTCCACAGGCATTATTAGCTATTTTTCATGTGTGGTTTACGAGTTATATTTAAATACCTGTCATATTGAGTGTGACACTGTCATAGTGAGTAAAACCTAATTTTAAAACCTAATTTTACAAAAAAAACAGATTCTAATAAAACTCACATTGATACAATATTACAGGCATGTTTAGACATATTGCATGTTTGGTTTTGTTTATATAACCAATTTTCTGAACCGCCACCTTTGTGGTTTGCGTGTCCCACTGATCCTAGTAGCTATGTTGTCCGAGGGCTTCTATGCCCCCTGGTAGGGTCCCTCAAGACAAACAGGTCCTAGGTGAGGGATCAAACAAAGAGCAGCTCAAAGACCTTTATGAAAAGTATAAATCGAGGACCTAGATTTTTTTCTCGCCCGGGCACGGGGCACCGTGGCTCCCCTGTGGAGCCAGGCGCAGAGGTGGGGCACGATGGCGAGCGACTGGTGGCCGGGCGTGTCCCCATGGGGCCCTGCTGGGCTCAGCTCGAAGAGGCAACGTGGGTCAACCCTCCAATGGGCTCACCACTCATGGGCCAATTGAGGTCATAGAAGTTGGATGCAGTGTGAACTGGGCGGCAGCCGAAGGCAGGGCACTTGGCGGTCCGATTATCGGCTACATAAGCTCGCTCTTGGGACGTGGAATGTCACCTCGCTGGGAGGGAAGGAGCCTGAGCTGGTGCACGAGGTGGAGAAGTTCCGGCTAGATATAGTTGGACTCACTTCGACGCACAGCAAGGGCTCTGAAACCTGTTCTCTCAAGAGGGGCTGGACTCTATTCCACTCTGGCGTTGCAAGCAATGAGAGGCTGGGGTGGCAATTCTTGTTGCTCAAAGCCTGCACGTTGGACTTTATTAACCCAGTAGACGAGATGGTAGCTTCCCTCCGCCTTCGGGTTGGGTGACGGGTCCTGACTGTTGTTTGTGTTTACGCAGCAAACAGCAGCTCAGAGTACCCAATCTTTTTGGATTCCCTTGAGGGAGTACTGGAGAGTGCTCCCTCGGGTGATTCCCTTGTTCTGTTGGGGGACTTCAATGCTCATGTTGGCAACGACAGTGAAACCTGGAGAGTTGAGATTGGGAAAAATGGCCACCTGTATCTGAACCCAAGTGGTGCTTTGTTATTGGACTTTTGTGCTCGTCACGGATTGTCCATAACAAACACAATGTTCAAACATAAGGGTGTCTATATGTGTACTTGGCACCAGGACACCCTCGGCCGCAGTTCCATGATTGACTTTGTAGTTGTGTCATGGGATTTGCGGCCTCATGTTTTGGACACTCTGGTGAAGAGAGGGGCAGAGCTTTCTATCGATCATCACCTGGTGGTGAGCTGGCTCCGATGGTGGGAGAGGATGCCGGACAGACCTGGCAGGCCCAAACGCATTGTGAGGGTCTGCTGGGAACGCCTAGCAGAGTCTCCTGTCAGAGAGAGTTTCAATTTCCACCTCCGGAAGAACTTTGAACATGTCACGAGGGAGGTGCTGGACATTGAGTCTGAGTGGACCATGTTCCGTGCCTCTCTTGTCGAGCCGGCTGATTGGAGCTGTGGCCGCAAGGTGTTTGCTGCCTGTCGTGGCGGTAATCCAAGAACCCGCTGGTGGCCACCAGCATTGAGGGATGCCGTCAAGCTGAAGAAAGAGCCTATCGGGTCCTTTTGGCTCATGGGACTCCAGAGGCAGCGGGCATACCGACAGGCCAAGCGAGACCTCCTCAATCAATGAGGAAGCAGTGCTTGGGGAATCTGTGGTGGGCTCTCCTATTTCTGGGGCTGAAGTTGCCAAGGTAGTTAAGAAGCTCCTGGTGGTGAGCTCCGTCCGGTGTTCCTTAAGGCTCTGGATACTGTAAGGCTGTCTTGGTTGACAAGACTCTGCAACATTGCGTGGACATTGGGGGCGGTACCTCTGGATTGGCAGACCGGGGTGGTGGTTCCTCTCTTTAAGAAGGGGAACCGGAGGGTGTGTTCCAACTATCGTGGATCACACTCCTCAGCCTTCCCGGTAAGGTCTATTCATGTGTACTGGAGAGGAGGAACCTCGGATCCAGGACGAACAGTGTGGTTTTCGTCCTGGTCGTGGAACGGTAGACCAGCTCTATACTCTCGGCAGGGTCCTTGAGTGTGCATGGGAGTTTGCCCAACCAGTCTACATGTGCTTTGTGGACTTGGAGAAGACATTCGACTGTGGCCCCCCCGGGAAGTCCTGTGGGGAGTGCTCAGAGAGTATGTCTGATTGTGGCGGGTGGCTCCCTGTATGATCTGTGTCAGAGCTTGGTCCGCATTGCCGGCAGTAAGTCGAACCCCTTTCCAGTGAGGGTTGGACTCCGCCAAGGCAGCCCTTTGTCACCGATTCTGTTCATAACTTTTATGGACAGAATTTCTAGGCGCAGTCATGGCGTTGAGGGGATCCGGTTTGGTGGCTGCAGGATTAGGTCTCTGCTTTTTCCAGATGATGTGGTCCTGATGGCTTCAACTGGCCCGGATTTTCAGCTCTCATTGGATCGGTTCGCAAACAAGTGTGAAGCGACTGGGATGAGAATCAGCACCTCCAAGTTCGAGTCCATGGTTCTCGCCCGGGAAAGGGTGGAGTGCCATCTCCAGGTTGGGGAGGAGATCTTGCCCCAAGTGGAGGAGCTCAAGTACCTAGGATTCTTGTTCACGAGTGAGGATAGAGTGGATCGGGAGATCCACAGGCGGATCGGTGCGGCGTCTTCAGCAATGAGGACGCTATATCGATCCGTTGTGGTGAAAAAGGAGCTGAGTCAGAAGGAAAAGCTCTCAATTTACCGGTCGATATACGTTCCCAGCTTTGGGTTATGACCGAAAGGACAAGGTCACGGGTACAAGCGGCCGAAATGAGTTTCCTCTGCCGGGTGGTGGGTCTCCCTTAGAGATAGGGTGAGAAGCTCCGTCATCCGGGAGGAACTCAGTGTAAAGCCGCTGCTCCTCCACATTGAGAGGAGCCAGATGAGGTGGTCCGGGCATCTGCTCAGGATCCCACCCGAACGCCTCCCTAGGGGGGTGTTTAGGGCAAGTCCGACCGGCAGGAGGCCACGGGGAAGACCTAGGATTTATGTCTGGCCTGGGAACGCCTCGGAATAACCCGAGAAGAGCTGGACGAAGTGGCTGGTTGAGAGGGAAGTCTGGGCTATTCTGCTTAGGCTGTGCCCCCGCAACCTGACCTCGGATAAGCGAAAGAAAATGGATGGATTTATCACAGTTTACTGTCAGATTGAGTACAAAAACTAACTAAACCTTAAACAATGTATTGTTTCTAGTAAAACTCACAAAGATACATATCTCCAGGCATTATTAGCCATTTTGCATGTGTGGTTTAGGAGTTATGTTTAAATAACTGTCAGATTGAGTGTGACAGTATACTGTCATACTGAGTAAAACCCATATTTTGCATTTGCAAACCTTACAAAAAACAACTAAATCTAGTTGTACTCACACAGTACAATATTACAGGCATTTTTAGACATAATGCATGTTTGGTTTTAGAGTCTTGTTTATATAACTTTCATATTTAGTATGACAGTTATACTGTCATATTGAATAAAAAAAAAACTAACTTGTGTCTTTGCAAACCTTACAAAAGACCATTTTCTTGTAAAACTAACTAAGATACATGTCTCCAGGCATTATTAGCCATTTTGCATGTGTTGTTTGAGTTATGTTTAAATAAGTGTCATCTTGAGTGTGACAGTATACTGTCATAAAACCCATTTTTGTATTTGCAACCCTGATTCTAGTAAAACTCACATATATACAATATTACAGGCATATTTGGACATAATGCATGTTTGGTTTTGGAGTTATGTTTATTTAACTTTCATATATAGTATAGGACTGTTATATTGAGTAAAAAAAACTAAATTGTGTTGGTCATAAAACCCAATTTTTGTATTTGCAAACCTTACAACTGATTCAAATAAAACTCACATGGATTCAATATTACAGGCATTTTAGACATTTTGCATGTTTGGTTTAGGAATTATGTTGGAATACATTTTTATGGCTTTTTTTCGCATTATCTCAGGATTTTAAGAACATTACTGTCATATTGAGTAAAAAAATAATTTTTGTGTTTGCAAGCCTTAAAAAAGCACATGTTTCGAGTAAAACTCACAAGAATGCATTATTTCAGGCATTGTTAATCATTTTTCATGTGTAGTTTAAGAGTTATGTTTAGATAACTGTCAAATTAAGATACATTTCTTCACGCATTATTAGACATGTTTCATGTGTGGTTAGAATTTATAATTAAATAACTGTCATATTAAGTGTGGCAGTTATACTGTCATTGTGTGTAAAACCTAATTTTTGTATTTGCAAACCTTACCAAAACAACTGATTCTAGTAAAACTTACATAGATTCAATATTAGAGGCATTTTTAGACATTTTCAATGTTTGGTTTAAAAGTTGTATTTGAATACATTTTTATTTGCTTTTTTCGCTTTATCTCAGGATTCTAAAATCACTACTTTCATGTTGAGTAAAAAACTACTTTTTGTTTTTGCAAACCTTACAAACTCACTTCCTGTCAATGAGAAAGGACGCAAAGAAAAAAGCTTTTGTTAAGTCTGAAGATTTTGACCACTGATTTGACCACTGATTTGCGATCACAGCCACAGGAGAGTCACCTGGCATCTTCGATCTGATTTTGGTCAGTTGAGAGGCACTGATACGCTGAAATAAGGCGAGTGGAAGAGCCGTTAGCCTCAAGCCAAAGGCGCCTCCCGCAGTTCAAAGCGGTTGCCTAGCAACCAAAAGTTACGGCGAGTTTACAGCTGTTTTAAAGTGATCTCGACGTCGCAGAGTGATATAAGTTGACAGGCCGACACCTCAAATTGATCTCTGAACGGCGCAAGGTACGAAATTGTTGAAAAAACAAGTTAAAAGTGCCGCAAGTCGCTAAAGAAGTAACTGCCCTTAAGACATAAGAGGCGCTGACGTCAGTGACTGCCGCGATGCCAAAAGTTAAAGGATTGACTGGAAAGACTGATTTGAAGCTGGGCACAGGACATGATGGGATTCGAGAAGGGATACTACAAAAAATACTCCAGGAATTTAAAGAAGAAATGATAGAAAAATTGGAAGAATTGATGGATGGATGGAAAGAGGATATGAAAGAAATGAAAGAAGAAATTAAAGAAATGAAAAAAGAGAACAACTCCAGAAATAAAGAAGCCACTGAAATGAGCAAACAAATGAAGATCCTTCAAGAAGACAACAACATGCTGAGGAACATCATGGATGAAATGGATCAGGATAAACGAATGAATGATATCATTGTGACAGGGCACCGAATTAAACCAAGATCCTATGCGAAAGCTGTGAATAATGAAGGTGAACCAGATGAAATGGATATGGTCTCAGCAGAACAGCAAGTGGTCAACTTTCTGCAATCAAAAGAAATTGAAATTGACATTAATACCATCGAAACATGCATCCCACTGAACGGAAGAAACAACAACGCCACTCCAGTCGTGCTTGTGAAACTCGTAAACAGAAAATCTAAAATGGCATTGCTGAGACAGGGAAAGAAGCTGAAGGGAACAAATGTGTACATGAATGAGCATCTCACAAAACGTAATGCTGGAATCGCCAAGAAAGCACGCGACTTGAGAAGGCAGGGAAAAATCCAGGGAACTTGGAGCGCCAACTGTAAAATCTACATCAAGCTGAATGGAGGTCCAGAAGCAAGAGTAATTGTTGTCCATGACATCAAGGACCTGGACAATTTTTAAAGTTTACACAGCTACCACAACAACGATGATAATGGACTCTGAAAGAAAACAAGCACCTAAATTCAGCATCGGCACTACTATGTTCCAAGGGACGACTAAACAAGAGGACCTAGATTCAGGATTGCATCCACCTACACTTATAGAGATTAGTGAAACAACATCAAAGTTTGTTGAACAAGAAAATATGGAACTAAAAAATTTCTGCAACAAAGATCACAAAAACCAGGATTTGGAAAATAATATAGATCCAGATACAAATTTTTTCTCCCAAATCAGTAATAGTTGTTTTTATTATACAGATGATCAATATAATAGCAACATTGAATGTGATAACAAATTGTCAATTATTCATTTTAATAGTAGAAGCTTGTATGCAAATTACAACAACATTAAGAACTTTTTGGAACACATCAACGAACCCTTCAAAGTGATTGCTGTCACAGAAACATGGATTGATGATAAAAAAGGAATAGATTTTGATCTGGAGGGATATGAACTAAACTACATCAACAGAACCAACAAAAATGGAGGAGGAGTAGCTGTGTACGTGATGAAGAACCTGAACTACAAAGTGGTAAAAAACATGTCATTTGCCATAGATAATATCTTAGAATGTATAACCATTGAAATATGTCAGGAAAAAAGCAAAAACATTTTCATTAGTTGTATATATAGATCACCTAAGTCAAGTATAGAAACATTTGAAGAATGGATCAAGGCAACTTACATGGACAATGGTCAAAGAATAATGTTCTTATGTGGTGACTTTAATATTGACTTATTGAACCCCAACAAGCAAAAGTCTATTGATGACTTCATTGATACAATGTACAGCACAGGACAATGTGCCACACTTATTGATAATATTTTTACCAATGATTTTGATAATAACACTACAAGTGGTCTACTTATAAGCGACGTTAGTGATCATCTGCCAGTTTTTACAATATATGATGGAAACTACAAGAAGAACATGGAAGACAAAAGGACATTTCGAAGACTATGCACAGAGAAGAGGATGACTGCCTTCAAAATTGAACTACAAAAGCAAGATTGGGACAATGTGTATAATGAAAAAGAGGTTGATGAAGCATATGAACATTTCTTAAACAAGTTCATAATACTTTATGACAAACATTGTCCATGGATACAACTCAGTAACAAGCAGAGAAAGAATAATCAACCATGGATGACAAAAGGATTAAAACATGCTTGTAAGAAGAAGAATACACTATATAGAACATTTATAGCACAAAGAACTATAGAGGCAGAAATTAAGTACAAAAAGTATAAAAACAAGTTAACAGACATACTACGATCATGTAGAAAAGAATATTACAGTGAATTATTGGACAGGAACAAAAATAATATGAGAGCAACATGGGGCATCCTCAATAGCATTATTAAAAATGGAACTAAGAGGGACTACCCTCGATACTTCTTAGATGAAAATTAAAAAAAATGACAACATAAAGGAAGTAGTTGAAAGCTTCAATAATTATTTTGTAAATATTGGACCAAAATTGGAAGAAAGGATTCCAGACCCAGTTCCAATTGAGGACTATAATGATACCATAGAGCGAAATCCCAACTCCATGTTCCTCAGTAATGTGACACAGGAGGAAATAGTTACAATCGTGAAAAAATGTAAATCTAAGACTTCAAGTGATTGTAACGGAATTGATATGGAAACGATAAAAAAGGTTATTGAAGAGATCTCAGGACCATTAATGTATATTGGTAACCTATCATTTCAAACAGGTACATTTCCAAACAAAATGAAAATAGCTAAAGTTGCACCAATTTATAAGACTGGAGACAAACATCAATTTACAAATTATAGACCTGTTTCTCTACTTCCACAATTTTCTAAAATCATTGAAAAACTGTTCAATAACAGATTAGAAAGTTTCATAAATAAAAATAGAATACTCGAAGAGAACCAATATGGATATAGAGCTAATGTTTCAACTTCAATGGCTTTAATTGAAATTACAGAAGAAATTACCAATGCAATAGATAGTAAAAAATGTGCGGCAGCGGTTTTTATGGCTCTAACTAAAGCATTCGACACAATTAATCACAATATTTTAATCAAAAAACTAGAACGATATGGCATCAGAGGGTTAGTCTTAAACTGGATAAGAAGTTATCTAACGAACAGGAAACAATACGTGAAGCTAGGCGAACACACGTCTACAACGCTAAATATATCCTGTGGTGTACCTCAGGGATCAATACTAGGACCTAAATTATTCAATCTCTATATAAATGACATTTGTAAAGTTACAAAAGATTTAAAGTTAGTATTATTTGCGGATGATACAACAGCGTTTTGTTTAGGAGAGAACACACAGGAGATAATACAAATAATAACAGAAGAAATTAACAAATTAAAAAGATGGTTTGACAAAAACAGACTATCGTTGAATCTTAGTAAAACTAAAATAATGCTATTTGGTAACAGTAGAAGAGAAAGTCAAACACAAATACAAATAGACGGAATAGAAATTGAAAGAGTAAACGAAACCAAATTTCTAGGTATAATGATTGATGATGAATTGAACTGGAAATCTCACGTAAAAAATATACAACATAAAGTTGCAAGAAACACGTCAATAATGAATAAAGCAAAACATGTTCTAGACCAAAAATCCCTTCATATTCTCTACTGCTCACTAGTGTTACCATATCTGAGCTACTGTGTAGAAATATGGGGAAATAATTACAAAAGTACACTTCATTCATTAACGGTGTTACAAAAAAGATCAGTTAGAATAATACATAATGTTGGATATAGAGAACATACAAACCCTTTATTTATTGAATCAAAAATACTGAAATTCCACGACATAGTGAATTTGCAAACAGCTAAAATTATGCACAAAGCAAACTATAACCTGCTACCCAAGAATATACAACAATTCTTCTCAAAAAAAGAGGAGAAATATAATCTTAGAGAAAAACGTAATTTAAAACATTTGTTTGCACGTACAACACTTAAGACCTTCAGTATATCAGTATGTGGAATTACATTATGGAATGGATTAAGCAAAGCAATCAAACAATGTACTAATATGATACACTTCAAGAAACTCTTCAAACTTAAAGTGTTTACAAAGTACAAAGAAGAAGAACCATGACAAACATTCTCAATTTATTTCATCCATCCATTCATTCATTCTTAAAGTAATCTTATTTATCTCATCATATGAAATATGACTTACTTCACCAATTATTATTATTAAATTCTTACTATTATTTATTTATTTATTTTTATTGTGATTACTTCTGGAGTTTATTGTGAAAAAATTGTGAACAGGAAGTGAACAAAAAGTTTTGCAACTGTTATGTAAAGAAAAGGGGTAGGATTAAATAAGCTCTGCTTCTTCTTACTCCTTTTCGAACATGTTGAAAAGAAACTGGAAATTGTGATGTATCATGTTGTATGCTTGCATGTTCGAAATAAACTCAAACTCAAACTCAACTCAAACTCAAACTCAAACATAAATACATTATTACAGGCTTTTTGGACACGACACAAGTTTGGTTTTGGAGTTATCTTTTTGTAACTTTCATATATAGTATGACTGTTAGATTGTCATATTGAATTAAAAAAAACTAGCTTGTTCCTTTGCAAACTTTACAAAAGATAATTTTTCTGGTAAAACTAACAAAGATACATGTCTCCAGGCATTATTAGCCATTTTGCATGTGTTCTTTAGGAGTTATGTTTAAATACATTTTTATTGCTTTTTTTGCATTATCTCAGGATTCTAAGAAACTTTCACATTGAGTGAAAAACTACTTTTTGTTTTTGCAAACCTTACAAACTCACATAAATACATTACTACAGGACTTTTTGGACATGACACATGTTTGGTTTTGGAGTTATGTTTATATAACTTTCATATTTAGTATGACTGTTATACTGTCATATTGAATAAAAAAAAACCAGCTTGTGTCTTTGAAAACTTTACAAAATAAAAATTTTTCAGTAAAACTAACAAAGATACATGTCTCCAGGCATTATTAGCCATTTTACATGTGTTCTTTAGGAGTTATGTTTAAATACATTTGTATTGCTTTGTTCGCATTATCTCAGGATTCTAAAATCATTACTTTCATATTGAGTAAGAAAATAATTTTTGTTTTTGCAAGCCTAACAAACTTACATAAATACATTATTACAGGCATTTTTAGATCGACACATGTTTGGTTTTGGAGTTATGTTTATATAACTTTCATATTTAGTATGACTGTTATACTGTCATAGTGAATTAAAAAAAACTAGCTTGTGTCTTTGCAAACTTTACAAAATATATTTTTTCTAGTAAAACTAACAAAGATACATGTCTCCAGATATTATTAGCCATTTTACATGTGTTCTTTAGGAGTTATGTTTAAATACATTTGTATTGCTTTGTTCGCATTATCTCAGGATTCTAAAATCATTACTTTCATATTGAGTAAAAAAATAATATTTGTTTTTGCAAACCTTACACACTCACATAAATACATTATTACAGGCATTTTTAGACATGACACATGTTTGGTTTTGGAGTTATGTTTATATACCTTTTATATTTAGTGTTATACTGTCATATTGCATAAAAAAAACTAGCTTGTGTCTTTGCAAACTTTACAAAAGATCATTTTTCTAGTAAAACTAACAAAGATACATATCTCCAGGCATTATTAGCCATTGTGCATGTGTTTTTAAGGAGTTAGGTTTAAATACATTTTTATTGCTTTTTTCGCATTATCTCAGGATCCTAAAATCATTACCTTCATATTGAGTAAAAAACTACTTTCTGTTTTTTCAAACCTTACAAACTCACATAAATACATTATTACAGGCATTTTTAGATCGACACATGTTTGGTTTTGGAGTTATGTTTATATAACTTTCATATTTAGTATGACTGTTATACTGTCATAGTGAATTAAAAAAACTAGCTTGTGTCTTTGCAAACTTTACAACATATAATTTTTCTAGTAAAACTAACAAAGATACATGTCTCCAGATATTATTAGCCATTTTGCATGTGTTCTTTAGGAGTTGTGTTTAAATACATTTTTATTGCTTTTTTCGCATTATCTCAGGATTCTAAAATCATTACTTTCATATTGAGTAAAAAACTACTTTTTGTTTTTGCAAACCTTACAAACTCACATAAATACATTATTATAGGCAATTATAGACATGACACATGTTTTGTTTTGGAGTTATGTTTATATAACTTTCATATTTAGTACGACTGTTATACTGTCATAGTGAATTAAAAAAACTAGCTTGTGTCTTTGCAAACATTACAAAATATAATTTTTCTAGTAAAACTAACAAAGATACATGTCTCCAGATATTATTAGCCATTTTGCATGTGTTCTTTAAGAGTTATGTTTAAATACATTTTCATTGTTTTTTTCGCATTATCTCAGGATTCTAAAATCATTACTTTCATATTGAGTAAAAAAATACTTTTTGTTTTTGCAAACTTTACACACTCACATAAATAACATTAAGGCATTTTTAGACATGACACATGTTTGGTTTTGGAGTTATGTTTATATACCTTTTATACTTAGTGTTATACTGTCATATTGAATTAAAAAAAACTAGCTTGTGTCTTTGCAAACTTTACAAAAGATAATTTTTCTAGTAAAACTAACAAAGATACATATCTCCAGTCATTATTAGCCATTTTGCATGTGTTTTTAAGGAGTTAGGTTTAAATACATTTTTATTGCTTTTTTCGCATTATCTCAGCATCCTAAAATCATCACTTTCATATTGAGTGAAAAACTACTTTCTGTTTTTTCAAACCTTACAAACTCACATAAATACATTATTACAGGCATTTTTAGACATGACACATGTTTGGTTTTGGAGTTATGTTTATATAACTTTCATATTTAGTATGACTGTTATACTGTCATAGTGAATTAAAAAAACTAGCTTGTGTCTTTGCAAACTTTACAAAATATCATTAAATTTTTTATAAAACTAACAAAGATACATGCCTCCAGGCATTATTAGCCATTTTGCATGTGTTTTTAAGGAGTTAGGTTTAAATACATTTTTATTGCATTTTTCGCATTATCTCGGGATTCTAAAATCATTACTTTCATATTGAGTAAAAAACTACTTTCTGTTTTTTCAAACCTTACAATCTCACATAAATACATTATTATAGGCAATTATAGACATGACACATGTTTTGTTTTGGAGTTATGTTTATATAACTGTCATATTTAGTATGACTGTTATACTGTCATAGTGAATTAAAAAAACTAGCTTGTGTCTTTGCAAACTTTACAAAATATCATTTTTCTAGTAAAACTAACAAAGATACATGTCTCCAGATATTATTAGCCATTTTGCATGTGTTCTTTAGGAGTTATGTTTAAATACATATTTAGTACGACTGTTATACTGTCATATTGAATAAAAAAAAAACTAGCTTGTGTCTTTGTTATCTTTACAAAAGATCATTTTTTTAAACTAACAACGTTACATGTCTCCCTAGGCATTATTAGCCATTTCGCATGTGTTGTTTAGGAGTTATGTTTAAATACATTTTTATCGCTTTTTTCGCATTATCTCAAGATTCTAAGAACATTACAGTCATATTGAGTAAAAAACTACTTTTTGTGTTTGCAAAATGTAAAACTCAGTAAAACTCCCAAGGATTCATTATTTCAGGCATTATTAGCTTTTTTTATGTGTAGTTTATGAGTTATGTTTACATAACTGTCATATTGAGTGTGATTTTGTCATAGTGAGTAAAACCTAATTTTTGTATTTGCAAACATTATAGTAAAACTCACATTGATACAATATTACAGGCATTTTATGTTTGGTTTTGGAGTTATATTTATACAACCTGCTTTCTGAGCCGCCACCTTTGTGGTTTGCGTGTCCCACTGATCCAGGAACTATGTTGTCCAGGGGCTTCTATGCCCCCTGGTAGGGTCCACCAAGACAAACAGGTCCTAGGTGAGGGATCAGACAAAGAGCAGCTCAAAGACCTTTATGAAAAGTACAATTGAGGACCTAGATTTTTTCTTGGGCCCAGCCGTGCTCAGCTCGAAGAGGCAACGTGGATCCCCCCTCCAGGGCTCACCACTCATGGGCTGGGTCATAGAGGGTGCAGTGTGAGTTGGGCGGCAGCCGAAGGCAGGGCCCTTGGTGGTCCAATTATCGGCTACATAAGCTCGCTCTTTGAACATGGAACGTCACCTCGCTGGGAGGGAAGGAGCCTGAGCTGGTGCATGAGGTGGAGAAGTTCCCGGCTAGATATAGTTGGACTCACAGCAAGGGCTCTGGAACCTGTTCTCTCAAGAGGGGCTGGACTGAGCTGAACTTTCATTACTTGCAACGCCAGAGTGGAAGAAATTCGACACTGGCGTTGCAACTAATGAGAGGCTGGGGTGGCAGTTCTTGTTGCCCCCCGGCTCAAAGCCTGCACGTTGGACTTTAACCCAAAAGACGAGATGGTAGCTTCCCTCAGCCTTCGGGTTGGGTGACGAGTCCTGACTGTTGTTTGTGTTTACGCACCAAACAGCTGCTCAGAGTACCCACTCTTTTTGGATTCCCTTGAGGGAGTACTGGAGAGTGCTCCCTCGGGTGATTCCCTTGGTGGACTTCAACGCTCATGTTGGCAACGACAGTGAAACCTGGAGAGTCGTGATTGGGAAAAATGGCCACCCGGATCTGAACCCAAGTGGTGCTTTGTTATTGGACTTTTGTGCTTGTCACGGATTGTCCATAACAAACACAATGTTCAAACATAAAGGTGTCCATATGTGCACTTGGCACAAGGACACCCTCGGCCGCATGATTGACTTTGTAGTTGTGTCATGGGATTTGCAGCCTCATGTTTTGGACACTCGGTGAAGAGAGGGGCAGAGCTTTCTACCAATCACCACCTGGTGGTGAGCTGGCTCCGATTGTAGGGGAGGAGGATGCCGCAAACGCATTGTAAGGGTCTGCTGGGAACGCCTAGCAGAGTCTCCGGAAGAACTTTGAACCTGTCCGGAAGAACTTTGAACATGTCACGAGGGAGGTGCTGGACATTGAGTCTGAGTGGACCAAGTTCCTTTACTCTCTTGTCGAGCCAGCTGATTGAAGCTGTGGCCGCAAGTTGTTTGGTGCCTGTCGTGGCGGTAATCCACCAGCAGTGAGGGATGCTGTCAAGCTGAAGAAAGAGCCATCGGGTCCTTTGGGCTCATGGGACTCCAGAGGCAGTGGGCATACCGACAGGCCAAGCGAGACCTCCTCAATCCCACCAACACGTCTTCCTATGAGGAAGCAGTGCCTGGGAAATCTGTGGTGGGCTCTCCTATTTCTGGGGCTGAGGTTGCCAAGGTTGTTAAAAAGCTCCTCGGTGGCAAGGCCCCGGGGGTGGATGTGCTCCGTCCGGAGTTCCTTAAGGCTCTGGATGCTGTGGGGCAGTCTTGGTTGACAAGACTCTGCAACATTGCGTGGACATCGGGGGCGGTACCTCTGTATTGGCAGACCGGGGTGGTGGTTCCTCTCTTTAAGAAGGGGAACCGGAGGGTGTGTTCCAACTATCGTAGATCACACTCCTCAGCCTTCCCGGTAAGGTCTATTCATGTGTACTGGAGAGGAGGAACCTCGGATCCAGGACGAACAGTGTGCTTTTCGTCCTGGTCGTGGAACGGTAGTCCAGCTCTATACCCTCGGCAGGGTCCTTGAGTGTGCATGGGAGTTTGCCCAACCAGTCTACATAAGTTTTGTGGACTTGGAGAAGACATTCAACCTTGGTCCCCCCGGTAAATCCTGTGGGGAGTGCTCAGAGAGTATGGAGTATCGGCATGTCAGATTGTGGCGGGTGTCTCCCTGTATGATCAGTGTCAGAGCTTGGTCCGCATTGCCGGCAGTATGTCGGACCGCTTTCTAGTGAGGGTTGGATCCCGCCAAGGCTGCCCTTTGTCACCGATTCTGTTCATAACTTTAATGGACAGAATATCTAGGCGCAGTCATGGCGTTGAGGATCCCCTCAACGCCATGACTGCGCCTGGTTTGGTGGCTGCAGGATTAGGTCTCTGCTTTTTGCAGATGATGTGGTCCTGATGGCTTCAACTGGCCAGGATCTTCAGCTCTCATTGGATCGGTTCGCAGTGAAGCGACTGGGATGAGAATCAGCACCTCCAAGTCCGAGTCCATGGTTCTCGCCCGGGAAAGGGTGGAGTGCCATCTCCAGGTTGGGAAAGAGATCTTGCCCCAAGTGAAGGAGTTCAAGTACCTAGGAGTCTTGTTCACCAGTGAGGATAGAGTGGATCGGGAGATCTACAGGCGGATCGGTGCGGCGTCTTCAGTAATGAGGACGCTATATCGATCCGTTGTGGTGAAGAAGGAGCTGAGCCAGAAGGAAAAGCTTTCAATTTACCGGTCGATCAACGTTCCCATCCTCAGCTATGGTCATGAGCTTTGGGTAATGACCGAAAGGACAAGGTCACGGGTACAAGCGGCCGAAATGAGTTTCCTCCGCCGGGTGGTGGGTCTCTCCTTTAGAGATAGGGTGAGAAGCTCAGTCATCCGGGAGGAACTCAGTGTAAAGCCGCTGCTCCTCCACATTGAGAGGAGCCAGATGAGGTGGTTCGGGCATCTGCTCAGGATGCCACCCGAACGCCTCCCTAGGGAGGTGTTTAGGGCAAGTCCGACCAGCAGGAGGCCATGGGGAAGACCTGGACACATTGGAAAGACTATGTCTCCCGGCTGGCCTGGAAACGCCTCAGGATCCCCCGAGAAGAGCTGGACGAAGTGGCTGGGGAGAGGGAAGGCTGGGCTCGCTGCTTAGACTGCTGCCCCCGCAACCCGACCTCGGATAAGCGAAAGAAAAGGGATGGATTTAGTATGACAGTTATACTGTCATATTGAGTGTGACAGTATACTGTCATAAAACCCAATTTTTGTATTTGCAAACCTGATTCTAGTAAAACTAAAACCTATACAATATTACAGGCAATTTTGGAAAAGATGCACGTTTGGTTTTGGAGTTAAGTTTATATAACTTTAATATATAGTATGACATCTATACTGTTATAATGAGTAAAAAAATTAACTTGTGTCTGTCATGAAACCCAATTTTTGTATTTGCAAACCTTACAAAAACAACTGATTCTAGTAAAACTCACATGGATTCAAGATTGATTGATATTACAGGCATTTTTAGACATGTTGTATGTTTGGTTTAGGAATTATGTTGGAATACATTTTTATTGCTTTTTTCCACATTATATCAGCATTTTAAAAACATTACTGTCATATTGAGTAAAAAAAACCTTTTTGTGTTTGTAAGCCTTAAAAAAGCAATGTTTCGAGTTATTTCAGGCATTATAAGCCATTTTATGTGTAGTTTAGGAGTTATGTTTAAATAACTGTCATATTGAGTGTGACACTGTCATAGTGAGTAAAACCTAACTTTTGTATTTGCAAACCTTACAAAAAAAAACGATTCTAGTAAAACTCACATTGATACATTATTACAGGCATGTTTAGACATCTTCCATGTTTGGTTTTGGAGTTATGTTTATATAACCTGCTTTGTGAGCCGCCACCTTTGTGGTTTGCGTGTCCCACTGAGCTATGTTGTCCGGGGGCTTCCATGCCCCCTGGTAGGGTCCCCCAAGACAAACAGGTCCTAGGTGAGGAAAAAGACGAAGAGCAGCTCAAAGACCTTTATGAAAAGTACAAATCGAGGACCTAGATTTTTTCTCGCTCGGACGCGGGTCACCGTGGCTCCCCTGTGGAGCCAGGCCCAGAGGTTGGGCACGATGGCGAGCGACTGGTGCCCATGGGGCCCAGCTCAAAGAGGCAACGTGCGTCCCCCCTGCAATAGGCTCACCACTCATGGGCTGGGTCATAGAGGTCGGGTGCAGTGTGAGCTGGGCGGCAGCCGAAAGCAGGGCACTTGGCGGTCCGATTATCGGCTACATAAGCTCGCTCTTGCGACGTAGAACGTCACCTCGCAGGGAGGGAAGGAGCCTGAGCTGGTGCGCGAGGTGGAGAAGTTCCCGGCTAGATAAAGTTGGACTCACTTCGACGCACAGCAAGGGCTCTGGAACCTGTTCTCAAGAGGGGTTGGACTCTCTTCCACTCTGGCGTTGCAAGTAATGAGAGGCTGGGTTGACAATTCTTTTTGCCCCCCGGCTCAAAGCCTGCATGTTCCAACATGCACCCAGTAGACGAGATGGTAGCTTCCCTCCGCTTTTGGGTTGGGTGACGGGTCCTGACTGTTGTTGGCGTTTATGCACCAAACAGCAGCTCAGAGTACCCACTCTTTTTGGATTCCCTTGAGGGAGTACTGGAGAGTGCTCTGGTTCTGCTGGGGGTCTTCAACGCTCATGTTGGCAACGACAGTGAAACCTGGAGAATCGTGATTGGGAAAAATGGCCACCCGGATCTGAACCCAAGTGGTGCTTTGTTATTGGACTTTTGTGCTCGTCACGGATTGTCCATAACAAACACAATGTTCAAACATAAGGGTGTCCATATGTGGCACCAGTGATCACTTGGCACCAGGACACCCTCGGCCGCAGTTCCATGATTGACTTTGTAGTTGTGTCATGGGATTTGCGGCCTCATGTTTTGGATACTCGGGTGAAGAGAGGGGCGAGCCTTCACCACCTGGTGAGCTAGCTCCGATGGTGGGGAAGGATGCTGGACTGACCTGGCAGGCCCAAACGCATTGTGAGAGTCTTTTGGGAATGCCTAGCAGAGTCTCCTGTCAGAGAGAGTTTCTTTTTCCACCTCCGGAAGAACTTTGAACATGTCACAAAGGAGGTGCTGGACATTGAGTCTGAATGGATCATGTTCCATGCCTCTCTTGTCGAGCCAGCTGATTGGAGCTGTGGCCGCAAGGTGTTTGGTGCCTGTCGTGGCGGTAATCCTAGAACCCTCTGGTGGCCACCAGCAGTGCGGGATGCCGTCAAGCTGAAGAAAGAGCTTATCGGGTCCTTTTGGCTAATGGGACTCCAGAGACAGCGGTCATACCGACAGGCCAAGCGAAACATCCTCAATCCCACCAACACGTCTTCCTATGAGGAAGCATTGTCTGGGGAATCTGTGATGGGCTCTCCTATTTCTGGGGCTGAGGTTGCCAAAAGCTCCTCGGTGGCAAGGCCCCGGGGGTGGATGAGCTCCTTCTCTGCATAGTGTGGTCACGCTGGTGCTTTCTGCCTTTACCCATTCAACATATCTTTACCTGCACATTACCTACCTTCTCTGTATCATGGAGTCAAGCTGGTGTTTCCTGCCTTTACTCATTCAACATATCTTTACCTGCCTACCTTCTCTGTATCCTGGCGTCTAGCTGGTGTTTCCTGCCTTTACCCATTCAACATATCTTTACCTGCACATTACCTACCTTCCCCGCATCCTGTGGTCCACTGGTGCTTCTTTCTTTCACCATACAACATATCTTCACCCGCACATACCTACCTTGTCTGCATTGCCTCGACCACACCTGCGCTTCCTTCTGTCACCCATTCAACATACCTTCACCCGCACATTACCTACCTTCTCTGCATAGTGGGGTCACACTGGTGCTTCCTGCCTTTACCCATTCAACATATCTTCACCCGCACATTACCTACTTGCTCTGCATTTTCGGGTCACGCTGGTGCTTCCTGCCATCACCCAGTCAACATATCTTTACCTGCGAATGATCTACTTTTTCTGCATCCTGGGGTCAAACAGGTGCTTCCTTCTTTGACCCAGTCAACATATCTTTACCTGCACATTACCTACCTTCTCTGTATCCTAGAGTCAAACTGGTGCTTCGGTCCCTAATAAGAAGGTCCACAAAGGAACAGAAGAGTCATTGATTTAAGGCACAAAATTGGGGAAATGACAAGTCAAATTCCTGAACAGAGGTGAGAAACGGGGTAAAATATCCTATTAGTATTTAACAGTTTCAAGAGGATTTACCTTTGAACAAATTCCAATGTCCGAGCACCTTCCTCTTGGTATTCCAAGTTGAACACATAGTAGGTGGCAAGAAGGGCAGCAAGCCCTGAGATGAAGCTAGGTTGGACGCCTTCGCAGATGACATCACCTTCCATGCTGATCATCCAACGTTTTATTGTGACTTTGTCACCAGCAACTGGTGACAAAGTTCCTAAACAGTATCCAATATGGGTAGTATTTTAAAAGTATTTGGAATGGCCACCTCACTCGCTCTCTCTTTACTCTGTTTACATCTAGTCTCCTAAGGCAGTTGTTCTCAAATGGGGGTACGCGTACTCCTGGGGGTCCATGAATTTTTTTTTAAATATTCTAAAAATAGCAACAATTCAAAAATCCTTTATAAATATTCTTATTGAATAATACTTCGACAAAATATGAATGTAAGTTCATAAACTGAACATCTAATCAAGTAGGCTATTCCATTCATTACCATAAAGCCAGAGTTTCCCCCATGCCATGATGGTTTGACCCTACCTGGCGGTGCCACACGGCACCAACTGTCAATCAACTATCCATGTAGAAAACCATGGAGGCTTGGTTAAAGCGTAGCAGTAATGCAGCTGAGACATGTGGACATGTTCCATAAATATTGATGTTAAAGATTTCTTTTTTTGTGAAGAAATGTTGAGAATGAAGTTCATGAATCCAGATGGATCTCTATTACAATCCCCAAAGAGGGCACTTTAAGTTGATTACTTCTATGTGTAAAAATCTTTATTTATAATTGAATCACTTGTTTATTTTTCAACAAGTTTTTAGTTATTTTTATATCTTTTTTTCCAAATAGTTCAAGAAAGACCTCAACAAATGAGCAATATTTTGCACTGTTATACATTTTAATAAATCAGAAACTGATGACATAGTGCTGTATTTTACTTCTTTATGTCTTTTTTTCAACCAAAAATGCTTTGCTCTGATTAGGGGGTACTTGAATTTAAAAAATGTTCACAGGGGTACATCACTGAAAAAAGGTTGAGAACCACTGTCCTAAGGCAGTGGTTCTCAACCTTTTTTCAGTGCTGTGAACATTTTTTTAATGCAAGTAGACCTCCATGTCTTCATAACAGGAATATCCTAAATTCTCAAGTTGCATATCACAATAGTCATCATCAGTGTTAATAACACAAGAGCTGCTTGGATTTGCTGTTGAGCAAGTCAAACTTCGTTCAGTGTAGCCGTAGTGCTTCCTTGACACGTGCGATGTGAAAGTAGACTTGACTGTAAATCTTTTTTCACATTGACTGAAGGGGCACGCGACTGTCCTACCTTCGGTAATATGACTTTTCAAATGCAGGAGAAGGGCCCGTATATCACATGAGACAATATTACAAGGTAAACCTTCTGCGCTATACATATCAGTCCGACTCTTGCCATATTTATGACGACGGCTGTGTGTTTTGAAGGCTGAGAAGTTGGAAAAAACTCTTGTGCATTTAGGGAAAACACACTTAAACGATGCATTACGCATACAAGTATGACTTCGCATGTGTCTAACATACGCAAATACATTGCAAGTCGTAGCACATATGTTGCAAGTTATCATCTTTTTATGATGACTATGACAAAAAAGAAGAAAACTTAGCTAGCTATCATGCGGCGGTACATGCGCGTGATCAACGATAGTGTCTGTGATGCTGACTGTGACGCTATGTCATTTCGGACTTTATAAATATATATTTAAAGTAATTCAAACAGAAAATGACACATCAAGGTACAAGTGACTCTTACCTTGTTATCAAAAACACACGATGCAGTAGGATGGATTTAGCAGGGGCGGCCAGGTGAAATGAAGCTCGGTTGGACGAATTGTGGGCGGACCCAAGAAACAAGTCTGAAAATACTGAATTACACTGTAGGTTTTACAGTAACTTACTGCTGGTTGATATTTTTTGTAAAATGCAACAAAATGTACAGTACTTAACTGCATTTAAGAAGAACAGTATATAATAGTAATTTTTTTTGTATTTTTACAGTAATTTTTTACAGTGTAAGGTCATCCTGGAGGAACTCACAGTAAAGCCGCTGCTCCTCCACATTGAGAGGAGCCAGATGAGGTGGTTCGGGCATCTGCTCAGGATGCCACCCGAACGCCTCCCAGGGGAGGTGTTTAGGGCAAGTCCGACCGGCAGGAGGCCACGGGGAAGACCCAGGACACATTGGGAACACTATGTCTCCCGGCTGGCCTGGGAACGCCTCGGGATCCCCCGAGAAGAGCTGGACGAAGTGGCTGGAGAGAGGGAAGTTTGGGCTTCTCTGCTTAGGCTGCGGCCCCCGCAACCCGACCATAACCCGACCATAAGCGGAAGAAAATGGATGGATTTAGTATGACAGGTATACTGTCATATTGAGTACAAAAACTAACTAAACCTTACACAATATATTGTTCCTAGTAAAACTCACAAAGATACATATCTCCAGGCATTATTAGCCATTTTGCATGTGTGGTTAAGGAGTTATGTTTAAATAACTGTCAGATTAGGGCAGGGGTGGGCAATTAATTTTTACCGGGGGCCGCATGAGCAACCTGAACACTGCTGGAGGGCCACATCGACAATATTTCAATTACATTTTGCTCAATATTATTTTTGATATATACCGTAAGATAAATAATAATAATAATAATAATAATAATAATAATAATAATTAATAATAATAGTAATACTTCAACATAGTGTGTGTAACAGCATTCCATGACTAATATAAATAAATTAACATTAATAATAAATGACAGTAAAATAAGCACACGTATGACTGAGGAGTCATAGTGTAACTTTGTGTGGTGTTTGAGTTGTCCGACTTTTTGTGTGGCCATAAACGCACCAGTGGTTTAGTGCTATGCGTGTTGGTGACAGATGACAAGTTGGTTTTGGCCTGGTTTGTACGGCAGAAAATGACTAGTTTTTCGAGATAGAAGTGTTTTACTCATGTTTTTGGTGTGGTTATGTCCGAATATAAACAGTTTTGCTCAATAAAGTGTTCGATATAATTCCTGTCCTCGAAGCATCTCGATAGACGTTACAATAATTGAACGGTGTTCAATTGAACGGTGTTGACGAACACCGTTAGGGCCGCTTGTTGTCACTGTCACTCAAAGTTGCATTGCAAAATTACATAGAATAAATAGGTTTATTTTGTTTACAATTCAGATGGGATTTGATTTGGTGCGCGGCATATATTTTGCTACGCGCAGCGGACGCTTGAGCAGTGCGCAATTGCGCAGGCACGCACCTTAGAGGGAACGTTGCTTGGCAGTCCATGTCTTCTTGGAAACACGCCATTCTTCATCAACTTTTCTCTTTTTAGCATCTCGGGTGTAAAGCGTGCATCACTTGTCGCTGCATGTGCACCTTCACTCGCAGGTTACACACGGACACACGCCCATAAATAATACTTTTCAAAATAAAAGCAGCACAGTTGTATTGCGCGCACGACATAGATGTTTTTTCAACTTTATTTTGTAATTTGTTATTGCAGCTGTTCACATTCACTCACAATCATGCACACGCATACGTCCACACGGAAGTAATACAAATAACGATTTTCAAAACAAAAGCAGCACCGTTGTATTGCACACTCGACATAGATACTTTTGTAAATTTATTTTGTAATTTATAATTGGCCTCACGCGGGCCGGACAGGGACACACAAAGGGCCAGATGCGGCCCGCGGGCCGCAGAATGCCCAGGTCTGGATTAGGGTAAACACAACCCTAACCATAAACACAACAGAACAAATACCCAGAACCCTTTGTAGCACTTAATCTTCCGGGACGCTACAAGGTGTGTGTGTGTGGGGGGGAGGTTTGGTGGTAGCGGGGGTGTATTTTGTAGCGTCCCGAAAGAGTTAGTGCTGCAAAGGATTCTGGGTATTTGTTCTGTTGTGTTTAAGTTGTGTTACGGTGCGAATGTTCTCCCGAAAAGTGTTTGGCATTCTTGTTTGGTGTGGGTTCACAGTGTGGCGTATATTTCTAACAGTGTTAAAGTTTTTTATACTGGCACCCTCAGTGTAACCTGTATCGCTGTTGATGAAGTATGTGTTGCATTCATTTGTGTATGCGTACTGAAGACGCACATATCTTGTGACTGGGTCTGAACGATGTTAGAATTGGGTGGAAGAGATATGACTGTTGAACACCTTCGTTCGATAATGAAAGTTGCCTCAGCTCAAAGCCTGAGCCCCGACATTAAAGAACTAGCATACAAGAAAAGATGCCAGGTAATTGGCTTGGGCACATCAAATTAGATCAGTGTGTTGCAAACTGAGCAGTTTAAAGTCCTGAATGGTTGTTTTATTCATTGTTATTTTATTTTCAAATGTATTAGCCTGTGGAAAAAGTTAATGTTGATATTTACCTCAGAAGGCTGCAAATAGAAAAGAGGCATTCAATTTTTATTTAAATTGTATTTGATATGCAATTGATATTTTTTAAGTATTATTATTATTATTTGAAACTCGATTTTGCATGTCACTATAAAGGTATATAAGCCTTGCTTGTTCAATATTCAATGCAAAACTTGTTTGGGTCCCTATTAAAAGGTTAATTTGTTCAACCTTGGCCCGCGGCTTTGTTCAGTTTTAAACTTTGGCCCACTCTGTATTTGAGTTTGACACCCCTGATATATAGTATGACAGCTATACTGTTAAAATGAGTAAAAAAACTAACTTGTGTCCGTCATAAAACCCAATTTTTGTATTTGCAAAACTTACAAAAAAAACGGATTCTAGTAAAACTCACATGGATTCAATATTACAGGCATTTTTAGACATTTTGCATGTTTGGTTTAGGAGTTGTGTTTGAATATATTTTTATTGCTTTTTTCGCATTATGTCAGGATTCTAAGAACATTACTTTCATATTGACTAAAAAACTAATTTTTGTTTTTGCAAACCTTACAAAATATTTTTTTCCAGTAAAACTCACAAAGATACATTTCTCCAGGCATTAATAGCCATTTTTCATGTGTGGTTTACGAGTTATATTTAAATAACTGTCATATTGAGTGTGACACTGTCATAGTGAGTAAAACCTAATTTTTGTATTTGCAAACCTTACAAAAAAAACTGATTCTAGTAAAACTCACATTGATACAATATTACAGGCATGTTTAGACATATTGCATGTTTGGTTTTGGAGTTATGTTTATACAACCCATTTTCTGAACCGCCACCTTTGTGGTTTGCGTGTCCCACTGATCCTAGGAGCTATTTTGTCCGAGGGCTTCTATGCCCCCTGGTAGGGTCCCTCAAGACAAACAGGTCCGAGGTGAGGGATCAAACAAAGAGCAGCTCAAAGACATTTATGAAAAGTACAAATCGAGGACCTAGATTTTTTCTCGCCCGGGCACGGGTCACCGTGGCTCCCCTGTGGAGCCAGGCGCAGAGGTGGGGCACGATGGCGAGCGACTGGTGGCCGGGCGTGTCCCCATGGGGCCCTGCTGGGCTCAGCTCGAAGAGGCAACGTGGGTCAACCATCCAATGGGCTCACCACTCATGGGCCAATTGAGGTCAAAAGTTGAATGCAGTGTGAACTGGGCGGCAGCCGAAGGCAGGGCACTTGGCGGTCCGATTATCGGCTACATAAGCTCGCTCTTGGGACGTGGAACGTCACCTCGCTGGGAGGGAAGGAGCCTGAGCTGGTGCGCGAGGTGGAGAAGTTCCGGCTAGATATAGTTGGACTCACTTTGACGCACAGCAAGGGCTCTGAAACCTGTTCTCTCAAGAGGGGCTGGACTCTATTCCACTCTGGCGTTGCAAGCAATGAGAGGCTGGGGTGGCAATTGTTGTTGCTCAAAACCTGCACGTTGGACTTTATTAACCCAGTAGACGAGATGGTAGCTTCCCTCCGCCTTCGGGTTGGGTGACGGGTCCTGACTGTTGTTTGTGTTTACGCAGCAAACAGCAGCTCAGAGTACCCAATCTTTTTGGATTCCCTTGAGGGAGTACTGGAGAGTGCTCCCTCGAGTGATTCCCTTGTTCTGTTGGGGGACTTCAATGCTCATGTTGGCAAAGACAGTAAAACCTGGAGAGTTGTGATTGGGAAAAATGGCCACCTGGATCTGAACCCAAGTGGTGCTTTGTTATTGGACTTTTGTGCTCGTCACGGATTGTCCATAACAAACACAATGTTCAAACATAAGGGTGTCTATATGTGTACTTGGCACCAGGACACCCTCGGCCGCAGTTCCATGATTGACTTTGTAGTTGTGTCATGGGATTTGCGGCCTCATGTTTTGGACACTCTGGTGAAGAGAGGGGCAGAGCTTTCTACCGATCATCACCTGGTGGTGAGCTGGCTCCGATGGTGGGAGAGGATGCCGGACAGACCTAGCAGGCCCAAACGCATTGTGAGGGTCTGCTGGGAACGCCTAGCAGAGTCTCCTGTCAGAGAGAGTTTCAAATTCCACCTCCGGAAGAACTTTGAACATGTCACGAGGGAGGTGCTGGACATTGAGTCTGAGTGGACCATGTTCCGTGCCTCTCTTGTCGAGCCGGCTAATTGGAGCTGTGGCCGAAGGTGTTTGCTGCCTGTCGTGGCGGTAATCCCAGAACCCGCTGGTGGCCACCAGCAGTGAGGGATGCCGTCAAGCTGAAGAAAGAGCCTATCGGGTCCTTTTGGCTCATGGGACTCCAGAGGCAGCGGGCATACCGACAGGCCAAGCGAGACCTCCTCAATCTATGAGGAAGCAGTGCCTGGGGAATCTGTGGTGGGCTCTCCTATTTCTGGGGATGAGGTTGCCAAGGTAGTTAAAAAGCTCCTGGTGGTGAGCTCCGTCCGGAGTTCCTTAAGGCTCTGGATACTGTAAGGCTGTCTTGGTTGACAAGACTCTGCAACATTGCGTGGACATTGGGGGCGGTACCTCTGGATTGGCAGACCGGGGTGGTGGTTCCTCTCTTTAAGAAGGGGAACCGGAGGGTGTGTTCCAACTATCGTGGATCACACTCCTCAGCCTTCCCGGTAAGGTCTATTCATGTGTACTGGAGAGGAGGAACCTCGGATCCAGGACGAACAGTGTGGTTTTCGTCCTGGTCGTGGAACGGTAGACCAGCTCTATACTCTCGGCAGGGTCCTTGAGTGTGCATGGGAGTTTGCTTTGTGGACTTGGAGAAGACATTGGACCGTGGCCCCCCCGGGAAGTCCTGTGGGGAGTGCTCAGAGAGTATGTCTGATTGTGGCGGGTGGCTCCCTGTATGATCTGTGTCAGAGCTTGGTCCGCATTGCCGGCAGTAAGTCGGACCCCTTTCCAGTGAGGGTTGGACTCCGCCAAGGCAGCCCTTTGTCACCGTTTCTGTTCATAACTTTTATGGACATCATTTCTAGGCGCAGTCATGGCGTTGAGGGGATCCGGTTTGGTGGCTGCAGGATTAGGTCTCTGCTTTTTGCAGATGATGTGGTCCTGATGGCTTCAACTGGCCAGGATTTTCAGCTCTCATTGGATCGGTTCGCAAACAAGTGTGAAGCGACTGGGATGAGAATCAGCACCTCCAAGTTCGAGTCTATGGTTCTCGCCCGGGAAAGGGTGGAGTGCCATCTCCAGATTGGGGAGGAGATCTTGCCCCAAGTGGAGGAGTTCAAGTACCTAGCATTCTTGTTCACGAGTGAGGATAGAGTGGATCGGGAGATCCACAGGCGGATCGGTGCGGCGTCTTCAGCAATGAGGACGCTATATCGATCCGTTGTGGTGAAAAAGGAGCTGAGCCAGAAGGAAATGCTCTCAATTTACCGGTCAGTCTACGTTGCCAATTTTGGGTTATGACCGAAAGGACAAGGTCACGGGTACAAGCGGCCGAAATGAGTTTCCTCTGCCGGGTGGTGGGTCTCTCCCTTAGAGATAGGGTGAGAAGCTCCGTCATCCGGGAGGAACTCAGTGTAAAGCCGCTGTTCCTCCACATTGAGAGGAGCCAGATGAGGTGGTTCGGGCATCTGCTCAGGATCCCACCCGAACGCCTCCCTAGGGGGGTGTTTAGGGCAAGTCCGACCGGCAGGAGGCCACGGGGAAGACCTAGGATTTATGTCTCCCGGCTGGCCTGGGAACGCCTCGGAATACCCCGAGAAGAGCTGGACGAAGCGGCTGGTTGAGAGGGAAGTCTGGGCTATTCTGCTTAGGCTGTGCCCCCGCAACCCGACCTCGGATAAGCGAAAGAAAATGAATGGATTCATGACAGTTTACTGTCATATTGAGTACAAAAACTAACTAAACCTTACACAATATATTGTTTCTAGTAAAACTCACAAAGATACATATCTCCAGGCATTATTAGCCATTTTGCATGTGTGGTTTAGGAGTTGTGTTTAAATAACTGTCAGATTGAGTGTGACAGTATACTGTCATACTGAGTAAAACCCATATTTTGTATTTGCAAACCTTACAAAAAACAACTAAATCTAGTTGTACTCACACAGTACAATATTACAGGCATTTTTAGACATAATGCATGTTTGGTTTTAGAGTTATGTTTATATAACTTTCATATTTAGTATGACAGTTATACTGTCATATTGAATAAAAAAAAACAACTTGTGTCTTTGCAAACCTTACAAAAGACCATTTTCTTGTAAAACTAACTAAGATACATGTCTCTAGGCATTATTAGCCATTTTGCATGTGTTGTTTGAGTTATGTTTAAATAACTGTCATCTTGAGTGTGACAGTATACTGTCATAAAACCCATTTTTGTATTTGCAACCCTGATTCTAGTAAAACTCATATATATACAATATTATAGGCAGATTTGGACATAATGCATGTTTGGTTTTGGAGTTATGTTTATTTAACTTTCATATATAGTATAGGACTGTTATATTGAGTAAAAAAACTAAATTGTGTTGGTCATAAAACCCAATTTTTGTATTTGCAAACCTTACAACTGATTCAAATAAAACTCACATGGATTCAATATTACAGGCATTTTGCATGTTTGGTTTAGGAATTATGTTGGAATACAGTTTTATGGCTTTTTTCGCATTATCTCAGGATTTTAAGAACATTTCTGACATATTGAGTAAAAAAATAATTTTTTTGTTTGCAAGCCTTAAAAAAGCACATGTTTCGAGTAAAACTCACAAAAATGCATTATTTCAAGCATTGTTAATCATTTTTCATGTGTAGTTTAAGAGTTATGTTTAGATAACTGTCATATTAAGATACATTTCTTTAAGCATTATTAGACATGTTTCATGAGTGGTTAGAATGTATAATTAAATAACTGTCATATTGAGTGTGGCAGTTATACTGTCATTGTGTGTAAAACCTAATTTTTGTATTTGCAAACCTTACAAAAACAACTGATTCTAGTAAAACTTACATAGATTCAATATTAGAGGCATTTTTAGACATTTTAAAAGTTGTATTTGAATGCATTTTTATTGCTTTTTTCGCATTATCTCAGGATTCTAAGAACATTACTTTCATATTGAGTAAAAAACTACTTATTGTTTTTGCAAACCTTACAAACTCACATAAATACATTATTACAGGCTTTTTGGACACGACACAAGTTTGGTTTTGGAGTTATCTTTTTATAACTTTCATATATAGTATGACTGTTATTGTCAGAAAAATTGTATTTAAATTATCAAAAAACTTTCCGTTTGTGAGTTTCCAATGAACAGACAAGAAGCTGTCTCTGCGGCAACAAGCCAAATGCTTGGAAGATTCCGCTGTGTACGATGGAATCAGACGGGAGGGGTCATCCATTGTCCTCCAAAACCTGCCAAAGCTGAATCCACGACAAGCCCAAGCCCGAGGGATCTTCTTCTTTTGTCTTCTAATGTGACCGAAAACAAGGACTGTTTACATACTACCCATTCCTGTTGAGACAGGTGTTGTTGTGTAAACATTGAACATCTAAATAAAAGAGAGGACGAAAACCTTCTTCGTCAGAGCGTGGTGCAGGACTGTACAGAAAGTACAGTGGCCATGTCTCTCCTCAATATTGAGTCCAAATTTAATTCTGTCTCTGTTTGATTCCTTGTCTTTTGTCTTGTTTAATAGATGTCATCAGTGTTTGAACCTAACAGTTATACTGTCATATTGAATTAAAAAAAACTAGCTTGTTCCTTTGCAAACTTTACAAAAGATAATTTTTCTAGTAAAACTAACAAAGATACATGTCTCCAGGCATTATTAGCCATTTTGCATGTGTTTTTTAGGAGTTTTGTTTAAATACATTTTTATTGCTTTTTTTGCATTATCTCAGGATTCTAAAATCATTACTTTCATATTGAGTAAAAAACTACTTTTTGGTTTTGCAAACCTTACAAACTCACATAAATACATTATTACAGGCATTTTTAGACATGACTCATGTTTGGTTTTGGAGTTATGTTTATATAACTTTTATATTTAGTATGACTGTTATACTGTCATATTGAATACAAAAAAACTAGCTTGTGTCTTTGCAAACTTTACATAAGATAATTTTTTATAGTAAAACTAACAAAGATACATGTCTCCAGGCATTATTAGCCATTTTGCATGTGTTTTTTAGGAGTTATGTTTAAATACATTTTTATTGCTTTTTTCGCATTATCTCAGGATTGTATGATCATTACTTTCATATTAAGTAAAAAAACTACTTTTTGTTTTTGCAAACCTTACAAACTGACATAAATACATTATTACAGGCATTTTTAGACATGACACATGTTTGGTTTTGGAGTTATGTTTATATAACTTTTATATTTAGTATGACTGTTATACTGTCATATTGAATTAAAAAAACTAGCTTGTGTCTTTGCAAACTTTACAAAAGATAATTTTTCTAGTAAAACTAACAAAGATACATGTCTCCAGGCATTATTAGCCATTTTGCATGTGTTTTTTAGGAGTTTTGTTTAAATACATTTTTATTGCTTTTTTTGCATTATCTCAGGATTCTAAAATCATTACTTTCATATTGAGTAAAAAACTACTTTTTGGTTTTGCAAACCTTACAAACTCACATAAATACATTATTACAGGCATTTTTAGACATGACACATGTTTGGTTTTGGAGTTATGTTTATATAACTTTTATATTTAGTATGACTGTTATACTGTCATATTGAATACAAAAAAACTAGCTTGTGTCTTTGCAAACTTTACATAAGATAATTTTTCTAGTAAAACTAACAAAGATACATGTCTCCAGGCATTATTAGCCATTTTGCATGTGTTTTTTAGGAGTTATGTTTAAATACATTTTTATTGCTTTTTTCGCATTATCTCAGGATTGTATGATCATTACTTTCATATTAAGTAAAAAACTACTTTTTGTTTTTGCAAACCTTACAAACTGACATAAATACATTATTACAGGCATTTTTAGACATGACACATGTTTGGTTTTGGAGATAGGTTTATATAACTTTTATATTTAGTATGACTGTTATACTGTCATATTGAATTAAAAAAAACTAGCTTGTGTCTTTGCAAACTTTACAAAAGATAATTTTTCTAGTAAAACTAACAAAGATACATGTCTCCAGGCATTATTAGCCATTTTGCATGTGTTTTTTAGGAGTTTTGTTTAAATACATTTTTATTGCTTTTTTTTGCATTATCTCAGGATTCTAAAATCATTACTTTCATATTGAGTAAAAAACTACTTTTTGGTTTTGCAAACCTTACAAACTCACATAAATACATTATTACAGGCATTTTTAGACATGACACATGTTTGGTTTTGGAGTTATGTTTATATAACTTTTATATTTAGTATGACTGTTATACTGTCATATTGAATACAAAAAAACTAGCTTGTGTCTTTGCAAACTTTACATAAGATAATTTTTCTAGTAAAACTAACAAATATACATGTCTCCAGGCATTATTAGCCATTTTGCATGTGTTTTTTAGGAGTTATGTTTAAATACATTTTTATTGCTTTTTTCGCATTATCTCAGGATTGTATGATCATTACTTTCATATTAAGTAAAAAACTACTTTTTGTTTTTGCAAACCTTACAAACTGACATAAATACATTATTACAGGCATTTTTAGACATGACACATGTTTGGTTTTGGAGTTAGGTTTATATAACTTTTATATTTAGTATGACTGTTATACTGTCATATTGAATTAAAAAAAACTAGCTTGTGTCTTTGCAAACTTTACAAAAGATAATTTTTCTTGTAAAACTAACAAAGATACATGTCTCCAGGCATTATTAGCCATTTTGCATGTGTTTTTTAGGAGTTTTGTTTAAATACATTTTTATTGCTTTTTTTTGCATTATCTCAGGATTCTAAAGTCATTACTTTCATATTGAGTAAAAAACTACTTTTTGTTTTTGCAAACCTTACAAACTCACATAAATACATTATTACAGGTATTTTTAGACATGACACATGTTTGGTTTTGGAGTTATGTTTATATAACTTTTATATTTAGTATGACTGTTATACTGTCATATTGAATAAAAAAAAAACTAGCTTGTGTCTTTGCAAACTTTACATAAGATAATTTTTCTAGTAAAACTAACAAAGATACATGTCTCCAGGCATTATTAGCCATTTTGCATGTGTTTTTTAGGAGTTATGTTTAAATACATGTTTATTGCTTTTTTCGCATTATCTCAGGATTGTATGATCATTACTTTCATATTAAGAAAAAAACTACTTTTTGTTTTTGCAAACCTTACAAACTCACATAAATACATTATTACAGACATTTTTAGACATGACACATGTTTGCTTTTGAAGTTATGTTTAGATAACTTTCATATGACTGTTATACTGTCATATTGAATAAAAAAAACTAACTTTGTCTTTGCAAACTTTACATAAGATAATTTTTCTAGTAAAACTAACAAAGATACGTGTCTCCAGGCATTTTTAGCCATTTTGCATGTGTTTTTTAGGAGTTATGTTTAAATACATTGTTATTGCTTTTTTCGCATTATCTCAGGATTCTAAGATCATTACTTTCATATTGAGTAAAAAACTACTTTTTGTTTTTGCAAACCTTACAAACTCACATAAATACATTATTATAGGCAATTTTAGATGTGACACATGTTTGGTTTTGGAGTTATATTAATATATAACTTTCATTTTTAGTATGACTGTTACACTGTCATATTGAATTAAAAAAAACTAGCTTGTGTCTTTGCAAACTTTACAAAAGATCATTTTTCTAGTAAAACTAACAAAGATACATGTCTCCAGGCATTATTACCCATTTTGCATGTGTTGTTTAGGAATTATGTTTAATTACATTTGTATTGCTTTTTTTTGCATTATCTCAGGATTCTAAGAACTTTACTTTCATATTGAGTAAAAAAGTACTTTTTGTTTTTGCAAACCTTACAAACTCACACAAATACATAACTACAGGGATTTTTAGACATGAGACATGTTTGGTTTTGGAGTTATGAATAAAAGTTATTGAATAAAAAAAAACTAGCTTGTGTCTTTGTTATCTTTACAAAAGATCATTTTTTTAAACTAACAACGTTACATGTCTCTCTAGGCATTATTAGCCATTTTTCATGTGTTGTTTAGGAGTTATGTTTAAATACATTTTTATTGCTTTTTTTGCATTATCTCAGGATTCTAAGAACATTACAGTCATATTGAGTAAAAAAAACTACTTTTTGTGTTTGCAAAATGTAAAACAGTAAAACTCCCAAGGATTCATAATTTCAGGCATTATTAGCTTGTTTTATGTGTAGTTTATGAGTTATGTTTACTTAACTGTCATATTGAGTGTGATTTTGTCATATTGAGTAAAACCTAATTTTTGTATTTGCAAACCTTACAAAAACAACCGATTCTAGTAAAACTCACATTGATACAATATTACAGGCATGTTTAGACATATTGCATGTTTGGTTTTGGAGTTATATTTATAGAACCTGCTTTCTGAGCCGCCACCTTTGTGGTTTGCGTGTCCCACTGATCCGGGGGCTTCTATGCCCCCTGGTAGGGTCCCCCAAGACAAACAGGTCCTAGGTGAGGGATCAGACAAAGAGCAGCTAAAGACCTTTATGAAAAGTACAATTGAGGACTTAGATTTTTTCTTGCCCGGATGCAGGTCACCGTGGCTCCCCTGTGGATCCCCCTCCAGGGCTCACCACTCATGGGCTGGGTCATAGAGGGTGCAGTGTGAGCTGGGCGGCAGCCGAAGGCAGGGCACTAGGTGGTCCTATTTTTGGCTACATAAGCTCGCTCTTTGGTCATGGAACATCACCTCACTGGGAGGGAAGGAGCCTGAGCTGGTGCATGAGGTGGAGAAGTTCCCGGCTAGATATAGTTGGACTCACAGCAAGGGCTCTGGAACCTGTTCTCTCAAGAGGGGCTGGACTGAGCTGAACTTTCATTACTTGCAACGCCAGAGTGGAAGAAATTCCACACTGGCGTTGCAATTAATGAGAGGCTGGGGTGGCAATTCTTGTTGCCCCCCGGCTCAAAGCCTGCACGTTGGACTTTAACCCAAAAGACGAGATGGTAGCTTCCCTCAGCCTTCGGGTTGGGTGACGGGTCCTGACTGTTGTTTGTGTTTACGCACCAAACAGCAGCTCAGAGTACCCACTCTTTTTGGATTCCCTTGAGGGAGTACTGGAGAGTGCTCCCTCGGGTGATTCCCTTGTTCTGCTGGTGGACTTCAACGCTCATGTTGGCAACGACAGTGAAACCTGGAGAGTCGTGATTGGGAAAAATGGCCACCCGGATCTGAACCCAAGTGGTGCTTTGTTATTGGACTTTTGTGCTTGTCACGGATTGTCCATAACAAACACAATGTTCAAACATAAGGGTGTCCATATGTGCACTTGGCACAAGGACACCCTCGGCCGCATGATTGACTTTGCAGTTGTGTCATGGGATTTGCAGCCTCATGTTTTGGACACTCGGTGAAGAGAGGGGCAGAGCTTTCTACCAATCACCACCTGGTGGTGAGCTGGCTCCGATTGTAGGGGAGGATGCCGCAAACGCATTGTAAGGGTCTGCTGGGAACGCCTAGCAGAGTCTCCTGAAGAACTTTGAACCTGTCCGGAAGAACTTTGAACATCTCACAAGGGAGGTGCTGGACATTGAGTCTGAGTGGACCATGTTCCTTTCCTCTCTTGTCGAGCCAGCTGATTGAAGCTGTGGCCGCAAGGTGTTTGGTGCCTGTCGTGGCGGTAATCCACCAGCAGTGAGGGATGCTGTCAAGCTGAAGAAAGAGCCATCGGGTCCTTTTGGCTCATGGGACTCCAGAGGCAGTGGGCATACCGACAGGCCAAGCGAGACCTCCTCTATCCCACCAACACTTCTTCCTATGAGGAAGCAGTGCCTGGGAAATCTGTGGTGGGCTCTCCTATTTCTGCGGCTGAGGTTGCCAAGGTAGTTAAAAAGCTCCTCCTTTGGCAAGAAACCCGGGGGTGGATGAGCTCCGTCCGGAGTTCCTTAAGGCAGTGTGGGGCAGTCTTGGTTGACAAGACTCTGCAACATTGTGTGGACATCGGGGGCAGTACCTCTGGATTGGCAGACCGGGGTGGTGGTTCCTCTCTTTAAGAAGGGGAACCGGAGGGTGTGTTCCAACTATCGTAGACCACACTCCTCAGCCTTCCCGGTAAGGTCTATTCATGTGTACGGAGGAACCTCGGATCCAGGACGAACAGTGTGGTTTTCGTCCTGGTCGTGGAACGGTAGACCAGCTCTATACTCTCGGCAGGGTCCTTGAGTGTGCATGGGAGTTTGCCCAACCAGTCTACATAAGTTTTGTGGACTTGGAGAAGACATTCGACCTTGGTCCCCCCGGTAAATCCTGTGGGGAGTGCTCAGAGAGTTTGGAGTATCGGCATGTCTGATTGTGGCGGGTGTCTCCCTGTATGATCAGTGTCAGAGCTTGGTCCGCATTGCCGGCAGTATGTAATGAGGGTTGGATTCCGCCAAGGCTGCCCTTTGTCACCGATTCTGTTCATAACTTTAATGGACAGAATATCAAGGCGCAGTCATGGCGTTGAGGATCCCCTCAACGCCATGACTGCGCCTGGTTTGGTGGCTGCAGGATTAGGTCTCTGCTTTTTGCAGATGATGTGGTCCTGATGGCTTCAACTGGCCAGGATCTTCAGCTCTCATTGGATCGGTTCGCAGTGAAGCGACTGGGATGAGAATCAGCACCTCCAAGTCAGAGTCAATGGTTCTCGCCCGGGAAAGGGTGGAGTGCCATCTCCAGGTTGGGAAAGAGATCTTGCCCCAAGTGAAGGAGTTCAAGTACCGAGGAGTCTTGTTCACGAGTGAGGATAGAGTGGATCGGGAGATCTACAGGCGGATCGGTGCGGCGTCTTCAGTAATGAGGACGCTATATCGATCCGTTGTGGTGAAGAAGGAGCTGAGCCAGAAGGAAAAGCTTTCAATTTACCGGTCGATCAACGTTCCCATCCTCACCTATGGTCATGAGCTTTGGGTTATGACCGAAAGGACAAGGTCACGGGTACAAGCGGCCGAAATGAGTTTCCTCCGCCGGGTGGTGGGTCTCTCCTTTAGAGATAGGGTGAGAAGCTCTGTCATCCGGGAGGAACTCAGTGTAAAGCTGCTGCTCCTCCACATTGAGAGGAGCCAGATGAGGTGGTTTGGGCATCTGCTCAGGATGCCACCCGAACGCCTCCCTAGGGAGGTGTTTAGGGCAAGTCCGACCAGCAGGAGGCCATGGGGAAGACCTGGACACATTGGAAAGACTATGTCTCCCGGCTGGCCTGGAAACGCCTCGGGATCCCCGGAGAAGAGCTGGACGAAGTGGCTGGGGAGAGGGAAGGCTGGGCTCGCTGCTTAGGCTGCTGCCCCCGTAACCCGACCTCGGATAAGCGGAAGAAAATGGATGGATTTAGTATGACAGTTATACTGTCATATTGAGTGTGACAGTATACTGTCATAAAACCCAATTTTTGTATTTGCAAACCTGATTCTAGTAAAACTCAAACCTATACAATATTACAGGCAATTTTGGACATAATGCACGTTTGGTTTTGGAGTTATGTTTATATAACTTTAATATATAGTATGACATCTATACTGTTGTAATGAGTAAAAAAACAATCTGTGTCTGTCATGAAACCCAATTTTTGTATTTGCAAACCTTACAAAAACAACTGATTCTAGTAAAACTCACATGGATTGATTGATATTACAGGCATTTTTAGACATTTTGTATGTTTGGTTTAGGAATTATGTTGGAATACATTTGTATTGCTTTTTTCACATTATATCAGCATTTTAAGAACATTACTGAGATATTGAGTAAAAAAACCTTTTTGTGTTTGCAAGCCTTAAAAAACCAATGTTTTGAGTTATTTCAGGCATTATTAGCCATTTTTATGTGTAGTTTAGGAGTTATGTTTAAATAACTGTCATATTGAGTGTGACACTGTCATCATCTTGTTCTAACATGCCAGAGGCTGTTCACCTTGGAGACCTGCTGCAGATATGGGTACGGCCTGGCGCGAGATTTACACCTTCTCCCCCGGATTTTCAAGGGGGAGAAGTGAAAACCGTGAAAACCCTTGTGCAATCATGTTCACACATCTGGAAACAGTTTAGCTCGGTAGGTACAGTAAGGTTTGCAAATACTTTTGTATTTGCAAACCTTACAAAAAAAAACGATTCTAGTAAAACTCACATTGATACATTGTTACAGGCATGTTTAGACATCTTGCATGTTTGGTTTTGGAGTTATGTTTATATAACCTGCTTCGTGAGCCGCCACCTTTGTGGTTTGCGTGTCCCACTGATCCTAGGAGCTATGTTGTCCGGGGGCTTCTATGCTCCCTGGTAGGGTCCCCCAAGACAAACAGGTCCTAGGTGAGGAATCAGACAAAGAGCAGCTCAAAGACCTTTATGAAAAGTACATATCGAGGACCTAGATTTTTTCTCGCCCGGACGCGGGTCACCGTGGCTCCCCTGTGGAGCCAGGCCCAGAGGTGGGGCACGATGGCGAGCGACTGGTGCCCATGGGGCCCAGCTCAAAGAGGTAACGTGGGTCCCCCCTGCAATAGGCTCACCACTCATGGGCTGGGTCATAGAGGTCGGGTGCAGTGTGAGCTGGGCGGCAGCCGAAGGCAGGGCACTTGGCGGTCCGATTATCGGCTACATAAGCTCGCTCTTGGGACGTGGAACGTCACCTCACAAAGAGGGAAGGAGCCTGAGCTGGTGCGCGAGGTGGAGAAGTTCCCGGCTAGATAAAGTTGGACTCACTTCGACGCACAGCAAGGGCTCTGGAACCTGTTCTCAAGAGGGGTTGGACTCTCTTCCACTCTGGCGTTGCAAGTAATGAGAGGCTGGGTTGACAATTCTTGTTGCCCCCCCGGCTCAAAGCCTGCACGTTGGACTTTAACCCAGTAGACGAGATGGTAGCTTCCCTCCACTTTTGGGTTGGGTGACGGGTCCTGACTGTTGTTGGTGTTTATGCACCAAACAGCAGCTCAGAGTACCCACTCTTTTTGGATTCCCTTGAGGGAGTACTGGAGAGTGCTCCCTCGGGTGATTCCCTTGTTCTGCTGGGGGTCTTCAACGCTCATGTTGGCAACGACAGTGAAACCTGGAGAGTCGTGATTGGGAAAAATGGCCACCCGGATCTGAACCCAAGTGGTGCTTTGTTTTTGGACTTTTGTACAATGTTCAAACATAAGGGTGTCCATATGTGGCACCAGTGATCACTTGGCACCAGGACACCCTCGGCCGCAGTTCCATGATTGAGTTTGTAGTTGTGTCATGGGATTTGCGGCCTCATGTTTTGGATACTCGGGTGAAGAGAGGGGCGAGCCTTCACCACCTGGTGAGCTGGCTCTGATGGCGGGGAAGGATGCTGGACTGACCTGGCAGGCCCAAACGCATTGTGAGAGTCTTTTGGGAACGCCTAGCAGAGTCTCCTGTCAGAGAGAGTTTCTTTTTCCACCTCCGGAAGAACTTTGAACATGTCACAAAGGAGATGCTGGACATTGAGTCTGAATGGATCATGTTCCGTGCCTCTCTTGTCGAGCCAGCTGATTGGAGCTGTGGCCGCAAGGTGTTTGGTGCCTGTCGTGGCGGTAATCCTAGAACAAGCTGGTGGCCACCAGCAGTGCGGGATGCCGTCAAGCTGAAGAAAGAGCTTATCGGGTCCTTTTGGCTCATGGGACTCCAGAGGCAGCGGGCATACCGACAGGCCAAGCAAAACCTCCTCAATCCCTCCAACACGTCTTCCTATGAGTTAGCATTGTCTGGGGAATCTGTGATGGGCTCTCCTATTTCTGGGGCTGAGGTTGCCAAAGTAGTTAAAAAGCTCCTCGGTGGCAAGGCCCCGGGGGTGGATGAGCTCCTTCTCTGCATAGTGTGGTCACGCTGGTGCTTTCTGCCTTTACCCATTCAACATATCTTTACCTGCACATTACCTACCTTCTCTGTATCCTGGAGTCAAGCTGGTGTTTCCTGCCTTTACCCATTCAACATATCTTTACCTGCACATTACCTACCTTCCCCGCATCCTGGGGTCCACTGGTGCTTCTTTCTTTCACCATACAACATATCTTCACCTGCACATACCTACCTTGTCTGCATTGCCTCGACCACACCTGCGCTTCCTTCTTTCACCCATTCAACATACCTTCACCCGCACATTACCTACCTTCTCTGCATAGTGGGGTCACACTGGTGCTTCCTGCCTTTACCCATTCAACATATCTTCACCCGCACATTACCTACTTGCTCTGCATTCTCGGGTCACGCTGGTGCTTCCTGCCATCACCCAGTCAACATATCTTTACCTGCGAATGATCTACTTTTTCTGCATCCTGGGGTCAAACAGGTGCTTCCTTCTTTGACCCAGTCAACATATCTTTACCTGCACATTACCTACCTTCTCTGTATCCTAGAGTCAAACTGGTGCTTCGGTCCCTAATAAGAAGGTCCACAAAGGAACAGAAGAGTCATTGATTTAAGGCACAAAATTGGGGAAATGACAAGTCAAATTCCTGAACAGAGGTGAGAAACGGGGTAAAATATCCTATTAGTATTTAACAGTTTCAAGAGGATTTACCTTTGAACAAATTCCAATGTCCGAGCACCTTCCTCTTGGTATTCCAAGTTGAACACATGGTAGGTGGCAAGAAGGGCAGCAAGCCCTGAGATGAAGCTAGGTTGAACGCCTTCGCAGATGACCACCTTCCATGCTGATCATCCAACGTTTTATTGTGACTTTGTCACCAGCAACTGGTGACAAAGTTCCTAAACAGTATCCAATATGGGTAGTATTTTAAAAGTATTTGGAATGGCCACCTCACTCACTCTCTCTTTACTCTGTTTACATCTAGTCTCCTAAGGCAGTGGTTCTCAAATGGGGGTACGCGTACTCCTGGGGGTACGTGAAATGTTTTAAAAATATTCTAAAAATAGCAACAATTCAAAAATCCTTTATAAATATACTTATTGAATAATACTTCGACAAAATATGAATGTAAGTTCATAAACTGAACATCTAATCAAGTAGGCTATTCCATTCATTACCATAAAGCCAGAGTTTCCCCCATGCCATGATGGTTTGACCCTACCTGGCGGTGCCACGCGGCACCAACTGTCAATCAACTATCCATGTAGAAAACAATGGAGGCTTGGTTAAAGTGTAGCAGTAATGCAGCTGAGACATGTGGACATGTTCCATAAATATTGATGTTAAAGATTTCTGTTTTTGTGAAGAAATTTTGAGAATGAAGTTCATGAATCCAGATGGATCTCTATTACAATCCCCAAAGAGGGCACTTTAAGTTGATTACTTCTATGTGTAAAAATCTTTATTTATAATTGAATCACTTGTTTATTTTTCAACAAGTTTTTAGTTATTTTTATATCTTTTTTTCCAAATAGTTCAAGAAAGACCTCAACAAATGAGCAATATTTTGCACTGTTATACATTTTAATAAATCAGAAACTGATGACATAGTGCTGTATTTTACTTCGTTATCTCTTTTTTTCAACCAAAAATGCTTTGCTCTGATTAGGGGGTACTTGAATTTAAAAAATGTTCACAGGGGTACATCACTGAAAAAAGGTTGAGAACCATTGTCCTAAGGCAGTGGTTCTCAACCTTTTTTCAGTGTTGTGAACATTTTTTTAATGCAAGTAGACCTCCATGTCTTCATAACAGGAATATCCTGAATTCTCAAGTTGCATATCACAATAGTCATCATCAGTGTTAATAACACAAGAGCTGCTTGGATTTGCTGTTGAGCAAGTCAAACTTCGTTCAGTGTAGCCGTAGTGCTTCCTTGACACGTGCGATGTGAAAGTAGACTTGACTGTAAATCTTTTTTCACATTGACTGAAGGGGCACGCAACTGTCCTACCTTCGGCAATATGACTTTTCAAATGCAGGAGAAGGGCCCGTATATCATCGCACTTCGCGCTACATGAGACAATATTACAAGGTAAACCTTCTGCGCTATACATATCAGTCCTACTCTTGCCATATTTATGACAACGGCTGTGAGTTTTGAAGGCTGAGAAGTTGGAAAAAAACTCTTGTGCATTTAGGGAAAGCACACTTAAACGATGCATTACGCATACAACTATGACTTCGCATGTGTCTAACATACGCAAATACATTGCAAGTCGTAGCACATATGTTGCAAGTTATCATCTTTTTATGATGACTATGACAAAAAAGAAGAAAACTTAGCTAGCTAGCATGCGGCGGTACATGCGCGTGGTCAACGATAGTGTCTGTGATGCTGACTGTGACGCTATGTCATTTCGGACTTTATAAATATATATATAAAGTAATTCAAACAGAAAATGACACATCAAGGTACAAGTGACTCTTACCTTGTTATCAAAAACACACGATGCAGTAGGATGGATTTAGCAGGGGCGGCCAGGTGCAATGAAGCTCGGTTGGACGAATTGTGGGCGGACCCAAGAAACAAGTCTGAAAAATACTGAATTACACTGTAGGTTTTACAGTAACTTACTGCTGGTTGATAGTTTTTGTAAAATGCAACAACATTTACAGTACTTAACTGCATTTAAGAAGAACAGTATATAACTGTAATTTTGTTTTGTATTATTACAGTAATTTTTTACAGTGTAAGGTGAAGCTCTGTCATCCTGGAGGAACTCACAGTAAAGCCGCTGCTCCTCCACATTGAGAGGAGCCAGATGAGGTGGTTCGGGCATCTGCTCAGGATGCCACCCGAACGCCTCCCAAGGGAGGTGTTTAGGGCAAGTCCGACCGGCAGGAGGCCACGGGGAAGACCCAGGACACATTGGGAACACTATGTCTCCCGGCTGGCCTGGGAACGCCTCGGGATCCCCCGAGAAGAGCTGGATGAATTGGCTGGAGAGAGGGAAGTTTGGGCTTCTCTGCTTAGGCTGCGGCCCCCGCAACCGGACCATAACCCGACCATAAGCGGAAGAAAATGGATGGATTTAGTATGACAGGTATACTGTCATATTGAGTACAAAAACTAACTAAACCTTACAAAATATATTGTTCCTAGTAAAACTCACAAAGATACATATCTCCAGGCATTATTAGCCATTTTGCATGTGTGGTTAAGGAGTTATGTTTAAATAACTGTCAGATTAGGGTAAACACAACCCTAACCATAAACACAACAGAACAAATACCCAGAACCCTTTGTAGCACTTAATCTTCCGGGACGCTACAAGGTGTGTGTGTGGGGGGGGGGGAGGTTTGGTGGTAGCGGGGGTGTATTTTGTAGCGTCCCGAAAGAGTTAGTGCTGCAAAGGATTCTGGGTATTTGTTCTGTTGTGTTTATGTTGTGTTACGGTGCGAATGTTCTCCCGAAAAGTGTTTGGCATTCTTGTTTGGTGTGGGTTCACAGTGTGGCGTATATTTCTAACAGTGTTAAAGTTTTTTATACTGGCACCCTCAGTGTAACCTGTATCGCTGTTGATGAAGTATGCGTTGCATTCATTTGTGTATGCGTACCAGAGGTGGGACCAAGTCATTGCTTTGCAAGTCACAAGTAAGTCTCAAGTCTTTGCCCTCAAGTCTCGAGTCAAGTCCCGAGTCAAGACAGGCAAGTCCCGAGTCAAGTCCAAAGTCAAGACTGGAAAGTCTCAAGTCAAGTCACAAGTCCTGCATTTTGAGTTTCGAGTCCTTTCAAGTCCTTTTAACCACAGACTAATATTTTTACACAGATTGAGTATGCTTTTAAACCGCTGTATTTATTTATTAAAACAAGTGCATTTGAAATAGCATGAAAAAAAAATAGTACTGACATTGCAATTCATAATAGCACTATTAACCAGTCATTTTAATAGTTTAAACAATTTTAAACATTTAACTCATTCCTTTACAGAATAAAGACATTTGCAAAAACAAGTGTAACTGTACTTATTTGTACAAAAGTGTTAACATTGTATTTCCATGGCATATTGCATTGTAACTAGTTCCACAGCAGTTTGTATTCTGTTCTTACCTTATCTCATTGATCTCATCTCATACTGTATGTTTGTTTATGTGTGCGTACACATGAAAAACATAACAAATACATGAACATAACAATGAACAGAGTTGTACTTTTTAGATGTCAGGGCCCTATGCAATATGTACACATATTCTTAATATAGTATACATTTTAACTGACCTTTATTTGACCATGTTTGTCTTTTTGTAGGTGGCTAAAATACGCGGTGCTGCTGACCGCCGTCTAATGTTACGTTACTGTGTGTGATACATTGACTAACGTAACGTTAAGTATAGGTACCTCATGCAACCCTGCTTAAAAAAATCACTTGACAAAAAGTATGAATAAGGTAGCAAACTGCAGTGGACGCAACATATTGCTGTGTTTGAAATGATGTTATAACCATATACATCGTATAAGTAGACGCAGTATTGGTTGCTGTGACGCAAGCAAATTGCATCTTGAAGTAGTGATGAGGAGCCGGCGAGCAGCCTAAACTGACAGTTGACAGGTAGAAAACAAAGATGCCGGGCTGGTGTTCAGCGTTTTCCTGCTCAAATGAGCGGACTGTTGAAAATAGGAATCGGGGGATTACTTTTCACAAGTAAGATTTAACATTAATGTACTATTGGTTGTATTTTATGAAAATAACATTACCACAGAGTTGAGAAGGAGCAAAGATCTTCAATATTTGTATGTGAAAATCACAAAGAAATCTTCTGGGGGAGGATGACACCCCTACAGGGGTTTGGTTTACAAACTTTCAGCCCCACCTAAAACAAAATTCACCAGCCGCCACTGATTATGATGCATTCTCATTTTAGGCAAAATATAAGACAATACTTTCTTAACAGTATAATTGTAACCAGGAATAAGTCTTCAAGTAACAATATTCAAATACTAACATTGTTGGGTAAGACAGCATTTGGTTTTATTCTGAATCCAGTGAAAGAGATTGGTGGTTTTAGCTGATATAAAGAGTTTCAGGTGTTTATATATGTTTAAGTATTTGGCAGACGCTTTTATCCAAAGCGACATACATAAAAAATACATATATAACAATCACTGTAAACATTATCATTTAAGGGAAGAATGTAATACAAAATATCAATACAAAGTGTCAAGACAGAATAAACTCTCTGCTGCTGCAGCAACAGAGATACAGTCTATACGATATATAGATATCTAATGTATTCATACATTGTTTATGTAGGATATACGCATGTATATGTAACATAATCATATTGTTTCTTCAACTTAAAAATAGCTGACCGTTTTTTCCCCCCTTCTCTGGGCTTATATTCCCAGTTTTGATCTCGGACGTCTGGTCACTTATAGCATATAAGAATATTATATTACTGTTAAGCAAACTATGAATAATAAAACATGTGTCCGTATCATAGCTACACGTATGACGAAAAAGCGCGTGAAAATGAGTGGTATCACTATTCAGTGAGGTAAAATGAATTAAATGCGCTGACAGTTCATTGCTCCTGCCAAATGAATTGCACTGAGTGGAGCGGATCACCACTCCAAGATGGCGGCCCCGCGTCTCGTCTGCGCCAGTAGGCAGTAGCGCTCGTGCTGCGTCTACTTATAAGATGTCTATGGTTATGACGTTAGCAGTGAGTTTACAGCCTCACTGATTTAACTACACAGCAAATAAAAGTCATGTTACTTAGCCAATAAACGTTAGCTTACATTCAAAACTTACCCTTCTTTGTGCAACTTCAAATGTCGAACGAAGTTGGAAGTTGTTGCGTCTCCGTCTGTAATATTCGAACTGCGTGATTTGCATACGGCAATTCGTTTTTTGTTGACCAAGTCGTAGTTTTTATACCCGAACGAAACCAACTTTGGTATAAATCTTTCTCACTGGCGCGTTGTTTGACAACTCTTGTTCATTGGTTGTCCTGCAATTTGATTGGCTGAATGCTGTGTGATGAAAACAATGTAGATCTAATTTGGTTGGCTGTTGTATTGACACGCAGCACACACGCTGATGGACAGACACGTACAAAATGAAAGCAACGGAGCGCTCCCAAATAACTTTTTAAGCTTTAGGTTTTGGGGAAAGTAGCAAGTCATGTCAAGTCAAAAGGCTCAAGTCCAAGTGAAGTCACAAGTCATTGATGTTAAAGTCTAAGTCGAGTTGCAAGTCTCTTTACATTTTGTCAAGTCGAGTCTAAAGTCATCAAATTCATGACTCGAGTCTGACTCGAGTCCAAGTCATGTGACTCGAGTCCACACCTCTGATGCGTACTGAAGCCGCACATATCTTGTGACTGGGTCTGAACGATGTTAGAATTGGGTGGACGAGATATGACTGTTGAACACCTTCGTTCGATAATGAAAGTTGCCTCAGCTCAAAGCCTGAGCCCCGACATTAAAGAACTAGCATACAAGAAAAGATGCCAGGTATCTGGCTTGGGCACATCAAATTAGATCAGTGTGTTGCAAACTTAGCAGTTTAAAGTCCTGAATGGTTGTTTTATTCATTGTTATTTTATTTTCAAATGTATTGGCCTGTGGAAAAAGTTAATGTTGATATTTACCTCAGAAGGCTGCAAAATAGAAAAGAGGAGTTATGTTTTTACAATTTTTATTTAAATTGTATTTGATATGCAATTGATATTTTTTAATTATTATTATTATTATTTGAAACTCGATTTTGCATGTCACTATAAAGGTATAAAAGCCTTGCTTGTTCAATATTCAATGCAAAACTTGTTTGGGTCCCTATTAAAAGGTTAATTTGTTCAACCTTGGCCCGCGGCTTTGTTCAGTTTTAAACTTTGGCCCACTCTGTATTTGAGTTTGACACCCCTGATATATAGTATGACAGCTATACTGTTAAAATGAGTAAAAAAAATTAACTTGTGTCTGTCATAAAACCCAATTTTTGTATTTGCAAACCTTACAAAAACAACGGATTCTAGTAAAACTCACATGGATTCAATATTACAGGCATTTTTAGACAATTTGCATGTTTGGTTTAGGAGTTTTGTTTGAATACATTTTTATTGCTTTTTTTTCACATTATCTCAGGATTCTAAGAACATTACTTTCATATTGAGTAAAAAACTAATTTTTGTTTTTGCAAACCTTACAAAATATTTTTTTTCCAGTAAAACTCACAAAGATACATTTCCACAGGCATTATTAGCTATTTTTCATGTGTGGTTTACGAGTTATATTTAAATAACTGTCATATTGAGTGTGACACTGTCATAGTGAGTAAAACCTAATTTTAAAACCTAATTTTACAAAAAAAACAGATTCTAATAAAACTCACATTGATACAATATTACAGGCATGTTTAGACATATTGCATGTTTGGTTTTGGAGTTATGTTTATACAACCCATTTTCTGAACCGCCACCTTTGTGGTTTGCGTGTCCCACTGATCCTAGTAGCTATGTTGTCCGAGGGCTTCTATGCCCCCTGGTAGGGTCCCTCAAGACAAACAGATTTTAGGTGAGGGATCAAACAAAGAGCAGCTCAAAGACCTTTATGAAAAGTACAAATCGAGGACCTAGATTTTTTTCTCGCCCGGGCACGGGTCACCGTGGCTCCCCTGTGGAGCCAGGCGCAGGGGTGGGGCACGATGGCGAGCAACTGGTGGCCGGGCGTGTCCCCATGGGGCCCTGCTGGGCTCAGCTCGAAGAGGCAACGTGGGTCAACCCTCCAATGGGCTCACCACTCATGGGCCAATTGAGGTCATAGAAGTTGGATGCAGTGTGAACTGGGCGGCAGCCGAAGGCAGGGCACTTGGCGGTCCGATTATCGGCTACATAAGCTCGCTCTTGGGACTTGGAACGTCACCTCGCTGGGAGGGAAGGAGCCTGAGCTGGTGCGCGAGGTGGAGAAGTTCCGGCTAGATATAGTTGGACTCACTTTGACGCACAGCAAGAGCTCTGAAACCTGTTCTCTCAAGATGGGCTGGACTCTATTCCACTCTGGCGTTGCAAGCAATGAGAGGCTGGGGTGGCAATTCTTGTTGCTCAAAGCCTGCACGTTGGACTTTATTAACCCAGTAGACGAGATGGTAGCTTCCCTCCGCCTTCGAGTTGGGTGACGGTTCCTGACTGTTGTTTGTGTTTACGCAGCAAACAGCAGCTCAGAGTACCCAATCTTTTTGGATTCCCCTTGAGGGAGTACTGGAGAGTGCTCCCTCGGGTGATTCCCTTGTTCTGTTGGGGGACTTCAATGCTCATGTTGGCAACGACAGTGAAACCTGGAGAGAGGTGTGATTGGGAAAAATGGCCACCTGGATCTGAACCCAAGTGGTGCTTTGTTATTGGACTTTTGTGCTCGTCACGCATTGTCCATAACAAACACAATGTTCAAACATAAGGGTGTCTATATGTGGCAGGACACCCTCGGCCGCAGTGCCTGGGGAATCTGTGGTGGGCTCTCCTATTTCTGGGGCTGAGGTTGCCAAGGTAGTTAAAAAGCTCCTGGTGGTGAGCTCCGTCCGGTGTTCCTTAAGGCTCTGGATACTGTAAGGCTGTCTTGGTTGACAAGACTCTGCAACATCGCGTGGACATTGGGGGCGGTACCTCTGGATTGGCAGACCGGGGTGGTGGTTCCTCTCTTTAAGAAGGGGAACCGGAGGGTGTGTTCCAACTATCGTGGATCACACTCCTCAGCCTTCCCTGTAAGGTCTATTCATGTGTACTTTTCGTCCTGGTCGTGGAACGGTAGACCAGCTCTATACTCTCGGCAGGGTCCTTGAGTGTGCATGGGAGTTTGCCCAACCAGTCTACATGTGCTTTGTGGACTTGGAGAAGACATTCGACCGTGGCCCCCCCGGGAAGTCCTGTGGGGAGTGCTCAGAGAGTATGTCTGATTGTGGCGGGTGGCTCACTGTATGATCTGTGTCAGAGCTTGGTCCGCATTGCCGGCAGTAAGTCGGACCCCTTTCCAGTGAGGGTTGGACTCCGCCAAGGCATCCCTTTGTCACTGATTCTGTTCATATTTTTTATGGACATAATTTCTAGGCGCAGTCATGGCGTTGAGGGGATCCGGTTTGGTGGCTGCAGGATTAGGTCTCTGCTTTTTGCAGATGATGTGGTCCAGATGGCTTCAACTGGCCAGGATTTTCAGCTCTCATTGGATCGGTTCGCAAACAAGTGTGAAGCGACTGGGATGAGAATCAGCACCTCCAAGTTCGAGTCCATGGTTCTCTCCCGGGAAAGGGTGGAGTGCCATCTCCAGGTTGGGGAGGAGATCTTGCCCCAAGTGGAGGAGTTCAAGTACCTAGCATTCTTGTTCACGAGTGAGGATAGAGTGGATCGGGAGATCCACAGGCGGATCGGTGCGGCGTCTTCAGCAATGAGGACGCTATATCGATCCGTTGTGGTGAAAAAGGAGCTGAGCCAGAAGGAAAAGCTCTCAATTTACCGGTCAGTCTACGTTCCCAGCTTTGGGTTATGACCGAAAGGACAAGGTCAAGGGTACAAGCGGCCGAAATGAGTTTCCTCTGCCGGGTGGTGGGTCTCTCCCTTAGAGATAGGGTGAGAAGCTCCGTCATCCGGGAGGAACTCAGTGTAAAGCTGCTGCTCCTCCACATTGAGAGGAGCCAGATGAGGTGGTTCGGGCATCTGCTCAGGATCCCACCCAAGTCCGACCGGCAGGAGGCCACGGGGAAGACCTAGGATTTATGTCTCCCGGCTGGCCTGGGAACGCCTCGGAATACCACGAGAAGAGCTTGACGAAGTGGCTGGTTTAGAGGGAGGTCTGGGCTATTATGGTTAGGCTGTTCCCCCGCAACCCAACCTCGGATAAGCGAAAGAAAATGGATGGATTTATGACAGTTTACTGTCAGATTGAGTACAAAAACTAACTAAACCTTACAAAATATATTGTTTCTAGTAAGATACATATCTCCAGGCATTATTAGCCATTTTGCATGTGTGGTTTAGGAGTTATGTTTAAATAACTGTCAGATTGAGTCTGACAGTATACTGTCATACTGAGTAAAACCCTTATTTTGTATTTGCAAACCTTACAAAAAACTACTAAATCTAGTTTTACTCACACAGTACAATATTACAGGCATTTGTAGACATAATGCATGTTTGGTTTTAGAGTTATGTTTATATAACTTTCATATTTAGTATGACAGTTATACTGTCATATTGAATAAAAAAAACTAACTTGTGTCTTTGCAAACCTTACAAAAGACAATTTTCTTGTAAAACTAACTAAGATACATGTCTCCAGGCATTATTAGCCATTTTGCATGTTTTGTTTGAGTTATGTTTAAATAACTGTCATCTTGAGTGTGACAGTATACTGTCATAAAACCCATTTTTGTATTTGCAACCCTGATTCTAGTAAAACTCACATATATACAATATTACAGGCAGATTTGGACATAATGCATGTTTGGGTTTGGAGTTATGTTTATTTAACTTTCATATATAGTATAGTACTGTTATACTGAGTAAAAAAACTAAATTGTGTTGGTCATAAAACCCCATTTTTGTATTTGCAAACCTTACAACTGATTCAAATAAAACTCACATGGATTCAATATTACAGGCATTTTAGACATTTTGCATGTTTGGTTTAGGAATTATGTTGGAATACATTTTTATGTCTTTTTTCACATTATCTCAGGATTTTAAGAACATTACTGTCATATTGAGTAAAAAAATAATTTTTGTGTTTGCAAGCCTTAAAAAAGCATATGTTTCGAGTAAAACTCACAAGAATGCATTATTTCAGGTATTGTTAATCATTTTTCATGTGTAGTTTAAGAGTTATGTTTAGATAACTGTGATATTGAGATACATTTCGCATTATTAGACATGTTTCATGTGTGGTTAGAATTTATAATTAAATAACTGTCATATTGAGTGTGGCAGTTATACTGTCATTATGTGTAAAACCTAATTTTTGTATTTGCAAACCTTACAAAAACAACTTATTCTAGTGAAACTTACATAGATTCAATATTAGAGGCATTTTTAGACATTTTCAATGTTTGGTTTAAAAGTTGTATTTGAATACATTTTTATTGCTTTTTTCGCATTATCTCAGGATTCTAAGATCATTACTTTCATATTGAGTAAAAAACTACTTTTTGTTTTTGCAACCCTAACAAACTTACATAAATACATTATTACAGGCATTTTTAGACATGACACATGTTTGGTTTTGGAGTTATGTTTATATAACTTTTATATTTAGTATGACTGTTATACTGTCATATTGAATTTTAAAAAAAAACTAGCTTGTGTCTTTGCAAACTTTACATAAGATATTTTTTCTAGTAAAACTAACAAAGATACATGTCTCCAGGCATATTAGCCATTTTGCATGTGTTTTTAAGGAGTTAGGTTTAAATACATTTTTATTGCCTTTTTCGCATTATCTCAGGATTCTAAAATCATCACTTTCATATTGAGTAAAAAAATACTTTTTGTTTTTGCAAACCTTACAAACTCACATAAATACATTATTACAGGCATTTTTAGACATGACACATGTTTGGTTTTGGAGTTATGTTTATATAACTTTTATATTCAGTATGACTGTTATACTGTCATATTGAATAAAAAAAACTAGCTTGTGTCTTTGCAAACTTTACATACGATAATTTTTCTAGTAAAACTAACAAAGATACATGTCTCCAGGCATTATTAGCCATTTTGCTTGTGTTTTTTAGAGGTTATGTTTAAATACATTTTTATTGCTTTTTTCGCATTATCTCAGGATTCTAAGATCGTTACTTTCATATTGAGTAAAAAACTACTTTTTGTTTTTGCAACCCTAACAAACTTACATAAATACATTATTACAGGCATTTTTAGATTTGACACATGTTTGGTTTTGGAGTTATATTAATATATAACTTTCATTTTTAGTATGACTCTTATACTGTCGTATTGAATTAAAAAAAACTAGTTTCTTCTTTGCAAACTTTACAAAATATAATTTTTCTAGTAAAACTAACAAAGATACATGTCTCCAGGCATTATTAGCCATTTTGCATGTGTTCTTTAGGAGTTATGTTTAAATACATTTTTATTGCTTTTTTTGCATTTTCTCAGGATTCTAAGAACATTACTTTCACATTGAGTAAACAACTACTTTTTGTTTTTGCAAACCTTACAAACTCACATAAATACATTACTACATTACTACAGGGCTTATTGGACACGACACATGTTTGGTTTTGGAGTTATGTTTTTATAACTTTCATATTTAGTATGACTGTTACACTGTCATATTGAATTTAAAAAAAACTAGCTTTTTCCTTTGCAAACTTTACAAAAGATCATTTTTTTAGTGTAACTAACAAAGATACATGTCTCCAGGCATTATTAGCCATTTTGCTTGTGTTTTTTAGGGGTTATGTTTAAATACATTTTTATTGCTTTTTTCGCATTATCTCAGGATTCTAAGATCATTACTTTCATATTGAGTAAAAAACTACTTTTTGTTTTTGCAACCCTAACAAACTTACATAAATACATTATTACAGGCATTTTTAGATTTGACACATGTTTGGTTTTGGAGTTATATTAATATATAACTTTCATTTTTAGTATGACTGTTATACTGTCATATTGAATTAAAAAAAACTAGCTTCGTCTTTGCAAACTTTACAAAAGATCATTTTTCTAGTAAAACTAACAAAGATACATGTCTCCAGGCATTATTAGCCATTTTGCATGTGTTCTTTAGGAGTATGTTTAAACACATTTTTATTGCTTTTTTTGCATTTTCTCAGGATTCTAAGAACATTACTTTGACATTGAGTAAAAAACTACTTTTTGTTTTTGCAAACCTTACAAACTCACATAAATACATTACTACATTACTACAGGGCTTATTGGACACGACACATGTTTGGTTTTGGAGTTATGTTTTTATAACTTTCATATTTAGTATGACTGCTATACTGTCATATTGAATTAAAAAAAACTAGCTTGTTCCTTTGCAAACTTTACAAAATATCATTTTTTTAGTAAAACTAACAAAGATACATGTCTCCAGGCATTATTAGCCATTTTGCATGTGTTTTTAAGGAGTTAGGTTTGAATACATTTTTATTGCTTTTTTCGCATTATCTTAAGATACTAAAATCATTACTTTTATATTGAGTAAAAAACTACTTTTTGTTTTTGTAAACCTTACAAACTCACATAAATACATTACTACAGGGCTTTTTGGACAAGACACATGTTTGGTTTTGGAGTTATGTTTTTATAACTTTCATATTTAGTATGACTGTTATACTGTCATATTGAATACAAAAAAACTAGCTTGTGTTTTTGCAAACTTTACAAAAGATCATTTTTTTAGTCAAACTAACAAAGGCATTATTATTACCCATTTTGCATGTGTTTTTAGGAATTATGTTTAATTACATTTTTATTGCTTTTTTTGCAATATCTCAGGATTCTAAGAACTTTACTTTCATATTGAGTAAAAAACTACTTTTTGTTTTTGCAAACCTTACAAACTCACATTAATACATAACTACAGGGCTTTTTAGACATGAGACATGTTTGGTTTTGGAGTTATGTTTATATAACTTTCATATTTAGTATGACTGTCACATTGAATAAAAAAAAACTAGCTTGTGTCTTTGTTATCTTTACAAAAGATCATTTTTTTAAACTAACAACGTTACATGTCTCCCTAGGCATTATTAGCCATTTTGCATGTGTTGTTTAGGAGTTATGTTTAAATACATTTGTATTGCTTTTTTCGCATTATCTCAGGATTCTAAGAACAGTACAGTCATATTGAGTAAATAAACTACTTTTTGTGTTTGCAAAATGTAAAACTCAGTAAAACTCCCAAGGATTCATTATTTCAGGCATTATTAGCTTTTTTTATGTGTAGTTTATGAGTTATGTTTACATAACTGTCATATTGAGTGTGATTTTGTCATAGTGAGTAAAACCAAATTTTTGTATTTGCAAACCTTACAAAAACAACCGATTCTAGTAAAACTCACATTGATACAATATTACAGGCATGTTTAGACATATTGCATGTTTGGTTTTGGAGTTATATTTATACAACCTGCTTTCTGAGCCGCCACCTTTGTGGTTTGTGTGTCCCACTGATCCAGGAAATATGTTGTCCGGGGGCTTCTATGCCCCCTGGACAAACAGGTCCTAGGTGAGGGATCAGACAAAGAGCAGCTGAAAGACCTTTATGAAAAGTACAATTGAGGACCTAGATTTTTTCTTGCCCGGACGCAGGTCACCGTGGCTCCCCTGTGGAACCAGGCCCAGAGGTGGGGCACGATGGCGATTGACTGGTGTACGGGCCTGTCCCCATTGGGCCCAGCCGTGCTCAGCTCGAAGAGGCAAAGTGGATCCCTCCAGGGCTCACCACTCATGGGCTGGGTCATAGAGGGTGCAGTTTGAGCTGGGCGGCAGTCGAAGGCAGGGCACTTGGTGGTCCAATCATCGGCTACATAAGCTCGCTCTTGGGACATGGAACGTCACCTCGCTGGGAGGGAAGGAGCCTGAGCTGGTGCATGAGGTGGAGAAGTTCCCGGCTAGATATAGTTGGACTCACAGCAAGGGCTCTGGAACCTGTTCTCTCAAGAGGGGCTGGACTGAGCTGAACTTTCATTACTTGCAACGCCAGAGTGGAAGAAATTCCACACTGGCGTTGCAACTAATGAGAGGCTGGGGTGGCAATTATTTTTGTCCCCCCGGCTCAAAGCCTGCACGTTGGACTTTAACCCAAAAGACGAGATGGTAGCTTCCCTCAGCCTTCGGGTTGGGTGACGGGTCCTGACTGTTGTTTGTGTTTACGCACCAAACAGCAGCTCAGAGTACCCACTCTTTTTGGATTCCCTTGAGGGAGTACAGGAGAGTGCTCCCTCGGGTGATTCCCTTGGTGGACTTCAACGCTCATGTTGGCAACGACAGTGAAACCTGGAGAGTCGTGATTGGGAAAAATGGCCACCCGGATCTGAACCCAAGTGGTGCTTTGTTATTGGACTTTTGTGCCTGTCACGGATTGTCCATAACAAACACAATGTTCAAACATAAGGGTGTCCATATGTGCACTTGGAACAAGGACACCCTCAACCGCTTGATTGACTTTGTAGTTGTGTCATGGGATTTTCAGCCTCATGTTTTGGACACTCGGTGAAGAGAGGGGCAGAGCTTTCTACCAATCACCACCTGGTGGTGAGCTGGCTCCGATTGTAGGGGAGGAGGATGCCACAAACGCATTGTAAGGGTCTGCTGGGAACGCCTAGCAGAGTCTCCTGAAGAACTTTGAACCTGTCCGGAAGAACTTTGAACATGTCACGAGGGAGGTGCTGGACATTGAGTCTGAGTGGACCATGTTCCTTTCCTCTCTTGTCGAGCCAGCTGATTGAAGCTTTGGCCGCAAGGTGTTTGATGCCTGTCGTGGCGGTAATCCACCAGCAGTGAGGGATGCTGTCAAGCTGAAGAAAGAGCCATCGAGTCCTTTTGGCTCATGGGACTCCAGAGGCAGTGGGCATACCGACTGGCCAAGCGAGACCTCCTCAATCCCACCAACACGTCTTCCTATGAGGAAGCAGTGCCTGGGAAATCTGTGGTGGGCTCTCCTATTTCTGGGGCTGAGGTTGCCAAGGTAGTTAAAAAGCTCCTCGGTGGCAAGGCCGGACGGATGAGCTCCGTCCGGAGTTCCTTAAGGCTCTGGATGCTGTGGGGCAGTCTTGGTTGACAAGACTCTGCAACATTGCGTGGACATCGGGGGCGGTACCTCTGTATTGGCAGACCGGGGTGGTGGTTCCTCTCTTTAGGAAGGGGAACCGGAGGGTGTGTTCCAACTATCGTGGATCACACTCCTCAGCCTTCCCGGTAAGGTCTATTCATGTGTACTGGAGAGGAGGAACCTCGGATCCAGGACGAACAGTGTGCTTTTCGTCCTGGTCGTGGAATGGTAGACCAGCTCTATACTCTCGGCAGGGTCCTTGAGTGTGCATGGGAGTTTGCCCAACCAGTCTACATAAGTTTTGTGGACTTGGAGAAGACATTCGACCTTGGTCCCCCCGGTAAATCCTGTGGGGAGTGTTCAGAGAGTATGGAGTATCGGCATGTCTGATTGTAGCGGGTGTCTCCCTGTATGATCAGTGTCAGAGCTTGGTCCGCATTGCCGGCAGTATGTCGGACCCCTTTCCAGACCCCTTTGTCACCGATTCTGTTCATAACTTTAATGGACAGAATATCTAGGCGCAGTCATGGCGTTGAGGATCCCCTCAACACCATGACTGCGCCTGGTTCGGTGGCTGCAGGATTAGGTCTCTGCTTTTTGCAGATGATGTGGTCCTGATGGCTTCAACTGGCCAGGATCTTCAGCTCTCATTGGATCGGTTCGCAGTGAAGCGTCTGGGATGAGAATCAGCACCTCCAAGTCCGAGTCCATGGTTCTCGCCCGGGAAAGGGTGGAGTGCCATCTCCAGGTTGGGAAAGAGATCTTGCCCCAAGTGAAAGAGTTCAAGTACCTAGGAGTCTTGTTCACGAGTGAGGATAGAGTGGATCGTGAGGTCTACAGGCGGATCGGTGCGGCGTCTTCAGTAATGAGGACGCTATATTGATCCGTTGTGGTGAAGAAGGAGCTGAGCCAGAAGGAAAAGCATTCAATTTACCGATCGATCAACGTTCCCATCCTCACCTAAGGTCATGAGCTTTGGTTTATGACCGAAAGGACAAGGTCACGGGTACAAGCGGCCGAAATGAGTTTCCTCCGCCGGGTGGTGGGTCTCTCCTTCAGAGATAGGGTGAGAAGCTCTGTCATCCGGGAGGAACTCAGTGTAAAGCCCCTGCTCCTCCACATTGAGAGGAGCCAGATGAGGTGGTTCGGGCATCTGCTCAGGATGCCACCCGAACGCCTCCCTAGGGAGGTGTTTAGGGCAAGTCCGACCAGCAGGAGGCCATGGGGAAGACCTGGACACATTGGATAGACTATGTCTCCCGGCTGGCCTGGAAACGCCTCGGGATCCCCCGAGAAGAGCTGGACGAAGTGGCTGGGGAGTGGGAAGGCTGGGCTCGCTGCTTAGGCTGCTGCCCCCGCAACCCGACCTCGGATAAGCGGAAGAAAATGGATGGATTTAGTATGACAGTTATACTGTCATATTGAGTGTGACAGTATACTGTCATAAAACCAAATTTTTGTATTTGCAAACCTGATTCTAGTAAAACTCAAACCTATACAATATTACAGGCAATTTTGGACATAATGCACGTTTGGTTTTGGAGTTATGTTTATATAACTTTAATATATAGTATGACATCTATACTGTTATAATGAGTAAAAAAACTAACTTGTGTCTGTCATGAAACCCAATTTTTGTATTTGCAAACCTTACAAAAACAACTGATTCTAGTAAAACTCACATGGATTCAAGATTGATTGATATTACAGGCATTTTTAGACATTTTGTATTTTTGATTTAGGAATTATGTTGGAATACATTTGTATTGCTTTATTCACATTATATCAGCATTTTAAGAACATTACTGTCATATTGAGTAAAAAAACCTTTTTGTGTTTGCAAGCCTTAAAAAACCAATGTTTCGAGTTATTTCAGGCATTATTAGCCATTTTTATGTGTAGTTTAGGAGTTATGTTTAAATAACTGTCATATTAAGTGTGACACTGTCATAGTGAGTAAAACCTAACTTTTGTATTTGCAAACCTTACAAAAAAACCAGATTCTAGTAAAACTCACATTGATACATTATTACAGGCATCTTTAGACATCTTGCATGTTTGGTTTTGGAGTTATGTTTATATAACCTGCTTTGTGAGCCGCCACCTTTGTGGTTTGCGTGTCCCACTGATCCTAGGAGCTATGTTGTCCGGGGGCTTCTACGCCCCATGGTAGGGTCCCCCAAGACAAACAGGTCCTAGGTGAGGAATCAGACAAAGAACAGCTCAAAGACCTTTATGAAAAGTACAAATCGAGGACCTATATTTTTTCTCGCCCGGACGCAGGTCACCGTGGCTCCCCTGTGGAGCCAGGCCCAGAGGTGGGGCACGATGGCGAGCGACTGGTGCCCATGGGGCCCAGCTCAAAGAGGCAACATGGGTCCCCCCTGCAATAGGCTCACCACTCATGGGCTGGGTCATAGAGGTCGGGTGAAGTGTGAGCTGGGCGGCAGCCGAAGGCAGGGCACTTGGCGGTCCGATTATCGGCAACATAACCTCGCTCTTGGGACATGGAACGTCACCTCGCAGGGAGGGAAGGAGCCTGAGCTGGTGCGCGAGGTGGAGAAGTTCCCGGCTAGATAAAGTTGGACCCACTTCGACGCACAGCAAGGGCTCTGGAACCTGTTCTCAAGAGGGGTTGGACTCTCTTCCACTCTGGCATTGCAAGTAATGAGAGGCTGGGTTGACAATTCTTTTTTCACCCCGGCTCAAAGCCTGCACGTTGGACTTTAACCCAGTAGACGAGATGGTAGCTTCCCTCCGCTTTTGGGTTGGGTGACTGGTCCTGACTGTTGTTGGTGTTTATGCACCAAACAGCAGCTCAGAGTACCCACTCTTTTTGGATTCCCTTGAGGGAGTACTGGAGAGTGCTCTGGTTCTGCTGGGGGTCTTCAACGCTCATGTTGGCAACGACAGTGAAACCTGGAGAGTCGTGATTGGGAAAAATGGCCACCCGGATCTGAACCCAAGTGGTGCTTTGTTATTGGACTTTTGTGCTCGTCATGGATTGTCCATAACAAACACAATGTTCAAACATAAGGGTGTCCATATGTGGCACCAGTGATCTCTTGGCACCAGGACACCCTCGGCCGCAGTTCCATGATTGACTTATAAGTTGTGTCATGGGATTTGCGGCCTCATGTTTTGGATACTCGGGCGAAGAGAGGGGCGAGCTTTCACCACCTGGTGAGCTGGCTCCGATGGCGGGGAAGGATGCTGGACTGACCTGGCAGGCCCAAACGCATTGTGAGAGTCTTTTGGGAACACCTAGCAGAGTCTCCTGTCAGAGAGAGTTTCTTTTTCCACCTCCGGAAGAACTTTGAACATGTCACAAAGGAGGTGCTGGACATTGAGTCTGAATGGATCATGTTCCGTGCCTCTCTTGTCGAGCCAGCTGATTGGAGCTGTGGCCGCAAGGTGTTTGGTGCCTGTCGTGGCGGTAATCCTAGAACCCGCTGGTGGGCACCAGCAGTGCGGGATGCCATCAAGCTGAAGAAAGAGCTTATCGGGTCCTTTTGGCTCATGGGACTCCAGAGGCAGCGGGCATACCGACAGGCCAAGCGAAACCTCCTCAATCCCACCAACACGGCTTCCTATGAGGAAGAATTGTCTGGGGATCCTGTGATGGGCTCTCCTATTTCTGGGGCTGAGGTTGCCAAAGTAGTTAAAAAACTCCTTGGTGGCAAGGCCCCGGGGGTGGATGAGCTCCTTCTCTGCATAGTGTGGTCACACTGGTGCTTTCTGCCTTTACCCATTCAACATATCTTTACCTGCACATTACCTACCTTCTCTGTATCCTGGAGTCAAGCTGGTGTTTCCTGCCTTTACTCATTCAACATATCTTTACCTGCCTACCTTCTCTGTATCCTGGCGTCTAGCTGGTGTTTCCTGCCTTTACCCATTCAACATATCTTTACCTGCACATTACCTACCTTCCCCGCATCCTGGGGTCCACTGGTGCTTCTTTCTTTCACCATACAACATATCTTCACCTGCACATACCTACCTTGTCTGCATTGCCTCGACCACACCTGCGCTTCCTTCTTTCACCCATTCAACATACCTTCACCCGCACATTACCCACCTTCTCTGCATAGTGGGGTCACACTGGTGCTTCCTGCCTTTACCCATTCAACATATCTTCACCCGCACATTACCTACTTGCTCTGCATTCTCGGGTCACGCTGGTGCTTCCTGCCATCACCCAGTCAACATATCTTTACCTGCGAATGATCTACTTTTTCTGCATCCTGGGGTCAAACAGGTGCTTCCTTCTTTGACCCAGGCAACATATCTTTACCTGCACATTACCTACCTTCTCTGTATCCTAGAGTCAAACTGGTGCTTCGGTCCCTAATAAGAAGGTCCACAAAGGAACAGAAGAGTCATTGATTTAAGGCACAAAATTGGGGAAATGACAAGTCAAATTCCTGAACAGAGGTGAGAAACGGGGCAAAATATCCCAACAGTATTTAACAGTTTGAACAAATTCCAATGTCCGAGCACCTTCCTCTTGGTATTCCAAGTTGAACACATAGTAGGTGGCAAGAAGGGCAGCAAGCCCTGAGATGAAGCTAGGTTGGACGCCTTCGCAGATGACATCACCTTCCATGCTGATCATCCAATGTTTTATTGTGACTTTGTCACCAGCAACTGGTGACAAAGTTCCTAAACAGTATCCAATATGGGTAGTATTTTAAAAGTATTTGGAATGGCCACCTCACTCACTCTCTCTTTACTCTGTTTACATCTAGTCTCCTAAGGCAGTGGTTCTCAAATGGGGGTACGCGTACTCCTGGGGGTACGTGAAATTTTTTAAAAATATTCTAAAAATAGCAACAATTCAAAAATCCTTTATAAATATACTTATTGAATAATACTTCGACAAAATATGAATGTAAGTTCATAAACTGAACATCTAATCAAGTAGGCTATTCCATTCATTACCATAAAGCCAGAGTTTCCCCCATGCCATGATGGTTTGACCCTACCTGGCGGTGCCACGCGGCACCAACTGTCAATCAACTATCCATGTAGAAAACAATGGAGGCTTGGTTCAAGCGTAGCAGTAATGCAGCTGAGACATGTGGACATGTTCCATAAATATTGATGTTAAAGATTTCTGTTTTTGTGAAGAAATGTTGAGAATGAAGTTCATGAATCCAGATGGATCTCTATTACAATCCCCAAAGAGGGCACTTTAAGTTGATTACTTCTATGTGTAAAAATCTTTATTTATAATTGAATCACTTGTTTATTTTTCAACAAGTTTTTAATTATTTCTATATCTTTTTTTCCAAATAGTTCAAGAAAGACCTCAACAAATGAGCAATATTTTGCACTGTTATACATTTTAATAAATCAGAAACTGATGACATAGTGCTGTATTTTACTTCGTTATCTCTTTTTTTCAACCTAAAAATGCTTTGCTCTGATTAGGGGGTACTTGCATTTAAAAAATGTTCACAGGGGTACATCACTGAAAAAAGGTTGAGAACCATTGTCCTAAGGCAGTGGTTCTCAACCTTTTTTCAGTGCTGTGAACATTTTTTTAATGCAAGTAGACCTCCATGTCTTCATAACAGGAATATCCTGAATTCTCAAGTTGCATATCACAATAGTCATCATCAGTGTTAATAACACAAGAGCTGCTTGGATTTGCTGTTGAGCAAGTCAAACTTCGTTCAGTGTAGCCGTAGTGCTTCCTTGACACGTGCGATGTGAAAGTAGACTTGACTGTAAATCTTTTTTCACAATGACTGAAGGGGCACGCAACTGTCCTACCTTCGGTAATATGACTTTTCAAATGCAGGAGAAGGGCCCGTATATCATCGCACTTCGCGCTACATGAGACAATATTACAAGGTGAACCTTCTGCGCTATACATATCAGTCCTACTCTTGCCATATTTATGACGACGGCTGTGAGTTTTGAAGGCTGAGAAGTTGGAAAAAAACTCTTGTGCATTTAGGGAAAGCACACTTAAACGATGCATTACGCATACAACTATGACTTCGCATGTGTCTAACATACGCAAATACATTGCAAGTCGTAGCACATATGTTGCAAGTTATCATCTTTTTATGATGACTATGACAAAAAAGAAGAAAACTTAGCTAGCTAGCATGCGGCGGTACATGCGCGTGGTCAACGATAGTGTCTGTGATGCTGACTGTGACGCTATGTCATTTCGGACTTTATAAATATATATATAAAGTAATTCAAACAGAAAATGACACATCAAGGTACAAGTGACTCTTACCTTGTTATCAAAAACACACGATGCAGTAGGATGGATTTAGCAGGGGCGGCCAGGTGCAATGAAGCTCGGTTGGACGAATTGTGGGCGGACCCAAGAAACAAGTCTGAAAAATACTGAATTACACTGTAGGTTTTACAGTAACTTACTGCTGGTTGATAGTTTTTGTAAAATGCAACAACATTTACAGTACTTAACTGCATTTAAGAAGAACAGTATATAACTGTAATTTTGTTTTGTATTATTACAGTAATTTTTTACAGTGTAAGGTGAAGCTCTGTCATCCTGGAGGAACTCACAGTAAAGCCGCTGCTCCTCCACATTGAGAGGAGCCAGATGAGGTGGTTCGGGCATCTGCTCAGGATGCCACCCGAACGCCTCCCAAGGGAGGTGTTTAGGGCAAGTCCGACCGGCAGGAGGCCACGGGGAAGACCCAGGACACATTGGGAACACTATGTCTCCCGGCTGGCCTGGGAACGCCTCGGGATCCCCCGAGAAGAGCTGGATGAATTGGCTGGAGAGAGGGAAGTTTGGGCTTCTCTGCTTAGGCTGCGGCCCCCGCAACCGGACCATAACCCGACCATAAGCGGAAGAAAATGGATGGATTTAGTATGATGTATGTCATATTGAGTACAAAAACTAACTAAACCTTACACAATATATTGTTCCTAGTAAAACTCACAAAGATACATATCTCCAGGCATTATTAGCCATTTTGCATGTGTGGTTAAGGAGTTATGTTTAAATAACTGTCAGATTAGGGTAAACACAACCCTAACCATAAACACAACAGAACAAATACCCAGAACCCTTTGTAGCACTTAATCTTCCGGGACGCTACAAGGTGTGTGTGTGTGGGGGGGAGGTTTGGTGGTAGCGGGGGTGTATTTTGTAGCGTCCCGAAAGAGTTAGTGCTGCAAAGGATTCTGGGTATTTGTTCTGTTGTGTTTATGTTGTGTTACGGTGCGAATGTTCTCCCGAAAAGTGTTTGGCATTCTTGTTTGGTGTGGGTTCACAGTGTGGCGTATATTTCTAACAGTGTTAAAGTTTTTTATACTGGCACCCTCAGTGTAACCTGTATCGCTGTTGATGAAGTATGCGTTGCATTCATTTGTGTATGCGTACTGAAGCCGCACATATCTTGTGACTGGGTCTGAACGATGTTAGAATTGGGTGGACGAGATATGACTGTTGAACACCTTCGTTCGATAATGAAAGTTGCCTCAGCTCAAAGCCTGAGCCCCGACATTAAAGAACTAGCATACAAGAAAAGATGCCAGGTATCTGGCTTGGGCACATCAAATTAGATCAGTGTGTTGCAAACTTAGCAGTTTAAAGTCCTGAATGGTTGTTTTATTCATTGTTATTTTATTTTCAACTGTATTGGCCTGTGGAAAAATTTAATGTTGATATTTACCTCAGAAGGCTGCAAAATAGAAAAGAGGAGTTATGTTTTTACAATTTTTATTTAAATTGTATTTGATATGCAATTGATATTTTTTAATTATTATTATTATTATTTGAAACTCGATTTTGCATGTCACTATAAAGGTATAAAAGCCTTGCTTGTTCAATATTCAATGCAAAACTTGTTTGGGTCCCTATTAAAAGGTTAATTTGTTCAACCTTGGCCCGCGGCTTTGTTCAGTTTTAAACTTTGGCCCACTCTGTATTTGAGTTTGACACCCCTGATATATAGTATGACAGCTATACTGTTAAAATGAGTAAAAAAAATTAACTTGTGTCTGTCATAAAACCCAATTTTTGTATTTGCAAACCTTACAAAAACAACGGATTCTAGTAAAACTCACATGGATTCAATATTACAGGCATTTTTAGACAATTTGCATGTTTGGTTTAGGAGTTGTGTTTGAATACATTTTTATTGCTTTTTTTTCACATTATCTCAGGATTCTAAGAACATTACTTTCATATTGAGTAAAAAACTAATTTTTGTTTTTGCAAACCTTACAAAATATTTTTTTTCCAGTAAAACTCACAAAGATACATTTCCACAGGCATTATTAGCTATTTTTCATGTGTGGTTTACGAGTTATATTTAAATAACTGTCATATTGAGTGTGACACTGTCATAGTGAGTAAAACCTAATTTTAAAACCTAATTTTACAAAAAAACCAGATTCTAATAAAACTCACATTGATACAATATTACAGGCATGTTTAGACATATTGCATGTTTGGTTTTGGAGTTATGTTTATACAACCCATTTTCTGAACCGCCACCTTTGTGGTTTGCGTGTCCCACTGATCCTAGTAGCTATGTTGTCCGAGGGCTTCTATGCCCCCTGGTAGGGTCCCTCAAGACAAACAGATTTTAGGTGAGGGATCAAACAAAGAGCAGCTCAAAGACCTTTATGAAAAGTACAAATCGAGGACCTAGATTTTTTTCTCGCCCGGGCACGGGTCACCGTGGCTCCCCTGTGGAGCCAGGCGCAGAGGTGGGGCACGATGGCGTGTCCCCATGGGGCCCTGCTGGGCTCAGCTCGAAGAGGCAACGTGGGTCAACCCTCCAATGGGCTCACCACTCATGGGCCAATTGAGGTCATAGAAGTTGGATGCAGTGTGAACTGGGCGGCAGCCGAAGGCAGGGCACTTGGCGGTCCGATTATCGGCTACATAAGCTCGCTCTTGGGACTTGGAACGTCACCTCGCTGGGAGGGAAGGAGCCTGAGCTGGTGCGCGAGGTGGAGAAGTTCCGGCTAGATATAGTTGGACTCACTTCGACGCACAGCAAGAGCTCTGAAACCTGTTCTCTCAAGATGGGCTGGACTCTATTCCACTCTGGCGTTGCAAGCAATGAGAGGCTGGGGTGGAAATTGTTGTTGCTCAAAGCCTGCACGTTGGACTTTATTAACCCAGTAGACGAGATGGTAGCTCCCCTCCGCCTTCGAGTTGGGTGACGGTTCCTGACTGTTGTTTGTGTTTACGCAGCAAACAGCAGCTCAGAGTACCCAATCTTTTTGGATTCCCCTTGAGGGAGTACTGGAGAGTGCTCCCTCGGGTGATTCCCTTGTTCTGTTGGGGGACTTCAATGCTCATGTTGGCAACGACAGTGAAACCTGGAGAGAGGTGTGATTGGGAAAAATGGCCACCTGGATCTGAACCCAAGTGGTGCTTTGTTATTGGACTTTTGTGCTCGTCACGGATTGTCCATAACAAACACAATGTTCAAACATAAGGGTGTCTATATGTGGCAGGACACCCTCGGCCGCAGTGCCTGGGGAATCTGTGGTGGGCTCTCCTATTTCTGGGGCTGAGGTTGCCAAGGTAGTTAAAAAGCTCCTGGTGGTGAGCTCCGTCCGGTGTTCCTTAAGGCTCTGGATACTGTAAGGCTGTCTTGGTTGACAAGACTCTGCAACATCGCGTGGACATTGGGGGCGGTACCTCTGGATTGGCAGACCGGGGTGGTGGTTCCTCTCTTTAAGAAGGGGAACCGGAGGGTGTGTTCCAACTATCGTGGATCACACTCCTCAGCCTTCCCTGTAAGATCTATTCATGTGTACTGGTGAGGAGGAACCTCGGATCCAGTGCGGTTTTCGTCCTGGTCGTGGAACGGTAGACCAGCTCTATACTCTCGGCAGGGTCCTTGAGTGTGCATGGGAGTTTGCCCAACCAGTCTACATGTGCTTTGTGGACTTGGAGAAGACATTCGACCGTGGCCCCCCCGGGAAGTCCTGTGGGGAGTGCTCAGAGAGTATGTCTGATTGTGGCGGGTGGCTCACTGTATGATCTGTGTCAGAGCTTGGTCCGCATTGCCGGCAGTAAGTCGGACCCCTTTCCAGTGAGGGTTGGACTCCGCCAAGGCAGCCCTTTGTCACCGATTCTGTTCATAACTTTTATGGACAGAATTTCTAGGCGCAGTCATGGCGTTGAGGGGATCCGGTTTGGTGGCTGCAGGATTAGGTCTCTGCTTTTTGCAGATGATGTGGTCCTGATGGCTTCAACTGGCCAGGATTTTCAGCTCTCATTGGATCGGTTCGCAAACAAGTGTGAAGCGACTGGGATGAGAATCAGCACCTCCAAGTTCGAGTCCATGGTTCTCGCCCGGGAAAGGGTGGAGTGCCATCTCCAGGTTGGGAAAGAGATCTTGCCCCAAGTGAAGGAGTTCAAGTACCTAGGAGTCTTGTTCACGAGTGAGGATAGAGTGGATCGGGAGATCCACAGGCGGATCGGTGCGGCGTCTTCAGCAATGAGGACGCTATATCGATCCGTTGTGGTGAAAAAGGAGCTGAGCCAGAAGGAAAAGCTCTCAATTTACCGGTCAGTCTACGTTCCCAGCTTTGGGTTATGACCGAAAGGACAAGGTCACGGGTACAAGCGGCCGAAATGAGTTTCCTCTGCCGGGTGGTGGGTCTCTCCCTTAGAGATAGGGTGAGAAGCTCCGTCATCCGGGAGGAACTCAGTGTAAAGCTGCTGCTCCTCCACAATCGAGAGGAGCCAGATGAGGTGGTTCGGGCATCTGCTCAGGATACCACCCAAGTCCGACCGGCAGGAGGCCACGGGGAAGACCTAGGATTTATGTCTCCCGGCTGGCCTGGGAACGCCTTGGAATACCCCGAGAAGAGCTGGACGAAGTGGCTGGTTGAGAGGGAAGTCTGGGCTATTATGCTTAGGCTGTTCTCCATCAACCCGACCTCGGATAAGCGAAAGAAATGGATGGATTTATGACAGTTTACTGTCAGATTGAGTACAAAAACTAACTAAACCTTACAAAATATATTGTTTCTAGTAAGATACATATCTCCAGGCATTATTAGCCATTTTGCATGTGTGGTTTAGGAGTTATGTTTAAATAACTGTCAGATTGAGTCTGACAGTATACTGTCATACTGAGTAAAACCCATATTTTGTATTTGCAAACCTTACAAAAAACAACTAAATCTAGTTGTACTCACACAGTACAATATTACAGGCATTTGTAGACATAATGCATGTTTGGTTTTAGAGTTATGTTTATATAACTTTCATATTTAGTATGACAGTTATACTGTCATATTGAATAAAAAAAACTAACTTGTGTCTTTGCAAACCTTACAAAAGATCATTTTCTTGTAAAACTAACTAAGATACATGTCTCCAGCTATTATTAGCCATTTTGCATGTGTTGTTTGAGGTATGTTTAAATAACTGTCATCTTGAGTGTGACAGTATACTGTCATAAAACCCATTTTTGTATTTGCAACCCTAATTCTAGTAAAACTCACATATATACAATATTACAGGCAGATTTGGACATAATGCATGTTTGGGTTTTGGAGTTATGTTTATTTAACTTTCATATATAGTATAGTACTGTTATGTTGAGTAAAAAAACTAAATTGTGTTGGTCATAAAACCCCATTTTTGTATTTGCAAACCTTACAACTGATTCAAATAAAACTCACATGGATTCAATATTACAGGCATTTTAGACATTTTGCATGTTTGGTTAAGGAATTATGTTGGAATACATTTTTATGTCTTTTTTCACATTATCTCAGGATTTTAAGAACATTACTGTCATATTGAGTAAAAAAATAATTGTTGTGTTTGCAAGCCTTAAAAAAGCATATGTTTCGAGTAAAACTCACAAGAATGCATTATTTCAGGCATTGTTAATCATTTTTCATGTGTAGTTTAAGAGTTATGTTTAGATAACTGTCATATTGAGATACATTTCTTCACGCATTATTAGACATGTTTCATGTGTGGTTAGAATTTATAATTAAATAACTGTCATATTGAGTGTGGCAGTTATACTGTCATTATGTGTAAAACCTAATTTTTGTATTTGCAAACCTTACAAAAACAACTGATTCTAGTGAAACTTACATAGATTCAATATTAGGGGCATTTTCAGACATTTTCAATGTTTGGTTTAAAAGTTGTATTTGAATACATTTTTATTGCTTTTTTCGCATTATCTCAGGATTCTAAGATCATTACTTTCATATTGAGTAAAAAACTACTTTTTGTTTTTGCAACCCTAACAAACTTACATAAATACATTATTACAGGCATTTTTAGACATGACACATGTTTGGTTTTGGAGTTATGTTTATATAACTTTTATATTTAGTATGACTGTTATACTGTCATATTGAATAAAAAAAACTAGCTTGTGTCTTTGCAAACTTTACATAAGATATTTTTTCTAGTAAAACTAACAAAGATACATGTCTCCAGGCATTATTAGCCATTTTGCATGTGTTCTTTAGGAGTTATGTTTAAATAAATTTGTATTGATTTTTTTGCATTTTCTCAGGATTCTAAGAACGTTACTTTCACATTGAGTAAAAAACTACTTTTTGTTTTTGCAAACCTTACAAACTCACATATATACATTATTACAGGAATTTTTAGACATGACATATGTTTGGTTTTGGAGTTATGTTTATATAACTTTTATATTTACTATGACTATTATACCGTCATATTGAATAAAACAAAACTAGCTTGTGTCTTTGCAAACTTTACATAAGATATTTTTTGTAGTAAAACTAACAAAGATACATGTCTCCAGGCATATTAGCCATTTTGCATGTGTTTTTAAGGAGTTAGGTTTAAATACATTTGTATTGCCTTTTTCGCATTATCTCAGGATTCTAAAATCATTACTTTCATATTGAGTAAAAAACTACTTTTTGTTTTTGCAAACCTTACAAACTCACAAAAATACATTATTACAGGCATTTTTAGACATGACACATGTTTGGTTTTGGAGTTATGTTTATATAACTTTTATATTTAGTATGACTGTTATACTGTCATATTGAATAAAAAAAACTAGCTTGTGTCTTTGCAAACTTTACATACGATAATTTTTCTAGTAAAACTAACAAAGATACATGTCTCCAGGCATTATTAGCCATTTTGCTTGTGTTTTTTAGGAGTTATGTTTAAATACATTTTTATTGCTTTTTTCGCATTATCTCAGGATTCTAAGATCATTACTTTCATATTGAGTAAAAAACTCCTTTTTGTTTTTGCAACCCTAACAAACTTACATAAATACATTATTACAGGCATTTTTAGATTTGACACATGTTTGGTTTTGGAGTTATATTAATATATAACTTTCATTTTTAGTATGACTGTTATACTGTCATATTGAAATTAAAAAAACTAGCTTCTTCTTTGCAAACTTTACAAAAGATCATTTTGCTAGTAAAACTAACAAAGATACATGTCTCCAGGCATTACTAGCCATTTTGCATGTGTTCTTTAGGAGTATGTTTAAATACATTTTGATTGCTTTTTTTGCATTTTCTCAGGATTCTAAGAACATTACTTTGACATTGAGTAAAAAACTACTTTTTGTTTTTGCAAACCTAACAAACTCACATAAATACATTACTACATTACTACAGGGCTTTTTGGACACGACACATGTTTGGTTTTGGAGTTATGTTTTTATAACTTTCATATTTAGTATGACTGTTATACTGTCATATTGAATAAAAAAAAAACAGCTTGTGTCTTTGAAAACTTTACAAAATATCATTTTTTTAGTAAAACTAACAAAGATACATGCCTCCAGGCATTATTAGCCATTTTGCATGTGTTTTTAAGGAGTTAAGTTTAAATACATTTTTATTGCTTTTTTCGCATTATCTCGGGATTCTAAAATCATTACTTTCATATTGAGTAAAAAACTACTTTCTGTTTTTTCAAACCTTACAATCTCACATAAATACATTATTATAGGCAATTATAGACATGACACATGTTTTGTTTTGGAGTTATGTTTATATAACTTTCATATTTAGTATGACTGTTATACTGTCATAGTGAATTAAAAAAACTAGCTTGTGTCTTTGCAAACTTTACAAAATATCATTTTTCTAGTAAAACTAACAAAGATACATGTCTCCAGATATTATTAGCCATTTTGCATGTGTTCTTTAGGAGTTATGTTTAAATACATATTTAGTACGACTGTTATACTGTCATATTGAATAAAAAAAACTAGCTTGTGTCTTTGTTATCTTTACAAAAGATCATTTTTTTAAACTAACAACGTTACATGTCTCCCTAGGCATTATTAGCCATTTTGCATGTGTTGTTTAGGAGTTATGTTTAAATACATTTGTATTGCTTTTTTCGCATTATCTCAGGATTCCAAGAACAGTACAGTCATATTGAGTAAAAAAACTACTTTTTGTGTTTGCAAAATATAAAACTCAGTAAAACTCCCAAGGATTCATTATTTCAGGCATTATTAGCTTGTTTATGTGTAGTTTATGAGTTATGTTTACATAACTGTCATATTGAGTGTGATTTTGTCATAGTGAGTAAAACCTAATTTTTGTATTTGCAAACCTTACAAAAACAACCGATTCTAGTAAAACTCACATTGATACAATATTATAGGCATGTTTAGACATATTGCATGTTTGGTTTTGGAGTTATATTTATATAACCTGCTTTCTGAGCCGCCACCTTTGTGGATTGCGTGTCCCACTGATCCAGGAACTATGTTGTCCGGGGGCTTCTATGCCCCCTGGACAAACAGGTCCTAGGTGAGGGATCAGACAAAGAGCAGCTCAAAGACCTTTATGAAAAGTACAATTGAGGACCTAGATTTTTTCTTGCCCAGACGCCGGTCACCGTGGCTCCCCTGTGGAACCAGGCCCAGAGGTGGGGCACGATGGCGATTGACTGGTGTACGGGCCTGTCCCCATTGGGCCCAGCCGTGCTCAGCTCGAAGAGGCAAAGTGGAACCCCCCACCAGGGCTCACCACTCATGGGCTGGGTCATAGAGGGTGCAGTTTGAGCTGGGCGGCAGCCGAAGGCAGGGCACTTGGTGGTCCAATCATCGGCTACATAAGCTCGCTCTTGGGACATGGAACGTCACCTCGCTGGGAGGGAAGGAGCCTGAGCTGGTGCATGAGGTGGAGAAGTTCCCGGCTAGATATAGTTGGACTCACAGCAAGGGCTCTGGAACCTGTTCTCTCAAGAGGGGCTGGACTGAGCTGAACTTTCATTACTTGCAACGCCAGAGTGGAAGAAATTCCACACTGGCGTTGCAACTAATGAGAGGCTGGGGTGGCAATTCTTGTTGCCCCCCGGCTCAAAGCCTGCACGTTGGACTTTAACCCAAAAGACGAGATGGTAGCTTCCCTCAACCTTCGGGTTGGGTGACGGGTCCTGACTGTTGTTTGTGTTTACGCACCAAACAGCAGCTCAGAGTACCCACTCTTTTTGGATTCCCTTGAGGGAGTACAGGAGAGTGCTCCCTCGGGTGATTCCCTTGGTGGACTTCAACGTTCATGTTGGCAACGACAGTGAAACCTGGAGAGTCGTGATTGGGAAAAATGGCCACCCGGATCTGAACCCAAGTGGTGCTTTGTTATTGGACTTTTGTGCTTGTCACGGATTGTCCATAACAAACACAATGTTCAAACATAAGGGTGTCCATATGTGCACTTGGAACAAGGACACCCTCCACCGCTTGATTGACTTTGTAGTTGTGTCATGGGATTTGCAGCCTCATGTTTTGGACACTCGGTGAAGAGAGGGGCAGAGCTTTCTACCAATCACCACCTGGTGGTGAGCTGGCTCCGATTGTAGGGGAGGAGGATGCCGCAAACGCATTGTAAGGGTCTGCTGGGAACGCCTAGCAGTGTCTCCTGAAGAACTTTGAACCTGTCCGGAAGAACTTTGAACATGTCACGAGGGAGGTGCTGGACATTGAGTCTGAGTGGACCATGTTCCTTTCCTCTCTTGTCGAGCCAGCTGATTGAAGCTGTGGCCGCAAGGTGTTTGGTGCCTGTCGTGGCGGTAATCCACCAGCAGTGAGGGATGCTGTCAAGCTGAAGAAAGAGCCATCGGGTCCTTTTGGCTCATGGGACTCCAGAGGCAGTGGGCATACCGACAGGCCAAGCGAGACCTCCTCAATCCCACCAACACGTCTTCCTATGAGGAAGCAGTGCCTGGGAAATCTGTGGTGGGGTCTCCTATTTCTGGGGCTGAGGTTGCCAAGGTAGTTAAAAAGCTCCTCGGTGGCAAGGCCGGACGGATGAGCTCCGTCCGGAGTTCCTTAAGGCTCTGGATGCTGTGGGGCAGTCTTGGTTGACAAGACTCTGCAACATTGCGTGGACATCGGGGGCGGTACCTCTGGATTGGCAGACCGGGGTATTTGCAAACCTGATTCTAGTAAAACTCAAACCTATACAATATTACAGGCAATTTTGGACATAATGCACGTTTGGTTTTGGAGTTATGTTTATATAACTTTAATATATAGTATGACATCTATACTGTTATAATGAGTAAAAAAATTAACTTGTGTCTGTCATGAAACCCAATTTTTGTATTTGCAAACCTTACAAAAACAACTGATTCTAGTAAAACTCACATGGATTCAAGATTGATTGATATTACAGGCATTTTTAGAAATTTTGTATGTTTGATTTAGGAATTATGTTGGAATACATTTGTATTGCTTTTTTCACATTATATCAGCATTTTAAGAACATTACTGTCATATTGAGTAAAAAAAACCTTTTTGTGTTTGTAAGCCTTAAAAAAGCAATGTTTCGAGTTATTTCAGGCATTATTAGCCATTTTTATGTGTAGTTTAGGAGTTATGTTTAAATAACTGTCATATTAAGTGTGACACTGTCATAGTGAGTAAAACCTAACTTTTGTATTTGCAAACCTTACAAAAAAAAACGATTCTAGTAAAACTCACATTGATACATTATTACAGGCATGTTTAGAAATCTTGCATGTTTGGTTTTGGAGTTATGTTTATATAACCTGCTTTGTGAGCCGCCACCTTTGTGGTTTGCGTGTCCCACTGATCCTAGGAGCTATGTTGTCCGGGGGCTTCTACGCCCCCTGGTAGGGTCCCCCAAGACAAACAGGTCCTAGGTGAGGAATCAGACAAAGAGCAGCTCAAAGACCTTTATGAAAAGTACAAATCGAGGACCTATATTTTTTCTCGCCCGGACGCAGGTCACCGTGGCTCCCCTGTGGAGCCAGGCCCAGAGGTGGGGCACGATGACTTATAAGTTGTGTCATGGGATTTGCGGCCTCATGTTTTGGATACTGGGGTGAAGAGAGGGGCGAGCCTTCACCACCTGGTGAGCTGGCTCCGATGGCGGGGAAAGATGCCGGACTGACCTGGCAGGCCCAAACGCATTGTGAGAGTCTTTTGGGAACGCCTAGCAGAGTCTCCTGCCAGAGAGAGTTTCTTTTTCCACCTCCGGAAGAACTTTGAACATGTCACAAAGGAGGTGCTGGACATTGAGTCTGAATGGATCATGTTCCGTGCCTCTCTTGTCGAGCCAGCTGATTGGAGCTCTGGCCGCAAGGTGTTTGGTAACTGTCGTGGCGGTAATCATAGAACCCGCTGGTGGCCACCAGCAGTGCGGGATGCCATCAAGCTGAAGAAAGAGCTTATCGGGTCCTTTTGGCTCATGGGACTCCAGAGGCAGCGGGCATACCGACAGGCCAAGCGAAACCTCCTCAATCCCACCAACACGGCTTCCTATGAGGAAGAATTGTCTGGGGATCCTGTGATGGGCTCTCCTATTTCTGGGGCTGAGGTTGCCAAAGTAGTTAAAAAGCTCCTTGGTGGCAAGGTGGCAAGGGTGGATGAGCTCCTTCTCTGCATAGTGTGGTCACGCTGGTGCTTTCTGCCTTTACCCATTCAACATATCTTTACCTGCACATTACCTACCTTCTCTGTATCCTGGAGTCAAGCTGGTGTTTCCTGCCTTTACTCATTCAACATATCTTTACCTGCCTACCTTCTCTGTAGCCTGGCGTCTAGCTGGTGTTTCCTGCCTTTACCCATTCAACATACCTTCACCCGCACATTACCTACCTTCTCTGCATAGTGGGGTCACACTGGTGCTTCCTGCCTTTACCCATTCAACATATCTTCACCCGCACATTACCTACTTGCTCTGCATTCTCGGGTCACGCTGGTGCTTCCTGCCATCACCCAGTCAACATATCTTTACCTGCGAATGATCTACTTTTTCTGCATCCTGGGGTCAAACAGGTGCTTCCTTCTTTGACCCAGTCAACATATCTTTACCTGCACATTACCTACCTTCTCTGTATCCTAGAGTCAAACTGGTGCTTCGGTCCCTAATAAGAAGGTCCACAAAGGAACAGAAGAGTCATTGATTTAAGGCACAAAATTGGGGAAATGACAAGTCAAATTCCTGAACAGAGGTGACAAACGGGGCAAAATATCCTAACAGTATTTAACAGTTTCAAGAGGATTTACCTTTGAACAAATTCCAATGTCCGAGCACCTTCCTCTTGGTATTCCAAGTTGAACACATAGTAGGTGGCAAGAAGGGCAGCAAGCCCTGAGATGAAGCTAGGTTGGACACCTTCGCAGATGACATCACCTTCCATGCTGATCATCCAACGTTTTATTGTGACTTTGTCACCAGCAACAAATGTCATTTATATAGAGATTGAATAATTTAGGTCCTAGTATTGATCCCTGAGGTACACCACAGGATATATTTAGCGTTGTAGACGTGTGTTCGCCTAGCTTCACGTATTGTTTCCTGTTCGTTAGATAACTTCTTATCCAGTTTAAGACTAACCCTCTGATGCCATATCGTTCTAGTTTTTTGATTAAAATATTGTGATTAATTGTGTCAAATGCTTTAGTTAGATCCATAAAAACCGCTGCCGCACATTTTTTTACTGTCTATTGCATTGGTAATTTCTTCTGTAATTTCAATTAAAGCCATTGAAGTTGAAACATTAGCTCTATATCCATATTGGTTGTCTTCGAGTATTCTATTTTTATTTATGAAACTTTCTAATCTGTTATTGAACAGTTTTTCAATGATTTTAGAAAATTGTGGAAGTAGAGAAACAGGTCTATAATTTGTAAATTGAAGTTTGTCTCCAGTCTTATAAATTGGTGCAACTTTAGCTATTTTCATTTTGTTTGGAAATGTACCTGTTTGAAATGATAGGTTACCAATATACATTAATGGTCCTGAGATCTCTTCAATAACCTTTTTTATCGTTTCCATATCAATTCCGTTACAATCACTTGAAGTCTTAGATTTACATTTTTTCACGATTGTAACTATTTCCTCCTGTGTCACATTACTGAGGAACATGGAGTTGGGATTTCGTTCTATGGTATCATTATAGTCCTCAATTGGAACTGGGTCTGGAATCCTTTCTTCCAATTTTGGTCCAATATTTACAAAATAATTATTGAAGCTTTCAACTACTTCCTTTTGTTGTCATTTTTTTTATTTTCATCTAAGAAGTATCGAGGGTAGTCCCTCTTAGTTCCATTTTTAATAATGCTATTGAGGATGCCCCATGTTGCTCTCATATTATTTTTGTTCCTGTCCAATAATTCACTGTAATATTCTTTTCTACATGATCGTAGTATTTCTGTTAACTTGTTTTTATACTTTTTGTACTTAATTTCTGCCTCCATAGTTCTTTGTGCTATAAATGTTCTATATAGTGTATTCTTCTTCTTACAAGCATTTTTTAATCCTTTTGTCATCCATGGTTGATTATTCTTTTTCTGCTTGTTACTGAGTTGTATCCATGGACAATGTTTGTCATAAAGTATTATGAACTTGTTTAAGAAATGTTTATATGCTTCATCAACCTCTTTTTCATTGTACACATTGTCCCAATCTTGCTTTTGTAGCTCAATTTTGAAAGCAGTCATCCTCTTCTCTGTGCATAGTCTTCGAAATGTCCTTTTGTCTTCCATGTTCTTCTTGTAGTTTCCATCATATATTGTAAAAACTGGCAGATGATCACTAACGTCGCTTATAAGTAGACCACTTGTAGTGTTATTATCAAAATCATTGGTAAACATATTATCAATAAGCGTGGCACAGTGTGCTGTGATTCTGCTTGGCTTTGTGATTTTAGGATATAGACTGATGCTGTACATTGTATCAATGAAGTCATCAATAGACTTTTGCTTGTTGGGGTTCAATAAGTCAATATTAAAGTCACCACATAAGAACATTATTCTTTGACCATTGTCCATGTAAGTTGCCTTGATCCATTCTTCAAATGTTTCTATACTTGATTTAGGTGATCTATATATACAACTGATGAATATGTTTTTGCTTTTTTCCTGACATATTTCAATGGTTATACATTCTAAGATATTATCTATGGCAAATGACATGTTTTTTACCACTTTGTAGTTCAGGTTCTTCATCACGTACACAGCTACTCCTCCTCCATTTTTGTTGGTTCTGTTGATGTAGTTTAGTTCATATCCCTCCAGATCAAAATCTATTCCTTTTTTATCATCAATCCATGTTTCTGTGACAGCAATCACTTTGAAGGGTTCGTTGATGTGTTCCAAAAAGTTCTTAATGTTGTTGTAATTTGCATACAAGCTTCTACTATTAAAATGAATAATTGACAATTTGTTATCACATTCAATGTTGCTATTATATTGATCATCTGTATAATAAAAACAACTATTACTGATTTGGGAGAAAAAATTTGTATCTGGATCTATATCATTTTCCAAATCCTGGTTTTTGTGATCTTTGTTGCAGAAATTTTTTAGTTCCATATTTTCTTGTTCAACAAACGTTGGTGTTGTTTCAATAATCTCTATAAGTGTAGGTGGATGCAATCCTGAATCTAGGTCCTCTTGTTTAGTCGTCCCTTGGAACATAGTAGTGCCGATGCTGAATTTAGGTGCTTGTTTTCTTTCAGAGTCCATTATCATCGTTGTTGTGGTAGCTGTGTAAACTTTAAAAATTGTCCAGGTCCTTGATGTCATGGACAACAATTACTCTTGCTTCTGGACCTCCATTCAGCTTGATGTAGATTTTACAGTTGGCGCTCCAAGTTCCCTGGATTTTTCCCTGCCTTCTCAAGTCGCGTGCTTTCTTGGCGATTCCAGCATTACGTTTTGTGAGATGCTCATTCATGTACACATTTGTTCCCTTCAGCTTCTTTCCCTGTCTCAGCAATGCCATTTTAGATTTTCTGTTTACGAGTTTCACAAGCACGACTGGAGTGGCGTTGTTGTTTCTTCCGTTCAGTGGGATGCATGTTTCGATGGTATTAATGTCAATTTCAATTTCTTTTGATTGCAGAAAGTTGACCACTTGCTGTTCTGCTGAGATCATATCCATTTCATCTGGTTCACCTTCATTATTCACAGCTTTCGCATAGGATCTTGGTTTAATTCGGTGCCCTGTCACAATGATATCATTCATTCGTTTATCCTGATCCATTTCATCTATGATATTCCTCAGCATGTTGTTGTCTTCTTGAAGGATCTTCATTTGTTTGCTCATTTCAGTGGCTTCATTATTTCTGGAGTTGTTCTCTTTTTTCATTTCTTTAATTTCTTCTTTCATTTCTTTCATATCCTCTTTCCATCCATCCATCAATTCTTCCAATTTTTCTAACATTTCTTCTTTAAATTCCTGGAGCATTTTTTGTAGTATCCCTTCTTGAATCCCATCATGTCCTGTGCCCAGCTTCAAATCAGTCTTTCCAGTCAATCCTTTAACTTTTGGCATCGCGGCAGTCACTGACGTCAGCGCCTCTTATGTCTTAAGGGCAGTTACTTCTTTAGCGACTTGCGGCACTTTAAACTAGTTTTTTCAACAATTTCGTACCTTGCGCCGTTCAGAGATCAATTTGAGGTGTCAGCCTGTCAACTTATATCACTCTGCGACGTCGGGATCACTTTAAAACAGCTGTAAACTCGCCGTAACTTTTGGTTGCTAGGCAACCGCTTTGAACTGAAATGTTGAGAATGAAGTTCATGAATCCAGATGGATCTCTATTACAATCCCCAAAGAGGGCACTTTAAGTTGATTACTTCTATGTGTAAAAATCTTTATTTATAATTGAATCACTTGTTTATTTTTCAACAAGTTTTTAGTTATTTCTATATCTTTTTTTCCAAATAGTTCAAGAAAGACCTCAACAAATGAGCAATATTTTGCACCGTTATACAATTTAATAAATCAGAAACTGATGACATAGTGCTGTATTTTACTTCTTTATCTCTTTTTTTTAACCAAAAATGCTTTGCTCTGATTAGGGGGTACTTGAATTTAAAAAATGTTCACAGGGGTACATCACTGAAAAAAGGTTGAGAACCATTGTCCTAAGGCAGTGGTTCTCAACCTTTTTTCAGTGCTGTGAACATTTTTTTAATGCAAGTAGACCTCCATGTCTTCATAACAGGAATATCCTGAATTCTCAAGTTGCACATCACAATAGTCATCATCAGTGTTAATAACACAAGAGCTGCTTGGATTTGCTGTTGAGCAAGTCAAACTTCGTTCAGTGTAGCCGTAGTGCTTCCTTGACACGTGCGATGTGAAAGTAGACTTGACTGTAAATCTTTTTTCACATTGACTGAAGGGGCACGCAACTGTCCTACCTTCGGTAATATGACTTTTCAAATGCAGGAGAAGGGCCCGTATATCATCGTACTTCGCGCTACATGAGACAATATTACAAGGTAAACCTTCTGCGCTATACATATCAGTCCTACTCTTGCCATATTTATGACGACGGCTGTGAGTTTTGAAGGCTGAGAAATTGGAAAAAAGCTCTTGTCCATTTAGGGAAAGCACACTTAAACGATATATTATGCATACAACTATGACTTCGCATGTGTCTAACATACGTAAATACATTGCAAGTCGTAGCACATATGTTGCAAGTTATCATCTTTTTATGATGACTATGACAAAAAAGAAGAAAACTTAGCTAGCTAGCATGCGGCGGTACATGCGCGTGGTCAACGATAGTGTCTGTGATGCTGACTGTGACGCTATGTCATTTCGGACTTTATAAATATATATATGAAGTAATTCAAACAGAAAATGACACATCAAGGTACAAGTGACTCTTACCTTGTTATCAAAAACACACGATGCAGTAGGATGGATTTAGCAGGGGCGGCCAGGTGAAATGAAGCTCGGTTGGACGAATTGTGGGCGGACCCAAGAAACAAGTCTGAAAAATACTGAATTACACTGTAGGTTTTACAGTAACTTACTGCTGGTTGATAGTTTTTGTAAAATGCAACAAAATTTACAGTACTTAACTGCATTTAAGAAGAACAGTATATAACTGTAATTTTTTTTGGTATTTTTACAGTAATTTTTTACAGTGTAAGGTGAAGCTCTGTCATCCTGGAGGAACTCACAGTAAAGCCGCTGCTCCTCCACATTGAGAGGAGCCAGATGAGGTGGTTCGGGCATCTGCTCAGGATGCCACCCGAACGCCTCCCAAGGGAGGTGTTTAGGGCAAGTCCGACCGGCAGGAGGCCACGGGGAAGACCCAGGACACATTGGGAACACTATGTCTCCCGGCTGGCCTGGGAACGCCTCGGGATCCCCCGAGAAGAGCTGGACGAAGTGGCTGGAGAGAGGGAAGTTTGGGTTTCTCTGCTTAGGCTGCGGCCCCCGCAACCCGACCATAACCCGACCATAAGCGGAAGAAAATGGATGGATTTAGTATGACAGGTATACTGTCATATTGAGTACAAAAACTAACTAAACCTTACACAATATATTGTTCCTAGTAAAACACACAAAGATACATATCTCCAGGCATTATTAGCCATTTTGCATGTGTGGTTAAGGAGTTATGTTTAAATAACTGTCAGATTAGGGTAAACACAACCCTAACCATAAACACAACAGAACAAATACCCAGAACCCTTTGTAGCACTTAATCTTCCGGGACGCTACAAGGTGTGTGTGTGTGGGGGGGAGGTTTGGTGGTAGCCGGGGTGTATTTTGTAGCGTCCCGAAAGAGTTAGTGCTGCAAAGGATTCTGGGTATTTGTTCTGTTGTGTTTATGTTGTGTTACGGTGCGAATGGTCTCCCGAAAAGTGTTTGGCATTCTTGTTTGGTGTGGGTTCACAGTGTGGCGTATATTTCTAACAGTGTTAAAGTTTTTTATACTGGCACCCTCAGTGTAACCTGTATCGCTGTTGATGAAGTATGCGTTGCATTCATTTGTGTATGCGTACTGAAGCCGCACATATCATGTGACTGGGTCTGAATGATGTTAGAATTGGGTGGACGAGATATGACTGTTGAACACCTTGGTTCGATAATGAAAGTTGCCTCAGCTCAAAGCCTGAGCCCCGACATTAAAAAACTAGCATCCAAGAAAAGATGCCAGGTATCTGGCTTGGGCACATCAAATTAGATCAGTGTGTTGCAAACTTAGCAGTTTAAAGTCCTGATTGGATGTTTTATTCATTGTTATTTTATTTTCAAATGTATTGGCCTGTGGAAAAAGTTAATGTTGATATTTACCTCAGAAGGCTGCAAATAGAAAAGAGGCATTCAATTTTTATTTAAATTGTATTTGATATGCAATTGATATTTTTTAATTATTATTATTATTATTTGAAACTCGATTTTGCATGTCACTATAAAGGTATATAAGCCTTGCTTGTTCAATATTCAATGCAAAACTTGTTTGGGTCCCTATTAAAAGGTTAATTTGTTCAACCTTGGCCCGCGGCTTTGTTCAGTTTTAAACTTTGGCCCACTCTGTATTTGAGTTTGACACCCCTGATATATAGTATGACAGCTATACTGTTAAAATGAGTAAAAAAACTAACTTGTGTCCGTCATAAAACCCAATTTTTGTATTTGCAAAACTTACAAAAAAAACGGATTCTAGTAAAACTCACATGGATTCAATATTACAGGCATTTTTAGACATTTTGCATGTTTGGTTTAGGAGTTGTGTTTGAATACATTTTTATTGCTTTTTTCGCATTATCTCAGGATTCTAAGAACATTACTTTCATATTGAGTAAAAAACTAATTTTTGTTTTTGCAAACCTTACAAAATATTTTTTTCCAGTAAAACTCACAAAGATACATTTCTCCAGGCATTATTAGCCATTTTTCATGTGTGGTTTACGAGTTATATTTAAATAACTGTCATATTGAGTGTGACACTGTCATAATGAGTAAAACCTAATTTTTGTATTTGCAAACCTTACAAAAAAAACCGATGCTAGTAAAACTCACATTGATACAATATTACAGGCATGTTTAGACATATTGCATGTTTGGTTTTGGAGTTATGTTTATACAACCCATTTTCTGAACCGCCACCTTTGTGGTTTGCGTGTCCCACTGATCCTAGGAGCTATGTTGTCCGAGGGCTTCTATGCCCCCTGGTAGGGTCCCTCAAGACAAACAGGTCCGAGGTGAGGGATCAAACAAAGAGCAGCTCAAAGACCTTCATGAAAAGTACAAATCGAGGACCTAGATTTTTTCTCGCCCGGGCACGGGTCACCGTGGCTCCCCTGTGGAGCCAGGCGCAGAGGTGGGGCACGATGGCGAGCGACTGGTGGCCGGGCGTGTCCCCATGGAGCCCTGCTGGGCTCAGCTCGAAGAGGCAACGTGGGTCAACCATCCAATGGGCTCACCACTCATGGGCCAATTGAGGTCAAAAGTTGAATGCAGTGTGAACTGGGCGGCAGCCGAAGGCAGGGCACTTGGCGGTCCGATTATCGGCTACATAAGCTCGCTCTTGGGACGTGGAACGTCACCTCGCTGGGAGGGAAGGAGCCTGAGCTGGTGCGCGAGGTGGAGAAGTTCCGGCTAGATATAGTTGGACTCACTTCGACGCACAGCAAGGGCTCTGAAACCTGTTCTCTCAAGAGGGGCTGGACTCTATTCCACTCTGGCGTTGCGAGCAATGAGAGGCTGGGGTGGCAATTGTTGTTGCTCAAAACCTGCACGTTGGACTTTATTAACCCAGTAGACGAGATGGTAGCTTCCCTCCGCCTCCGGGTTGGGTGACGGGTCCTGACTGTTGTTTGTGTTTACGCAGCAAAGCAAACAGCAGCTCAGAGTACCCAATCTTTTTGGATTCCCTTGAGGGAGTACTGGAGAGTGCTCCCTCGGGTGATTCCCTTGTTCTGTTGGGGGACTTCAATGCTCATGTTGGCAAAGACAGTGAAACCTGGAGAGTTGTGATTGGGAAAAATGGCCACCTGGATCTGAACCCAAGTGGTGCTTTGTTATTGGACTTTTGTGCTCGTCACGGATTGTCCATAACAAACACAATGTTCAAACATAAGGGTGTCTATATGTGTACTTGGCACCAGGACACCCTCGGCCACAGTTCCATGATTGACTTTGTAGTTGTGTCATGGGATTTGCGGCCTCATGTTTTGGACACTCTGGTGAAGAGAGGGGCAGAGCTTTCTACCGATCATCACCTGGTGGTGAGCTGGCTCCGATGGTGGGAGAGGATGCCGGACAGACCTAGCAGGCCCAAACGCATTGTGAGGGTCTGCTGGGAATGCCTAGCAGAGTCTCCTGTCAGAGAGAGTTTCAAATTCCACCTCCGGAAGAACTTTGAACATGTCACGAGGGAGGTGCTGGACATTGAGTCTGAGTGGACCATGTTCCGTGCCTCTCTTGTCGAGCTGGCTGATTGGAGCTGTGGCCGCAAGGTGTTTGCTGCCTGTCGTGGCGGTAATCCCAGAACCCGCTGGTGGCCACCAGCAGTGAGGGATGCCGTCAAGCTGAAGAAAGAGCCTATCGGGTCCTTTTGGCTCATGGGACTCCAGAGGCAGCGGGCATACCGACAGGCCAAGCGAGACCTCCTCAATCTATGAGGAAGCAGTGCCTGGGGAATCTGTGGTGGGCTCTCTTATTTCTGGGGATGAGGTTGCCAAGGTAGTTAAAAAGCTCCTGGTGGTGAGCTCCGTCCGGAGTTCCTTAAGGCTCTGGATACTGTAAGGCTGTCTTGGTTGACAAGACTCTGCAACATTGCGTGGACATTGGGGGCGGTACCTCTGGATTGGCAGACCGGGGTGGTGGTTCCTCTCTTTAAGAAGGGGAACCGGAGGGTGTGTTCCAACTATCGTGGATCACACTCCTCAGCCTTCCCGGTAAGGTCTATTCATGTGTACTGGAGAGGAGGAACCTCGGATCCAGGACGAACAGTGTGGTTTTCGTCCTGGTCGTGGAACGGTAGACCAGCTCTATACTCTCGGCAGGGTCCTTGAGTGTGCATGGGAGTTTGCTTTGTGGACTTGGAGAAGACATTGGACCGTGGCCCCCCCGGGAAGTCCTGTGGGGAGTGCTCAGAGAGTATGTCTGATTGTGGCCGGTGGCTCCCTGTATGATCTGTGTCAGAGCTTGGTCCGCATTGCCGGCAGTAAGTCGGACCCCTTTCCAGTGAGGGTTGGACTCCGCCAAGGCAGCCCTTTGTCACCGATTCTGTTCATAACTTTTATGGACAGAATTTCTAGGCGCAGTCATGGCATTGAGGGGATCCGGTTTGGTGGCTGCAGGATTAGGTCTCTGCTTTTTGCAGATGATGTGGTCCTGATGGCTTCAACTGGCCAGGATTTTCAGCTCTCATTGGATCGGTTCGCAAACAAGTGTGAAGCGACTGGGATGAGAATCAGCACCTCCAAGTTCGAGTCGATGGTTCTCGCCCGGGAAAGGGTGGAGTGCCATCTCCAGATTGGGGAGGAGATCTTGCCCCAAGTGGAGGAGTTCAAGTACCTAGCATTCTTGTTCACGAGTGAGGATAGAGTGGATCGGGAGATCCACAGGCGGATCGGTGCGGCGTCTTCAGCAATGAGGATGCTATATCGATCCGTTGTGGTGAAAAAGGAGCTGAGCCAGAAGGAAATGCTCTCAATTTACCGGTCAGTCTACGTTCCCAGCTTTGGGTTATGACCGAAAGGACAAGGTCACGGGTACAAGCGGCCGAAATGAGTTTCCTCTGCCGGGTGGTGGGTCTCTCCCTTAGAGATAGGGTGAGAAGCTCCGTCATCCGGGAGGAACTCAGTGTAAAGCCGCTGTTCCTCCACATTGAGAGGAGCCAGATGAGGTGGTTCGGGCATCTGCTCAGGATCCCACCCAAACGCCTCCCTAGGGGGGTGTTTAGGGCAAGTACGACCGGCAGGAGGCCACGGGGAAGACCTAGGATTTATGTCTCCCGGCTGGCCTGGGAACGCCTCGGAATACCCCGAGAAGAGCTGGACGAAGTGGCTGGTTGAGAGGGAAGTCTGGGCTATTCTGCTTAGGCTGTGCCCCCGCAACCCGACCTCGGATAAGCGAAAGAAAATGAATGGATTTATGACAGTTTACTGTCAGATTGAGTACAAAAACTAACTAAACCTTACACAATATATTGTTTCTAGTAAAACTCACAAAGATACATATCTCCAGGCATTATTAGCCATTTTGCATGTGTGGTTTAGGAGTTATGTTTAAATAACTGTCAGATTGAGTGTGACAGTATACTGTCATACTGAGTAAAACCCATATTTTGTATTTGCAAACCTTACAAAAAACAACTAAATCTAGTTGTACTCACACAGTACAATATTACAGGCATTTTTAGACATAATGCATGTTTGGTTTTAGAGTTATGTTTATATAACTTTCATATTTAGTATGACAGTTATACTGTCATATTGAATAAAAAAAAACAAATTGTGTCTTTGCAAACCTTACAAAAGACCATTTTCTTGTAAAACTAACTAAGATACATGTCTCTAGGCATTATTAGCCATTTTGCATGTGTTGTTTGAGTTATGTTTAAATAACTGTCATCTTGAGTGTGACAGTATACTGTCATAAAACCCATTTTTGTATTTGCAACCCTGATTCTAGTAAAACTCATATATATACAATATTATAGGCAGATTTGGACATAATGCATGTTTGGTTTTGGAGTTATGTTTATTTAACTTTCATATATAGTATAGGACTGTTATATTGAGTAAAAAAACTAAATTGTGTTGGTCATAAAACCCAATTTTTGTATTTGCAAACCTTACAACTGATTCAAATAAAACTCACATGGATTCAATATTACAGGCATTTTAGACATTTTGCATGTTTGGTTTAGGAATTATGTTGGAATACAGTTTTATGGCTTTTTTCGCATTATCTCAGGATTTTAAGAACATTACTGACATATTGAGTAAAAAAATATTTTTTTTGTTTGCAAGCCTTAAAAAAGCATATGTTTCGAGTAAAACTCACAAAAATGCATTATTTCAGGCATTGTTAATCATTTTTCATGTGTAGTTTAAGAGTTATGTTTAGATAACTGTCATATTAAGATACATTTCTTCACGCATTATTAGACATGTTTCATGAGTGGTTAGAATGTATAATTAAATAACTGTCATATTGAGTGTGGCAGTTATACTGTCATTGTGTGTAAAACCTAATTTTTGGATTTGCAAACCTTACAAAAACAACTGATTCTAGTAAAACTTCCATAGATTCAATATTAGAGGCATTTTTAGACATTTTAAAAGTTGTATTTGAATGCATTTTTATTGCTTTTTTCGCATTATCTCAGGATTGTAAGAACATTACTTTCATATTGAGTAAAAAACTACTTATTGTTTTTGCAAACCTTACAAACTCACATAAATACATTATTACAGGCTTTTTGGACACGACACAAGTTTGGTTTTGGAGTTATCTTTTTATAACTTTCATATATAGTATGACTGTTATTGTCAGAAAAATTGTATTTAAATTATCAAAAAACTTTCCGTTTGTGAGTTTCCAATGAACAGACAAGAAAGTGTCTCTGCGGCAACAAGCCAAATGCTTGGAAGATTCCGCTGTGTACGATGGAATCAGACGGGAGGGGTCATCCATTGTCCTCCAAAACCTGCCAAAGCTGAATCCACGACAAGCCCAAGCCCGAGGGATCTTCTTCTTTTGTCTTCTAATGTGACCGAAAACAAGGACTGTTTACATACTACCCATTCCTGTTGAGACAGGTGTTGTTGTGTAAACATTGAACATCTAAATAAAAGAGAGGACGAAAACCTTCTTCGTCAGAGCGTGGTGCAGGACTGTACAGAAAGTACAGTGGCCATGTCTCTCCTCAATATTGAGTCCAAATTTAATTCTGTCTCTGTTTGATTCCTTGTCTTTTGTCTTGTTTAATAGATGTCATCAGTGTTTGAACCTAATAGTTATACTGTCATATTGAATTAAAAAAAACTAGCTTGTTCCTTTGCAAACTTTACAAAAGATAATTTTTCTAGTAAAACTAACAAAGATACATGTCTCCAGGCATTATTAGCCATTTTGCATGTGTTTTTTAGGAGTTTTGTTTAAATACATTTTTATTGCTTTTTTTTGCATTATCTCAGGATTCTAAAATCATTACTTTCATATTGAGTAAAAAACTACTTTTTGGTTTTGCAAACCTTACAAACTCACATAAATACATTATTACAGGCATTTTAGACATGACACATGTTTGGTTTTGGAGTTATGTTTATATAACTTTTATATTTAGTATGACTGTTATACTGTCATATTGAATACAAAAAAACTAGCTTGTGTCTTTGCAAACTTTACATAAGATAATTTTTCTAGTAAAACTAACAAAGATACATGTCTCCAGGCATTATTAGCCATTTTGCATGTGTTTTTTAGGAGTTATGTTTAAATACATTTTTATTGCTTTTTTCGCATTATCTCAGGATTGTATGATCATTACTTTCATATTAAGTAAAAAACTACTTTTTGTTTTTGCAAACCTTACAAACTCACATAAATACAATATTACAGGCATTTTTAGACATGACACATGTTTGGTTTTGGAGTTATGTTTATATAACTTTTATATTTAGTATGACTGTTGTACTGTCATATTGAATAAAAAAAAACTAGCTTGTGTCTTTGCAAACTTTACATAAGATACTTTTTCTAGTAAAACTAACAAAGATACATGTCTCCAGGCATTATTAGCCATTTTGCATGTGTTTTTTAGGAGTTATGTTTAAATACATTTTTATTGCTTTTTTCGCATTATCTCAGGATTGTATGATCATTACTTTCATATTAAGTAAAAAACTACTTTTTGTTTTTGCAAACCTTACAAACTCACATAAATACAATATTACAGGCATTTTTAGACATGACACATGTTTGGTTTTGGAGTTATGTTTATATAACTTTTATATTTAGTATGACTGTTGTACTGTCATATTGAATAAAAAAAAACTAGCTTGTGTCTTTGCAAACTTTACATAAGATCATTTTTCTAGTAAAACTAACAAAGATACATGTCTCCAGGCATTATTAGCCATTTTGCATGTGTTTTTTAGGAGTTATGTTTAAATACATTTTTATTGCTTTTTTCGCATTATCTCAGGATTCTAAGATCATTACTTTCATATTGAGTAAAAAACTACTTTTTGTTTTTGCAAACCTTACAAACTCACATAAATACATTATTACAGGCATTTTTAGACATGACACATGTTTGCTTTTGAAGTTATGTTTAGATAACTTTCATAATTAGTATGACTGTTATACTGTCATATTGAATAAAAAAAAAACTAGCTTGTGTCTTTGCAAACTTTACATGAGATAATTTTTCTAGTAAAACTAACAAAGATACATGTCTCCAGGCATTATTAGCCATTTTGCCTGTGTTTTTTAGGAGTTATGTTTGAATACATTTTTATTGCTTTTTTCGCATTATCTCAGGATTCTAAGATCATTACTTTCATATTGAGTAAAAAACTACTTTTTGTTTTTGCAAACCTTACAAACTCACATAAATACATTATTACAGGCATTTTTAGACATGACACATGTTTGCTTTTGAAGTTATGTTTAGATAACTTTCATAATTAGTATGACTGTTATACTGTCATATTGAATAAAAAAAACTAGCTTTGTCTTTGCAAACTTTACATAAGATATTTTTTTCTAGTAAAACTAACAAAGATACGTGTCTCCAGGCATTTTTAGCCATTTTGCATGTGTTTTTTAGGAGTTATGTTTAAATACATTGTTATTGCTTTTTTCGCATTATCTCAGGATTCTAAGATCATTACTTTCATATTGAGTAAAAAAATACTTTTTGTTTTTGCAAACCTTACAAACTCACATAAATACATTATTACAGGCATTTTTAGACATGACACATGTTTGGTTTTGGAGTTATGTTTATATAACTTTTATATTTAGTATGACTGTTATACTGTCATATTGAATAAAAAAAAACTAGCTTGTGTCTTTGCAAACTTTACATGAGATAATTTTTCTAGTAAAACTAACAAAGATACATGTCTCCAGGCATTATTAGCCATTTTGCCTGTGTTTTTTAGGAGTTATGTTTAAATACATTGTTATTGCTTTTTTGCATTATCTCAGGATTGTATGATCATTACTTTCATATTGAGTAAAAAACTACTTTTTGGTTTTGCAAACCTTACAAACTCACATAAATACAATATTACAGGCATTTTTAGACATGACACATGTTTGGTTTTGGAGTTATGTTTATATAACTTTTATATTTAGTATGACTGTTGTACTGTCATATTGAATAAAAAAAAAACTAGCTTGTGTCTTTGCAAACTTTACATAAGATAATTTTCTAGTAAAACTAACAAAGATACATGTCTCCAGGCATTATTAGCCATTTTGCATGTGTTTTTTAGGAGTTATGTTTGAATACATTTTTTTTTGCTTTTTTCGCATTATCTCAGGATTGTATGATCATTACTTTCATATTAAGTAAAAAACTACTTTTTGTTTTTGCAAACCTTACAAACTCACATAAATACAATATTAAAGGCATTTTTAGACATGACACATGTTTGGTTTTGGAGTTATGTTTATATAACTTTTATATTTAGTATGACTGTTGTACTGTCATATTGAATAAAAAAAAAACTAGCTTGTGTCTTTGCTAACTTTACATAAGATAATTTTGCTAGTAAAACTAACAAAGATACATGTCTCCAGGCATTATTAGCCATTTTGCATGTGTTTTTTAGGAGTTATGTTTAAATACATTTTTATTGCTTTTTTCGCATTATCTCAGGATTCTAAGATCATTACTTTCATATTGAGTAAAAAAATACTTTTTGTTTTTGCAAACCTTACAAACTCACATAAATACAATATTACAGGCATTTTTAGACATGACACATGTTTGGTTTTGGAGTTATGTTTATATAACTTTTATATTTAGTATGACTGTTGTACTGTCATATTGAATAAAAAAAAACTAGCTTGTGTCTTTGCAAACTTTACATAAGACAATTTTTCTAGTAAAACTAACAAAGATACATGTCTCCAGGCATTATTAGCCATTTTGCATGTGTTTTTTAGGAGTTATGTTTAAATACATTTTTATTGCTTTTTTTGCATTATCTCAGGATTGTATGATCATTACTTTCATATTAAGTAAAAAACTACTTTTTGTTTTTGCAAACCTTACAAACTCACATAAATACAATATTACAGGCATTTTTAGACATGACACATGTTTGGTTTTGGAGTTATGTTTATATAACTTTTATATTTAGTATGACTGTTGTACTGTCATATTGAATTAAAAAAAACTAGCTTGTGTCTTTGCAAACTTTACATAAGATAATTTTTCTAGTAAAACTAACAAAGATACATGTCTCCAGGCATTATTAGCCATTTTGCATGTGTTTTTTAGGAGTTATGTTTAAATACATTTTTATTGCTTTTTTCGCATTATCTCAGGATTCTAAGATCATTACTTTCATATTGAGTAAAAAACTACTTTTTGTTTTTGCAAACCTTACAAACTCACATAAATACATTATTACAGGCATTTTTAGACATGACACATGTTTGCTTTTGAAGTTATGTTTAGATAACTTTCATAATTAGTATGACTGTTATACTGTCATATTGAATAAAAAAAACTAGCTTTGTCTTTGCAAACTTTACATAAGATATTTTTTTCTAGTAAAACTAACAAAGATACGTGTCTCCAGGCATTTTTAGCCATTTTGCATGTGTTTTTTAGGAGTTATGTTTAAATACATTTTTATTGCTTTTTTCGCATTATCTCAGGATTCTAAGATCATTACTTTCATATTGAGTAAAAAAATACTTTTTGTTTTTGCAAACCTTACAAACTCACATAAATACATTATTACAGGCATTTTTAGACATGACACATGTTTGGTTTTGGAGTTATGTTTATATAACTTTTATATTTAGTATGACTGTTGTACTGTCATATTGAATAAAAAAAAACTAGCTTGTGTCTTTGCAAACTTTACATAAGATAATTTTTCTAGTAAAACTAACAAAAATACATGTCTCCAGGCATTATTAGCCATTTTGCATGTGTTTTTTAGGAGTTATGTTTGAATACATTTTTATTGCTTTTTTCGCATTATCTCAGGATTCTAAAATCATTACTTTCATATTGAGTAAAAAAATACTTTTTGTTTTTGCAAACCTTACAAACTCACATAAATACATTATTATAGGCAATTTTAGATGTGACACATGTTTGGTTTGGGAGTTATATTAATATATAACTTTCATTTTTAGTATGACTGTTATACTGTCATATTGAATAAAAAAAAAACAGCTTTGTCTTTGCAAACTTTAAAAAGGATATTTTTCTAGTAAAACTAACAAAGATACATGTCTCCAGACATTATTAGCCATTTTGCATGTGTTGTTTAGGAATTATGTTTAAATACATTTTTATTGCTTTTTTCGCATTATCTCAGGATTCTAAGTTCATTACTTTCATATTGAGTAAAAAACGACTTTTTGTTTTTGCAAACCTTACAAACTCACATAAATACATTATTACAGGCATTTTTAGACATGACACATGTTTGCTTTTGAAGTTATGTGTAGATAACTTTCATAATTAGTACGACTGTTATACTGTCATATTGAATAAAAAAAACTAGCTTTGTCTTTGCAAACTTTACATAAGATAATTTTTCTAGTAAAACTAACAAAAATACGTGTCTCCAGGCATTTTTAGCCATTTTGCATGTGTTTTTTAGGAGTTATGTTTAAATACATTGTTATTGCTTTTTTCGCATTATCTCAGGATTCTAAGATCATTACTTTCATATTGAGTAAAAAACTACTTTTTGTTTTTGCAAACCTTACAAACTCACATAAATACATTATTACAGGCATTTTTAGACATGACACATGTTTGGTTTTGGAGTTATGTTTATATAACTTTTATATTTAGTATGACTGTTATACTGTCATATTGAATAAAAAAAAACTAGCTTGTGTCTTTGCAAACTTTACATAAGATAATTTTTCTAGTAAAACTAACAAAGATACATATCTCCAGGCATTATTAGCCATTTTGCATGTGTTTTTTAGGAGTTATGTTTGAATACATTTTTATTGCTTTTTTCGCATTATCTCAGGATTGAATGATCATTACTTTCATATTAAGTAAAAAACTACTTTTTGTTTTTGCAAACCTTACAAACTCACATAAATACAATATTACAGGCATTTTTAGACATGACACATGTTTGGTTTTGGAGTTATGTTTATATAACTTTTATATTTAGTATGACTGTTGTACTGTCATATTGAATAAAAAAAAACTAGCTTGTGTCTTTGCAAACTTTACATAAGATAATTTTTCTAGTAAAACTAACAAAGATACATGTCTCCAGGCATTATTAGCCATTTTGCATGTGTTGTTTAGGAATTATGTTTACATCCATTTTTATTGCTTTTTTCGCATTATCTCAGGATTCTAAGATCATTACTTTCATATTGAGTAAAAAACTACTTTTTGTTTTTGCAAACATTACAAACTCACATAAATACATTATTACAGGCATTTTTAGACATGACACATGTTTGCTTTTGAAGTTATGTTTAGATAACTTTCATAATTAGTATGACTGTTATACTGTCATATTGAATAAAAAAACTAGCTTTGTCTTTGCAAACTTTACATAAGATAATTTTTCTAGTAAAACTAACAAAGATACGTGTCTCCAGGCATTTTTAGCCATTTTGCATGTGTTTTTTTAGGAGTTATGTTTAAATACATTGTTATTGCTTTTTTCGCATTATCTCAGGATTCTAAGATCATTACTTTCATATTGAGTAAAAAACTACTTTTTGTTTTTGCAAACCTTACAAACTCACATAAATACATTATTACAGGCATTTTTAGACATGACACATGTTTGGTTTTGGAGTTATGTTTATATAACTTTTATATTTAGTATGACTGTTATACTGTCATATTGAATAAAAAAAAACTAGCTTGTGTCTTTGCAAACTTTACATAAGATAATTTTTCTAGTAAAACTAACAAAGATACATATCTCCAGGCATTATTAGCCATTTTGCATGTGTTTTTTAGGAGTTATGTTTAAATACATTTTTATTGCTTTTTTCGCATTATCTCAGGATTGAATGATCATTACTTTCATATTAAGTAAAAAACTACTTTTTGTTTTTGCAAACCTTACAAACTCACATAAATACAATATTACAGGCATTTTTAGACATGACACATGTTTGGTTTTGGAGTTATGTTTATATAACTTTTATATTTAGTATGACTGTTGTACTGTCATATTGAATTAAAAAAAACTAGCTTGTGTCTTTGCAAACTTTACATAAGATAATTTTTCTAGTAAAACTAACAAAGATACATGTCTCCAGGCATTATTAGCCATTTTGCATGTGTTTTTTAGGGGTTATGTTTGAATACATTTTTATTGCTTTTTTCGCATTATCTCAGGATTGTATGATCACTACTTTCATATTAAGTAAAAAACTACTTTTTGTTTTTGCAAACCTCACAAACTCACATAAATACATTATTACAGGCATTTTTAGACATGACACATGTTTGGTTTTGGAGTTAGGTTTATATAACTTTTATATTTAGTACGACTGTTATACTGTCATATTGAATTAAAAAAAACTAGCTTGTGTCTTTGCAAACTATACATAAGATAATTTTTCTAGTAAAACTAACAAAGATACATGTCTCCAGGCATTATTAGCCATTTTGCATGTGTTTTTTAGGAGTTATGTTTGAATACATTTTTATTGCTTTTTTCGCATTATCTCAGGATTCTAAAATCATTACTTTCATATTGAGTAAAAAACTACTTTTTGTTTTTGCAAACTTTACAAACTCACATAAATACATTATTATAGGCAATTTTAGATGTGACACATGTTTGGTTTTGGAGTTATATTAATATATAACTTTCATTTTTAGTATGACTGTTATACTGTCATATTGAATAAAAAAAAACCAGCTTTGTCTTTGCAAACTTTACAAAGGATATTTTTTCTAGTAAAACTAACAAAGATACATGTCTCCAGGCATTATTAGCCATTTTGCATGTGTTGTTTAGGAATAATGTTTAAATACATTTTTATTGCTTTTTTCGCATTATCTCAGGATTCTAAAATCATTACTTTCATATTGAGTAAAAAACTACTTTTTGTTTTTGAAAACCTTACAAACTCACATAAATACATTATTATAGGCAATTTTAGACACGACACAAGTTTGGTTTTGGAGTTATCTTTTTATAACTTTCATATATAGTATGACTGTTATACTGTCATATTGAATTAAAAAAAACTAGCTTGTGTCTTTGCAAACTTTACAAAAGATCATTTTTCTAGTAAAACTAACAAAGATACATGTCTCCAGGCATTATTACCCATTTTGCATGTGTTGTTTAGGAATTATGTTTAATTACATTTGTATTGCTTTTTTTGCATTATCTCAGGATTCTAAGAACTTTACTTTCATATTGAGTGAAAAAGTACTTTTTGTTTTTGCAAACCTTACAAACTCACACAAATACATAACTACAGGGATTTTTAGACATGAGACATGTTTGGTTTTGGAGTTATGAATAAAAGTTATTGAATAAAAAAAAACTAACTTGTGTCTTTGTTATCTTTACAAAAGATCATTTTTTTAAACTAACAACGTTACATGTCTCTCTAGGCATTATTAGCCATTTTTCATGTGTTGTTTAGGAGTTATGTTTAAGTACATTTTTATTGCTTTTTTCGCATTATCTCAGGATTCTAAGAACATTACAGTCATATTGAGTAAAAAAAACTACTTTTTGTGTTTGCAAAATGTAAAACAGTAAAACTCCCAAGGATTCATAATTTCAGGCATTATTAGCTTTTTTTATGTGTAGTTTATGAGTTATGTTTACATAACTGTCATATTGAGTGTGATTTTGTCATATTGAGTAAAACCTAATTTTTGTATTTGCAAACCTTACAAAAACAACCGATTCTAGTAAAACTCACATTGATACAATATTACAGGCATGTTTAGACATATTGCATGTTTGGTTTTGGAGTTATATTTATAGAACCTGCTTTCTGAGCTGCCACCTTTGTGGTTTGCGTGTCCCACTGATCCGGGGGCTTCTATGCCCCCTGATAGGGTCCCCCAAGACAAACAGGTCCTAGGTGAGGGATCAGACAAAGAGCAGCTAAAGACCTTTATGAAAAGTACAATTGAGGACCTAGATTTTTTCTTGCCCGGATGCAGGTCACCGTGGCTCCCCTGTGGATCCCCCTCCAGGGCTCACCACTCATGGGCTGGGTCATAGAGGGTGCAGTGTGAGCTGGACGGCAGCCGAAGGCAGGGCACTAGGTGGTCCAATTTTCGGCTACATAAGCTCGCTCTTTGGACATGGAACATCACCTCACTGGGAGGGAAGGAGCCTGAGCTGGTGCATGAGGTGGAGAAGTTCCCGGCTAGATATAGTTGGACTCACAGCAAGGGCTCTGGAACCTGTTCTCTCAAGAGGGGCTGGACTGAGCTGAACTTTCATTACTTGCAACGCCAGAGTGGAAGAAATTCGACACTGGCGTTGCAATTAATGAGAGGCTGGGGTGGCAATTCTTGTTGCCCCCCGGCTCAAAGCCTGCACGTTGGACTTTAACCCAAAAGACGAGATGGTAGCTTCCCTCAGCCTTCGGGTTGGGTGACGGGTCCTGACTGTTGTTTGTGTTTACGCACCAAACAGCAGCTCAGAGTACCCACTCTTTTTGGATTCCCTTGAGGGAGTACTGGAGAGTGCTCCCTCGGGTGATTCCCTTGTTCTGCTGGTGGACTTCAACGCTCATGTTGGCAATGACAGTGAAACCTGGAGAGTCGTGATTGGGAAAAATGGCCACCCGGATCTGAACCCAAGTGGTGCTTTGTTATTGGACTTTTGTGATTGTCACGGATTGTCCATAACAAACACAATGTTCAAACATAAGGGTGTCCATATGTGCACTTGGCACAAGGACACCCTCGGCCGCATGATTGACTTTGCAGTTGTGTCATGTTTTGGACACTCGGTGAAGAGAGGGGCAGAGCTTTCTGCCAATCACCACCTGGTGGTGAGCTGGCTCCGATTGTAGGGGAGGATGCCGCAAACGCATTGTAAGGGTCTGCTGGGAACGCCTAGCAGAGTCTCCTGAAGAACTTTGAACCTGTCCGGAAGAACTTTGAACATCTCACGAGGGAGGTGCTGGACATTGAGTCTGAGTGGACCATGTTCCTTTCCTCTCTTGTCGAGCCAGCTGATTGAAGCTGTGGCCGCAAGGTGTTTGGTGCCTGTCGTGGCGGTAATCCACCAGCAGTGAGGGATGCTGTCAAGCTGAAGAAAGAGCCATCGGGTCCTTTTGGCTCATGGGACTCCAGAGGCAGTGGGCATACCGACAGGCCAAGCGAGACCTCCTCTATCCCACCAACACTTCTTCCTATGAGGAAGCAGTGCCTGGGAAATCTGTGGTGGGCTCTCCTATTTCTGCGGCTGAGGTTGCCAAGGTAGTTAAAAAGCTCCTCCTTTGGCAAGAAACCCGGGGGTGGAGTTCCTTAAGGCTCTGGATGCTGTGGGGCAGTCTTGGTTGACAAGACTCTGCAACATTGCGTGGACATCGGGGGCAGTACCTCTGGATTGGCAGACCGGGGTGGTGGTTCCTCTCTTTAAGAAGGGGAACCGGAGGGTGTGTTCCAACTATCGTAGACCACACTCCTCAGCCTTCCCGGTAAGGTCTATTCATGTGTACGGAGGAACCTCGGATCCAGGACGAACAGTGTGGTTTTCGTCCTGGTCGTGGAACGGTAGACCAGCTCTATACTCTCGGCAGGGTCCTTGAGTGTGCATGGGAGTTTGCCCAACCAGTCTACATGTGCTTTGTGGACTTGGAGAAGACATTCGACCTTGGTCCCCCCGGTAAATCCTGTGGGGAGTGCTCAGAGAGTTTGGAGTATCGGCATGTCTGATTGTGGCGGGTGTCTCCCTGTATGATCAGTGTCAGAGCTTGGTCCGCATTGCCGGCAGTATGTAGTGAGGGTTGGATTCCGCCAAGGCTGCCCTTTGTCACCGATTCTGTTCATAACTTTAATGGACAGAATATCAAGGCGCAGTCATGGCGTTGAGGATCCCCTCAACGCCATGACTGCGCCTGGTTTGGTGGCTGCAGGATTAGGTCTCTGCTTTTTGCAGATGATGTTGTCCTGATGGCTTCAACTGGCCAGGATCTTCAGCTCTCATTGGATCGGTTCGCAGTGAAGCGACTGGGATGAGAATCAGCACCTCCAAGTCAGAGTCAATGGTTCTCGCCCGGGAAAGGGTGGAGTGCCATCTCCAGGTTGGGAAAGACATCTTGCCCCAAGTGAAGGAGTTCAAGTACAGAGGAGTCTTGTTCACGAGTGAGGATAGAGTGGATCGGGAGATCTACAGGCGGATCGGTGCGGCGTCTTCAGTAATGAGGACGCTATATCGATCCGTTGTGGTGAAGAAGGAGCTGAGCCAGAAGGAAAAGCTTTCAATTTACCGGTCGATCAACGTTCCCATCCTCACCTATGGTCATGAGCTTTGGGTTATGACCGAAAGGACAAGGTCACGGGTACAAGCGGCCGAAATGAGTTTCCTCCGCCGGGTGGTGGGTCTCTCCTTTAGAGATAGGGTGAGAAGCTCTGTCATCCGGGAGGAACTCAGTGTAAAGCTGCTGCTCCTCCACATTGAGAGGAGCCAGATGAGGTGGTTTGGGCATCTGCTCAGGATGCCACCCGAACGCCTCCCTAGGGAGGTGTTTAGGGCAAGTCCGACCAGCAGGAGGCCATGGGGAAGACCTGGACACATTGGAAAGACTATGTCTCCCGGCTGGCCTGGAAACGCCTCGGGATCCCCCGAGAAGAGCTGGACGAAGTGGCTGGGGAGAGGGAAGGCTGGGCTCGCTGCTTAGGCTGCTGCCCCCACAACCCGACCTCGGATAAGCGGAAGAAAATGGATGGATTTAGTATGACAGTTATACTGTCATATTGAGTGTGACAGTATACTGTCATAAAACCCAATTTTTGTATTTGCAAACCTGATTCTAGTAAAACTCAAACCTATACAATATTACAGGCAATTTTGGACATAATGCACGTTTGGTTTTGGAGTTATGTTTATATAACTTTAATATATAGTATGACATCTATACTGTTATAATGAGTAAAAAAACAATCTGTGTCTGTCATGAAACCCAATTTTTGTATTTGCAAACCTTACAAAAACAACTGATTCTAGTAAAACTCACATGGATTGATTGATATTACAGGCATTTTTAGACATTTTGTATGTTTGGTTTAGGAATTATGTTGGAATACATTTGTATTGCTTTTTTCACATTATATCAGCATTTTAAGAACATTACTGAGATATTGAGTAACAAAACCTTTTTGTGTTTGCAAGCCTTAAAAAAACAATGTTTTGAGTTATTTCAGGCATTATTAGCCATTTTTATGTGTAGTTTAGGAGTTATGTTTAAATAACTGTCATATTGAGTGTGACACTGTCATAGTGAGTAAAACTTAACTTTTGTATTTGCAAACCTTACAAAAAAAACAGATTCTAGTAAAACTCACATTGATACATTGTTACAGGCATGTTTAGACATCTTGCATGTTTGGTTTTGGAGTTATGTTTATATAACCTGCTTCGTGAGCCGCCACCTTTGTGGTTTGCGTGTCCCACTGATCCTAGGAGCTATGTTGTCCGGGGGCTTCTATGCCCCCTGGTAGGGTCCCCCAAGACAAACAGGTCCTAGGTGAGGAATCAGACAAAGAGCAGCTCAAAGACCTTTATGAAAAGTACATATCGAGGACCTAGATTTTTTCTCGCCCGGACGCGGGTCACCGTGGCTCCCCTGTGGAGCCAGGCCCAGAGGTGGGGCACGATGGCGAGCGACTGGTGCCCATGGGGCCCAGCTCAAAGAGGTAACGTGGGTCCCCCCTGCAATAGGCTCACCACTCATGGGCTGGGTCATAGAGGTCGGGTGCAGTGTGAGCTGGGCGGAAGCCGAAGGCAGGGCACTTGGCGGTCCGATTATCGGCTACATAAGCTCACTCTTGGGACGTGGAACGTCACCTCGCAAAGAGGGAAGGAGCCTGAGCTGGTGCGCGAGGTGGAGAAGTTCCCGGCTAGATAAAGTTGGACTCACTTCGACGCACAGCAAGGGCTCTGGAACCTGTTCTCAAGAGGGGTTGGACTCTCTTCCACTCTGGCGTTGCAAGTAATGAGAGGCTGGGTTGACAATTCTTGTTGCCCCCCCGGCTCAAAGCCTGCACGTTGGACTTTAACCCAGTAGACGAGATGGTAGCTTCCCTCCGCTTTTGGGTTGGGTGACGGGTCCTGACTGTTGTTGGTGTTTATGCACCAAACAGCAGCTCAGAGTACCCACTCTTTTTGGATTCCCTTGAGGGAGTACTGGAGAGTGCTCCCTCGGGTGATTCCCTTGTTCTGCTGGGGGTCTTCAACGCTCATGTTGGCAACGACAGTGAAACCTGGAGAGTCGTGATTGGGAAAAATGGCCACCCGGATCTGAACCCAAGTGGTGCTTTGTTATTGGACTTTTGTACATTGTTCAAACATAAGGGTGTCCATATGTGGCACCAGTGATCACTTGGCACCAGGACACCCTCGGCCGCAGTTCCATGATTGAGTTTGTAGTTGTGTCATGGGATTTGCGGCCTCATGTTTTGGATACTCGGGTGAAGAGAGGGGCGAGCCTTCACCACCTGGTGAGCTGGCTCTGATGGCGGGGAAGGATGCTGGACTGACCTGGCAGGCCCAAACGCATTGTGAGAGTCTTTTGGGAACGCCTAGCAGAGTCTCCTGTCAGAGAGAGTTTCTTTTTCCACCTCCGGAAGAACTTTGAACATGTCACAAAGGAGGTGCTGGACATTGAGTCTGAATGGATCATGTTCCGTGCCTCTCTTGTCGAGCCAGCTGATTGGAGCTGTGGCCGCAAGGTGTTTGGTGCCTGTCGTGGCGGTAATCCTAGAACAAGCTGGTGGCCACCAGCAGTGCGGGATGCCGTCAAGCTGAAGAAAGAGCTTATCGGGTCCTTTTGGCTCATGGGACTCCAGAGGCAGCGGGCATACCGACAGGCCAAGCAAAACCTCCTCAATCCCACCAACACGTCTTCCTATGAGTTAGCATTGTCTGGGGAATCTGTGATGGGCTCTCCTATTTCTGGGGCTGAGGTTGCCAAAGTAGTTAAAAAGCTCCTCGGTGGCAAGGCTGGTGGATGAGCTCCTTCTCTGCATAGTGTGGTCACGCTGGTGCTTTCTGCCTTTACCCATTCAACATATCTTTACCTGCACATTACCTACCTTCTCTGTATCCTGGAGTCAAGCTGGTGTTTCCTACCTTTACCCATTCAACATATCTTTACCTGCACATTACCTACCTTCCCCGCATCCTGGGGTCCACTGGTGCTTCTTTCTTTCACCACACAACATATCTTCACCTGCACATACCTACCTTGTCTGCATTGCCTCGACCACACCTGCGCTTCCTTCTGTCACCCATTCAACATACCTTCACCCACACATTACCTACCTTCTCTGCATAGTGGGGTCACACTGGTGCTTCCTGCCTTTACCCATTCAACATATCTTCACCCGCACATTACCTACTTGCTCTGCATTCTCGGGTCACGCTGGTGCTTCCTGCCATCACCCAGTCAACATATCTTTACCTGCGAATGATCTACTTTTTCTGCATCCTGGGGTCAAACAGGTGCTTCCTTCTTTGACCCAGTCAACATATCTTTACCTGCACATTACCTACCTTCTCTGTATCCTAGAGTCAAACTGGTGCTTCGGTCCCTAATAAGAAGGTCCAAAAAGGAACAGAAGAGTCATTGATTTAAGGCACAAAATTGGGGAAATGACAAGTCAAATTCCTGAACAGAGGTGAGAAACGGGGTAAAATATCCTATTAGTATTTAACAGTTTCAAGAGGATTTACCTTTGAACAAATTCCAATGTCCGAGCACCTTCCTCTTGGTATTCCAAGTTGAACACATAGTAGGTGGCAAGAAGGGCAGCAAGCCCTGAGATGAAGCTAGGTTGGACGCCTTCGCAGATGACCACCTTCCATGCTGATCATCCAACGTTTTATTGTGACTTTGTCACCAGCAACTGGTGACAAAGTTCCTAAACAGTATCCAATATGGGTAGTATTTTAAAAGTATTTGGAATGGCCACCTCACTCACTCTCTCTTTACTCTGTTTACATCTAGTCTCCTAAGGCAGTGGTTCTCAAATGGGGGTACGCGTACTCCTGGGGGTACGTGACATTTTTTAAAAATATTCTAAAAATAGCAACAATTCAAAAATCCTTTATAAATATACTTATTGAATAATACTTCGACAAAATATGAATGTAAGTTCATAAACTGAACATCTAATCAAGTAGGCTATTCCATTCATTACCATAAAGCCAGAGTTTCCCCCATGCCATGATGGTTTGACCCTACCTGGCGGTGCCACGCGGCACCAACTGTCAATCAACTATCCATGTAGAAAACAATGGAGGCTTGGTTCAAGCGTAGCAGTAATGCAGCTGAGACATGTGGACATGTTCCATAAATATTGATGTTAAAGATCTCTGTTTTTGTGAAGAAATGTTGAGAATGAAGTTAATGAATCCAGATGGATCTCTATTGCAATCCCCAAAGAGGGCACTTTAAGTTGATTACTTCTATGTGTAAAAATCTTTATTTATAATTGAATCACTTGTTTATTTTTCAACAAGTTTTTAATTATTTATATATCTTTTTTTCCAAATAGTTCAAGAAAGACCTCAACAAATGAGCAATATTTTGCACTGTTATACATTTTAATAAATCAGAAACTGATGACATAGTGCTGTATTTTACTTCATTATCTCTTTTTTTCAACCAAAAATGCTTTGCTCTGATTAGGGGGTACTTGAATTTAAAAAATGTTCACAGGGGTACATCACTGAAAAAAGGTTGAGAACCATTGTCCTAAGGCAGTGGTTCTCAACCTTTTTTCAGTGCTGTGAACATTTTTTTAATGCAAGTAGACCTCCATGTCTTCATAACAGGAATATCCTGAATTCTCAAGTTGCATATCACAATAGTCATCATCAGTGTTAATAACACAAGAGCTGCTTGGATTTGCTGTTGAGCAAGTCAAACTTCGTTCAGTGTAGCCGTAGTGCTTCCTTGACACGTGCGATGTGAAAGTAGACTTGACCGTAAATCTTTTTTCACATTGACTGAAGGGGCACGCAACTGTCCTACCTTCGGTAATATGACTTTTCAAATGCAGGAGAAGGGCCCGTATATCATCGCACTTCGTGCTACATGAGACAATATTACAAGGTGAACCTTCTGCGCTATACATATCAGTCCTACTCTTGCCATATTTATGACGACGGCTGTGAGTTTTGAAGGCTGAGAAGTTGGAAAAAAACTCTTGTGCATTTAGGGAAAGCACACTTAAGCGATGCATTACGCATACAACTATGACTTCGCATGTGTCTAACATACGCAAATACATTGCAAGTCGTAGCACATATGTTGCAAGTTATCATCTTTTTATGATGACTATGACAAAAAAGAAGAAAACTTAGCTAGCTAGCATGCGGCGGTACATGCGCGTGGTCAACGATAGTGTCTGTGATGCTGACTGTGACGCTATGTCATTTCGGACTTTATAAATATATATATAAAGTAATTCAAACAGAAAATGACACATCAAGGTACAAGTGACTCTTACCTTGTTATCAAAAACACACGATGCAGTAGGATGGATTTAGCAGGGGCGGCCAGGTGCAATGAAGCTCGGTTGGACGAATTGTGGGCGGACCCAAGAAACAAGTCTGAAAAATACTGAATTACACTGTAGGTTTTACAGTAACTTACTGCTGGTTGATAGTTTTTGTAAAATGCAACAACATTTACAGTACTTAACTGCATTTAAGAAGAACAGTATATAACTGTAATTTTGTTTTGTATTATTACAGTAATTTTTTACAGTGTAAGGTGAAGCTCTGTCATCCTGGAGGAACTCACAGTAAAGCCGCTGCTCCTCCACATTGAGAGGAGCCAGATGAGGTGGTTCGGGCATCTGCTCAGGATGCCACCCGAACGCCTCCCAAGGGAGGTGTTTAGGGCAAGTCCGACCGGCAGGAGGCCACGGGGAAGACCCAGGACACATTGGGAACACTATGTCTCCCGGCTGGCCTGGGAACGCCTCGGGATCCCCCGAGAAGAGCTGGATGAATTGGCTGGAGAGAGGGAAGTTTGGGCTTCTCTGCTTAGGCTGCGGCCCCCGCAACCGGACCATAACCCGACCATAAGCGGAAGAAAATGGATGGATTTAGTATGACAGGTATACTGTCATATTGAGTACAAAAACTAACTAAACCTTACACAATATATTGTTCCTAGTAAAACTCACAAAGATACATATCTCCAGGCATTATTAGCCATTTTGCATGTGTGGTTAAGGAGTTATGTTTAAATAACTGTCAGATTAGGGTAAACACAACCCCAACCATAAACACAACAGAACAAATACCCAGAACCCTTTGTAGCACTTAATCTTCCGGGACGCTACAAGGTGTGTGTGTGTGGGGGGGAGGTTTGGTGGTAGCGGGGGTGTATTTTGTAGCGTCCCGAAAGAGTTAGTGCTGCAAAGGATTCTGGGTATTTGTTCTGTTGTGTTTATGTTGTGTTACGGTGCGAATGTTCTCCCGAAAAGTGTTTGGCATTCTTGTTTGGTGTGGGTTCACAGTGTGGCGTATATTTCTAACAGTGTTAAAGTTTTTTATACTGGCACCCTCAGTGTAACCTGTATCGCTGTTGATGAAGTATGCGTTGCATTCATTTGTGTATGCGTACTGAAGCCGCACATATTTTGTGACTGGGTCTGAACGATGTTAGAATTGGGTGGACGAGATATGACTGTTGAACACCTTCGTTCGATAATGAAAGTTGCCTCAGCTCAAAGCCTGAGCCCCGACATTAAAGAACTAGCATACAAGAAAAGATGCCAGGTATCTGGCTTGGGCACATCAAATTAGATCAGTGTGTTGCAAACTTAGCAGTTTAAAGTCCTGAATGGTTGTTTTATTCATTGTTATTTTATTTTTAAATGTATTGGCCTGTGGAAAAAGTTAATGTTGATATTTACCTCAGAAGGCTGCAAAATAGAAAAGATGTTTTTACAATTTTTATTTAAATTGTATTTGATATGCAATTGATATTTTTTAATTATTATTATTATTATTTGAAACTCGATTTTGCATGTCACTATAAAGGTATAAAAGCCTTGCTTGTTCAATATTCAATGCAAAATTTGTTTGGGTCCCTATTAAAAGGTTAATTTGTTCAACCTTGGCCCGCGGCTTTGTTCAGTTTTAAACTTTGGCCCACTCTGTATTTGAGTTTGACACCCCTGATATATAGTATGACAGCTATACTGTTAAAATGAGTAAAAAAATTAACTTGTGTCTGTCATAAAACCCAATTTTTGTATTTGCAAACCTTACAAAAACAACGGATTCTAGTAAAACTCACATGGATTCAATATTACAGGCATTTTTAGACAATTTGCATGTTTGGTTTAGGAGTTGTGTTTGAATACATTTTTATTGCTTTTTTTTCACATTATCTCAGGATTCTAAGAACATTACTTTCATATTGAGTAAAAAACTAATTTTTGTTTTTGCAAACCTTACAAAATATTTTTTTTCCAGTAAAACTCACAAAGATACTTTTCCACAGGCATTATTAGCTATTTTTCATGTGTGGTTTACGAATTATATTTAAATAACTGTCATATTGAGTGTGACACTGTCATAGTGAGTAAAACCTAATTTTAAAACCTAATTTTACAAAAAAAACAGATTCTAATAAAACTCACATTGATACAATATTACAGGCATGTTTAGACATATTGCATGTTTGGTTTTGGAGTTATGTTTATACAACCCATTTTCTGAACCGCCACCTTTGTGGTTTGCGTGTCCCACTGATCCGAGGGCTTCTATGCCCCCTGGTAGGGTCCCTCAAGACAAACAGATTTTAGGTGAGGGATCAAACAAAGAGCAGCTCAAAGACCTTTATGAAAAGTACAAATCGAGGACCTAGATTTTTTTCTCGCCCGGGCACGGGTCACCGTGGCTCCCCTGTGGAGCCAGGCGCAGAGGTGGGGCACGATGGCGTGTCCCCATGGGGCCCTGCTGGGCTCAGCTCGAAGAGGCAACGTGGGTCAACCCTCCAATGGGCTCACCACTCATGGGCCAATTGAGGTCATAGAAGTTGGATGCAGTGTGAACTGGGCGGCAGGCGAAGGCAGGGCACTTGGCGGTCCGATTATCGGCTACATAAGCTCGCTCTTGGTACTTGGAACGTCACCTCGCTGGGAGGGAAGGAGCCTGAGCTGGTGCGCGAGGTGGAGAAGTTCCGGCTAGATATAGTTGGACTCACTTCGATGCACAGCAAGAGCTCTGAAACCTGTTCTCTCAAGATGGGTTGGACTCTATTCCACTCTGGCGTTGCAAGCAATGAGAGGCTGGGGTGGAAATTGTTGTTGCTCAAAGCCTGCACGTTGGACTTTATTAACCCAGTAGACGAGATGGTAGCTTCCCTCCGCCTTCGAGTTGGGTGACGGTTCCTGACTGTTGTTTGTGTTTACGCAGCAAACAGCAGCTCAGAGTACCCAATCTTTTTGGATTCCCCTTGAGGGAGTACTGGAGAGTGCTCCCTCGGGTGATTCCCTTGTTCTGTTGGGGGACTTCAATGCTCATGTTGGCAACGACAGTGAAACCTGGAGAGAGGTGTGATTGGGAAAAATGGCCACCTGGATCTGAACCCAAGTGGTGCTTTGTTATTGGACTTTTGTGCTCGTCACGGATTGTCCATAACAAACACAATGTTCAAACATAAGGGTGTCTATATGTGGCAGGACACCCTCGGCCGCAGTGCCTGGGGAATCTGTGGTGGGCTCTCCTATTTCTGGGGCTGAGGTTGCCAAGGTAGTTAAAAAGCTCCTGGTGGTGAGCTCCGTCCGGTGTTCCTTAAGGCTCTGGATACTGTAAGGCTGTCTTGGTTGACAAGACTCTGCAACATCGCGTGGACATTGGGGGCGGTACCTCTGGATTGGCAGACCGGGGTGGTGGTTCCTCTCTTTAAGAAGGGGAACCGGAGGGTGTGTTCCAACTATCGTGGATCACACTCCTCAGCCTTCCCTGTAAGATCTATTCATGTGTACTGGTGAGGAGGAACCTCGGATCCAGTGTGGTTTTCGTCCTGGTCGTGGAACGGTAGACCAGCTCTATACTCTCGGCAGGGTCCTTGAGTGTGCATGGGAGTTTGCCCAACCAGTCTACATGTGCTTTGTGGACTTGGAGAAGACATTCGACCGTGGCCCCCCGGGAAGTCCTGTGGGGAGTGCTCAGAGAGAATGTCTGATTGTGGCGGGTGGCTCACTGTATGATCTGTGTCAGAGCTTGGTCCGCATTGCCGGCAGTAAGTCGGACCCCTTTCCAGTGAGGGTTGGACTCCGCCAAGGCAGCCCTTTGTCACCGATTCTGTTCATAACTTTTATGGACAGAATTTCTAGGCGCAGTCATGGCGTTGAGGGGATCCGGTTTGGTGGCTGCAGGATTAGGTCTCTGCTTTTTGCAGATGATGTGGTCCTGATGGCTTCAACTGGCCAGGATTTTCAGCTCTCATTGGATCGGTTCGCAAACAAGTGTGAAGCGACTGGGATGAGAATCAGCACCTCCAAGTTCGAGTCCATGGTTCTCGCCCGGGAAAGGGTGGAGTGCCATCTCCAGGTTGGGAAGGAGATCTTGCCCCAAGTGAAGGAGTTCAAGTACCTAGGAGTCTTGTTCACGAGTGAGGATAGAGTGGATCGGGAGATCCACAGGCGGATCGGTGCGGCGTCTTCAGCAATGAGGACGCTATATCGATGCGTTGTGGTGAAAAAGGAGCTGAGCCAGAAGGAAAAGCTCTCAATTTACCGGTCAGTCTACGTTCCCAGCTTTGGGTTATGACCGAAAGGACAAGGTTACGGGTACAAGCGGCCGAAATGAGTTTCCTCTGCCGGGTGGTGGGTCTCTCCCTTAGAGATAGGGTGAGAAGCTCCGTCATCCGGGAGGAACTCAGTGTAAAGCTGCTGCTCCTCCACATTGAGAGGAGCCAGATGAGGTGGTTCGGGCATCTGCTCAGGATACCACCCAAGTCCGACCGGCAGGAGGCCACGGGGAAGACCTAGGATTTATGTCTCCCGGCTGGCCTGGGAACGCCTTGGAATACCCCGAGAAGAGCTGGACGAAGTGGCTGGTTGAGAGGGAAGTCTGGGCTATTATGCTTAGGCTGTTCTCCCGCAACCCGACCTCGGATAAGCGAAAGAAATGGATGGATTTATGACAGTTTACTGTCAGATTGAGTACAAAAACTAACTAAACCTTACAAAATATATTGTTTCTAGTAAGATACATATCTCCAGGCATTATTAGCCATTTTGCATGTGTGGTTTAGGAGTTATGTTTAAATAACTGTCAGATTGAGTCTGACAGTATACTGTCATACTGAGTAAAACCCATATTTTGTATTTGCAAACCTTACAAAAAACAACTAAATCTAGTTGTACTCACACAGTACAATATTACAGGCATTTGTAGACATAATGCATGTTTGGTTTTAGAGTTATGTTTATATAACTTTCATATTTAGTATGACAGTTATACTGTCATATTGAATAAAAAAAACTAACTTGTGTCTTTGCAAACCTTACAAAAGATCATTTTCTTGTAAAACTAACTAAGATACATGTCTCCAGGCATTATTAGCCATTTTGCATGTGTTGTTTGAGGTATGTTTAAATAACTGTCATCTTGAGTGTGACAGTATACTGTCATAAAACCCATTTTTGTATTTGCAACCCTAATTCTAGTAAAACTCACATATATACAATATTACAGGCAGATTTGGACATAATGCATGTTTGGGTTTGGAGTTATGTTTATTTAACTTTCATATATAGTATAGTACTGTTATGTTGAGTAAAAAAACTAAATTGTGTTGGTCATAAAACCCCATTTTTGTATTTGCAAACCTTACAACTGATTCAAATAAAACTCACATGGATTCAATATTACAGGCATTTTAGACATTTTGCATGTTTGGTTAAGGAATTATGTTGGAATACATTTTTATGTCTTTTTTCACATTATCTCAGGATTTTAAGAACATTACTGTCATATTGAGTAAAAAAATAATTGTTGTGTTTGCAAGCCTTAAAAAAGCATATGTTTCGAGTAAAACTCACAAGAATGCATTATTTCAGGCATTGTTAATCATTTTTCATGTGTAGTTTAAGAGTTATGTTTAGATAACTGTCATATTGAGATACATTTCTTCACGCATTATTAGACATGTTTCATGTGTGGTTAGAATTTATAATTAAATAACTGTCATATTGAGTGTGGCAGTTATACTGTCATTATGTGTAAAACCTAATTTTTGTATTTGCAAACCTTACAAAAACAACTGATTCTAGTGAAACTTACATAGATTCAATATTAGGGGCATTTTCAGACATTTTCAATGTTTGGTTTAAAAGTTGTATTTGAATACATTTTTATTGCTTTTTTCGCATTATCTCAGGATTCTAAGATCATTACTTTCATATTGAGTAAAAAACTACTTTTTGTTTTTGCAACCCTAACAAACTTACATAAATACATTATTACAGGCATTTTTAGACATGAGACATGTTTGGTTTTGGAGTTATGTTTATATAACTTTTATATTTAGTATGACTGTTATACTGTCATATTGAATAAAAAAAACTAGCTTGTGTCTTTGCAAACTTTACATAAGATATTTTTTCTAGTAAAACTAACAAAGATACATGTCTCCAGGCATTATTAGCCATTTTGCATGTGTTCTTTAGGAGTTATGTTTAAATAAATTTGTATTGCTTTTTTTGCATTTTCTCAGGATTCTAAGAACGTTACTTTCACATTGAGTAAAAAACTACTTTTTGTTTTTGCAAACCTTACAAACTCACATATATACATTATTACAGGAATTTTTAGACATGACATATGTTTGGTTTTGGAGTTATGTTTATATAACTTTTATATTTACTATGACTATTATACCGTCATATTGAATAAAACAAAACTAGCTTGTGTCTTTGCAAACTTTACATAAGATATTTTTTGTAGTAAAACTAACAAAGATACATGTCTCCAGGCATATTAGCCATTTTGCATGTGTTTTTAAGGAGTTAGGTTTAAATACATTGTATTGCCTTTTTCGCATTATCTCAGGATTCTAAAATCATTACTTTCATATTGAGTAAAAAACTACTTTTTGTTTTTGCAAACCTTACAAACTCACAAAAATACATTATTACAGGCATTTTTAGACATGACTCATGTTTGGTTTTGGAGTTATGTTTATATAACTTTTATATTTAGTATGACTGTTATACTGTCATATTGAATAAAAAAAACTAGCTTGTGTCTTTGCAAACTTTACATACGATAATTTTTCTAGTAAAACTAACAAAGATACATGTCTCCAGGCATTATTAGCCATTTTGCTTGTGTTTTTTAGGAGTTATGTTTAAATACATTTTTATTGCTTTTTTCGCATTATCTCAGGATTCTAAGATCATTACTTTCATATTGAGTAAAAAACTCCTTTTTGTTTTTGCAACCCTAACAAACTTACATAAATACATTATTACAGGCATTTTTAGATTTGACACATGTTTGGTTTTGGAGTTATATTAATATATAACTTTCATTTTTAGTATGACTGTTATACTGTCATATTGAATTTAAAAAAACTAGCTTGTGTCTTTGCAAACTTTACAAAAGATCATTTTGCTAGTAAAACTAACAAAGATACATGTCTCCAGGCATTACTAGCCATTTTGCATGTGTTCTTTAGGAGTATGTTTAAATACATTTTGATTGCTTTTTTTGCATTTTCTCAGGATTCTAAGAACATTACTTTGACATTGAGTAAAAAACTACTTTTTGTTTTTGCAAACCTAACAAACTCACATAAATACATTACTACATTACTACAGGGCTTTTTGGACACGACACATGTTTGGTTTTGGAGTTATGTTTTTATAACTTTCATATTTAGTATGACTGTTATACTGTCATATTGAATAAAAAAAAAACAGCTTGTGTCTTTGAAAACTTTACAAAATATCATTTTTTTAGTAAAACTAACAAAGATACATGCCTCCAGGCATTATTAGCCATTTTGCATGTGTTTTTAAGGAGTTAAGTTTAAATACATTTTTATTGCTTTTTTCGCATTATCTCGGGATTCTAAAATCATTACTTTCATATTGAGTAAAAAACTACTTTCTGTTTTTTCAAACCTTACAATCTCACATAAATACATTATTATAGGCAATTATAGACATGACACATGTTTTGTTTTGGAGTTATGTTTATATAACTTTCATATTTAGTATGACTGTTATACTGTCATAGTGAATTAAAAAAACTAGCTTGTGTCTTTGCAAACTTTACAAAATATAATTTTTCTAGTAAAACTAACAAAGATACATGTCTCCAGATATTATTAGCCATTTTGCATGTGTTCTTTAGGAGTTATGTTTAAATACATATTTAGTACGACTGTTATACTGTCATATTGAATAAAAAAAACTAGCTTGTGTCTTTGTTATCTTTACAAAAGATCATTTTTTTAAACTAACAACGTTACATGTCTCCCTAGGCATTATTAGCCATTTTGCATGTGTTGTTTAGGAGTTATGTTTAAATACATTTGTATTGCTTTTTTCGCATTATCTCAGGATTCCAAGAACAGTACAGTCATATTGAGTAAAAAAACTACTTTTTGTGTTTGCAAAATATAAAACTCAGTAAAACTCCCAAGGATTCATTATTTCAGGCATTATTAGCTTGTTTATGTGTAGTTTATGAGTTATGTTTACATAACTGTCATATTGAGTGTGATTTTGTCATAGTGAGTAAAACCTAATTTTTGTATTTGCAAACCTTACAAAAACAACCGATTCTAGTAAAACTCACATTGATACAATATTATAGGCATGTTTAGACATATTGCATGTTTGGTTTTGGAGTTATATTTATACAACCTGCTTTCTGAGCCGCCACCTTTGTGGGTTGCGTGTCCCACTGATCCAGGAACTATGTTGTCCGGGGGCTTCTATGCCCCCTGGACAAACAGGTCCTAGGTGAGGGATCAGACAAAGAGCAGCTCAAAGACCTTTATGAAAAGTACAATTGAGGACCTAGATTTTTTCTTGCCCAGACGCCGGTCACCGTGGCTCCCCTGTGGAACCAGGCCCAGAGGTGGGGCACGATGGCGATTGACTGGTGTACGGGCCTGTCCCCATTGGGCCCAGCCGTGCTCAGCTCGAAGAGGCAAAGTGGATCCCCCCACCAGGGCTCACCACTCATGGGCTGGGTCATAGAGGGTGCAGTTTGAGCTGGGCGGCAGCCGAAGGCAGGGCACTTGGTGGTCCAATCATCGGCTACATAAGCTCGCTCTTGGGACATGGAACGTCACCTCGCTGGGAGGGAAGGAGCCTGAGCTGGTGCATGAGGTGGAGAAGTTCCCGGCTAGATATAGTTGGACTCACAGCAAGGGCTCTGGAACCTGTTCTCTCAAGAGGGGCTGGACTGAGCTGAACTTTCATTACTTGCAACGCCAGAGTGGAAGAAATTCCACACTGGCGTTGCAACTAATGAGAGGCTGGGGTGGCAATTCTTGTTGCCCCCCGGCTCAAAGCCTGCACGTTGGACTTTAACCCAAAAGACGAGATGGTAGCTTCCCTCAGCCTTCGAGTTGGGTGACGGGTCCTGACTGTTGTTTGTGTTTACGCACCAAACAGCAGCTCAGAGTACCCACTCTTTTTGGATTCCCTTGAGGGAGTACAGGAGAGTGCTCCCTCGGGTGATTCCCTTGGTGGACTTCAACGTTCATGTTGGCAACGACAGTGAAACCTGGAGAGTCGTGATTGGGAAAAATGGCCACCCGGATCTGAACCCAAGTGGTGCTTTGTTATTGGACTTTTGTGCTTGTCACGGATTGTCCATAACAAACACAATGTTCAAACATAAGGGTGTCCATATGTGCACTTGGAACAAGGACACCCTCGACCGCTTGATTGACTTTGTAGTTGTGTCATGGGATTTGCAGCCTCATGTTTTGGACACTCGGTGAAGAGAGGGGCAGAGCTTTCTACCAATCACCACCTGGTGGTGAGCTGGCTCCGATTGTAGGGGAGGAGGATGCCGCAAACGCATTGTAAGGGTCTGCTGGGAACGCCTAGCAGTGTCTCCTGAAGATCTTTGAACCTGTCCGGAAGAACTTTGAACATGTCACGAGGGAGGTGCTGGACATTGAGTCTGAGTGGACCATGTTCCTTTCCTCTCTTGTCGAGCCAGCTGATTGAAGCTGTGGCCGCAAGGTGTTTGGTGCCTGTCGTGGCGGTAATCCACCAGCAGTGAGGGATGCTGTCAAGCTGAAGAAAGAGCCATCGGGTCCTTTTGGCTCATGGGACTCCAGAGGCAGTGGGCATACCGACAGGCCAAGCGAGACCTCCTCAATCCCACCAACACGTCTTCCTATGAGGAAGCAGTGCCTGGGAAATCTGTGGTGGGGTCTCCTATTTCTGGGGCTGAGGTTGCCAAGGTAGTTAAAAAGCTCCTCGGTGGCAAGGCCGGACGGATGAGCTCCGTCCGGAGTTCCTTAAGGCTCTGGATGCTGTGGGGCAGTCTTGGTTGACAAGACTCTGCAACATTGCGTGGACATCGGGGGCGGTACCTCTGGATTGGCAGACCGGGGTGGTGGTTCCTCTCTTTAGGAAGGGGAACCAGAGGGTGTGTTCCAACTATCGTAGATCACACTCCTCAGCCTTCCCGGTAAGGTCTATTCATGTGTACTGGAGAGGAGGAACCTCGGATCCAGGACGAACAGTGTGGTTTTCGTCCTGGTCGTGGAACGGTAGACCAGCTCTATACTCTCGGCAGGGTCCTTGAGTGTGCATGGGAGTTTGCCCAACCAGTCTACATAAGTTTTGTGGACTTGGAGAAGACATTCGACCTTGGTCCCCCCGGTAAATCCTGTGGGGAGTGTTCAGAGAGTATGGAGTATCGGCATGTCTGATTGTAGCGGGTGTCTCCCTGTATGATCAGTGTCAGAGCTTGGTCCGCATTGCCGGCAGTATGTCGGACCCCTTTCCAGTGAGGGTTGGATTCCGCCAAGGCTGCCCTTTGTCACCGATTCTGTTCATAACTTTAATGGAAAGAATATCTAGGCGCAGTCATGGCGTTGAGGATCCCCTCAACGCCATGACTGCGCCTGGTTCGGTGGCTGCAGGATTAGGTCTCTGCTTTTTGCAGATGATGTGGTCCTGATGGCTTCAACTGGCCAGGATCTTCAGCTCTCATTGGATCGGTTCGCAGTGAAGCGACTGGGATGAGAATCAGCACCTCCAAGTCCGAGTCCATAGTTCTCGCCCAGGAAAGGGTGGAGTGCCATCTCCAGGTTGGGAAAGAGATCTTGCCCCAAGTGAAGGAGTTGAAGTACCTAGGAGTCTTGTTCACGAGTGAAGATAGAGTGGATCGTGAGGTCTACAGGCGGATCGGTGCGGCGTCTTCAGTAATGAGGACGCTATATCGATCCGTTGTGGTGAAGAAGGAGCTGAGCCAGAAGGAAAAGCATTCAATTTACCGATCGATCAACGTTCCCATCCTCACCTATAGTCATAAGCTTTGGGTTATGACCGAAAGGACAAGGTCACGGGTACAAGCGGCCGAAATGAGTTTCCTCCGCCGGGTGGTGGGTCTCTCCTTTAGAGATAGGGTGAGAAGCTCTGTCATCCGGGAGGAACTCAGTGTAAAGCCGCTGCTCCTCCACATTGAGAGGAGCCAGATGAGGTGGTTCGGGCATCTGCTCAGGATGCCACCCGAACGCCTCCCTAGGGAGGTGTTTAGGGCAAGTCCGACATGGGGAAGACCTGGACACATTGGATGGACTATGTCTCCCGGCTGGCCTGGAAACGCCTCGGGATCCCCCGAGAAGAGCTGGACGAAGTGGCTGGGGAGAGGGAAGGCTGGGCTCGCTGCTTAGGCTGCTGCCCCCACAACCCGACCTCGGATAAGCGGAAGAAAATGGATGGATTTAGTATGACAGTTATACTGTCATATTGAGTGTGACAGTATACTGTCATAAAACCCAATTTTTGTATTTGCAAACCTGATTCTAGTAAAACTCAAACCTATACAATATTACAGGCAATTTTGGACATAATGCACGTTTGGTTTTGGAGTTATGTTTATATAACTTTAATATATAGTATGACATCTATACTGTTATAATGAGTAAAAAAATTAACTTGTGTCTGTCATGAAACCCAATTTTTGTATTTGCAAACCTTACAAAAACAACTGATTCTAGTAAAACTCACATGGATTCAAGATTGATTGATATTACAGGCATTTTTAGACATTTTGTATGTTTGATTTAGGAATTATGTTGGAATACATTTGTATTGCTTTTTTCACATTATATCAGCATTTTAAGAACATTACTGTCATATTGAGTAAAAAAACCTTTTTGTGTTTGTAAGCCTTAAAAAAGCAATGTTTCGAGTTATTTCAGGCATTATTAGCCATTTTTATGTGTAGTTTAGGAGTTATGTTTAAATAACTGTCATATTAAGTGTGACACTGTCATAGTGAGTAAAACCTAACTTTTGTATTTGCAAACCTTACAAAAAAAACCGATTCTAGTAAAACTCACATTGATACATTATTACAGGCATGTTTAGAAATCTTGCATGTTTGGTTTTGGAGTTATGTTTATATAACCTGCTTTGTGAGCCGCCACCTTTGTGGTTTGCGTGTCCCACTGATCCTAGGAGCTATGTTGTCCGGGGTCTTCTACGCCCCCTGGTAGGGTCCCCCAAGACAAACAGGTCCTAGGTGAGGAATCAGACAAAGAGCAGCTCAAAGACCTTTATGAAAAGTACAAATCGAGGACCTATATTTTTTCTCGCCCGGACGCAGGTCACCATGGCTCCCCTGTGGAGCCAGGCCCAGAGGTGGGGCACGATGACTTATAAGTTGTGTCATGGGATTTGCGGCCTCATGTTTTGGATACTGGGGTGAAGAGAGGGGCGAGCCTTCACCACCTGGTGAGCTGGCTCCGATGGCGGGGAAAGATGCCGGACTGACCTGGCAGGCCCAAACGCATTGTGAGAGTCTTTTGGGAACGCCTAGCAGAGTCTCCTGTCAGAGAGAGTTTCTTTTTCCACCTCCGGAAGAACTTTGAACATGTCACAAAGGAGGTGCTGGACATTGAGTCTGAATGGATCATGTTCCGTGCCTCTCTTGTCGAGCCAGCTGATTGGAGCTGTGGCCGCAAGGTGTTTGGTGCCTGTCGTGGCGGTAATCCTAGAACCCGCTGGTGGCCACCAGCAGTGCGGGATGCCATCAAGCTGAAGAAAGAGCTTATCGGGTCCTTTTGGCTCATGGGACTCCAGAGGCAGCGGGCATACCGACAGGCCAAGCGAAACCTCCTCAATCCCACCAACACGGCTTCCTATGAGGAAGAATTGTCTGGGGATCCTGTGATGGGCTCTCCTATTTCTGGGGCTGAGGTTGCCAAAGTAGTTAAAAAGCTCCTTGGTGGCAAGGCCCCGGGGGTGGATGAGCTCCTTCTCTGCATAGTGTGGTCACGCTGGTGCTTTCTGCCTTTACCCATTCAACATATCTTTACCTGCACATTACCTACCTTCTCTGTATCCTGGAGTCAAGCTGGTGTTTCCTGCCTTTACTCATTCAACATATCTTTACCCGCCTACCTTCTCTGTAGCCTGGCGTCTAGCTGGTGTTTCCTGCCTTTACCCATTCAACATATCTTTACCCGCACATTACCTACCTTCCCCGCATCCTGGGGTCCACTGGTGCTTCTTTCTTTCACCATACAACATATCTTCACCTGCACATACCTACCTTGTCTGCATTGCCTCGACCACACCTGCGCTTCCTTCTTTCACCCATTCAACATACCTTCACCCGCACATTACCTACCTTCTCTGCATAGTGGGGTCACACTGGTGCTTCCTGCCTTTACCCATTCAACATATCTTCACCCGCACATTACCTACTTGCTCTGCATTCTCGGGTCACGCTGGTGCTTCCTGCCATCACCCAGTCAACATATCTTTACCTGCGAATGATCTACTTTTTCTGCATCCTGGGGTCAAACAGGTGCTTCCTTCTTTGACCCAGTCAACATATCTTTACCTGCACATTACCTACCTTCTCTGTATCCTAGAGTCAAACTGGTGCTTCGGTCCCTAATAAGAAGGTCCACAAAGGAACAGAAGAGTCATTGATTTAAGGCACAAAATTGGGGAAATGACAAGTCAAATTCCTGAACAGAGGTGACAAACGGGGCAAAATATCCTAACAGTATTTAACAGTTTCAAGAGGATTTACCTTTGAACAAATTCCAATGTCCGAGCACCTTCCTCTTGGTATTCCAAGTTGAACACATAGTAGGTGGCAAGAAGGGCAGCAAGCCCTGAGATGAAGCTAGGTTGGACACCTTCGCAGATGACATCACCTTCCATGCTGATCATCCAACGTTTTATTGTGACTTTGTCACCAGCAACTGGTGACAAAGTTCCTAAACAGTATCCAATATGGGTAGTATTTTAAAAGTATTTGGAATGGCCACCTCACTCGCTCTCTCTTTACTCTGTTTACATCTAGTCTCCTAAGGCAGTTGTTCTCAAATGGGGGTACGCGTTCTCCTGGGGGTACGTGAAATTTTTTAAAAATATTCTAAAAATAGCAACAATTCAAAAATCCTTTATAAATATTTTTATTGAATAATACTTCGACAAAATATGAATGTAAGTTCATAAACTGAACATCTAATCAAGTAGGCTATTCCATTCATTACCATAAAGCCAGAGTTTCCCCCATGCCATGATGGTTTGACCCTACCTGGCGGTGCCACGCGGCACCAACTGTCAATCAACTATCCATGTAAAAAACAATGGAGGCTTGGTTCAAGCGTAGCAGTAATGCAGCTGAGACATGTGGACATGTTCCATAAATATTGATGTTAAAGATTTCTGTTTTTGTGAAGAAATGAGTTGAGTTGAGTTGAGTTTGAGTTTATTTCGAACATGCAAGCATACAACATGATACATCACAATTTCCAGTTTCTTTTCAACATGTTCGAAAAGGAGTAAGAAGAAGCAGAGCTTATTTAATCCTACCCCTTTTCTTTACATAACAGTTGCAAAACTTTTTGTTCACTTCCTGTTCACAATTTTTTCACAATAAACTCCATAAGTAATCACAATAAAAATAAATAAATAAATAATAGTAAGAATTTAATAATAATAATTGGTGAAGTAAGTCATATTTCATATGATGAGATAAATAAGATTACTTTAAGAATGAATGAATGGATGGATGAAATAAATTGAGAATGTTTGTCATGGTTCTTCTTCTTTGTACTTTGTAAACACTTTAAGTTTGAAGAGTTTCTTGAAGTGGATCATATTAGTACATTGTTTGATTGCTTTGCTTAATCCATTCCATAATTTAATTCCACATACTGATATACTGAAGGTCTTAAGTGTTGTACGTGCGTACAAATGTTTTAAATTACGTTTTTCTCTAAGATTATATTTCTCCTCTTTTGTTGAGAAGAATTGTTGTATATTCTTGGGTAGCAGGTTATAGTTTGCTTTGTGCATAATTTTAGCTGTTTGCAAATTCACTATGTCGTGGAATTTCAGTATTTTTGATTCAATAAATAAAGGGTTTGTATGTTCTCTATATCCAACATTATGTATTATTCTAACTGATCTTTTTTGTAACACCGTTAATGAATGAAGTGTACTTTTGTAATTATTTCCCCATATTTCTACACAGTAACTCAGATATGGTAACACTAGTGAGCAGTAGAGAATATGAAGTGATTTTTGGTCTAGAACATGTTTTGCTTTATTCATTATTGACGTGTTTCTTGCAACTTTATGTTGTATATTTTTTACGTGAGATTTCCAGTTCAATTTATCATCAATCATTATACCTAGAAATTTGGTTTCGTTTACTCTTTCAATTTCTATTCCGTCTATTTGTATTTGTGTTTGACTTTCTCTTCTACTGTTACCAAATAGCATTATTTTAGTTTTACTAAGATTCAACGATAGTCTGTTTTTGTCAAACCATCTTTTTAATTTGTTAATTTCTTCTGTTATTATTTGTATTATCTCCTGTGTGTTCTCTCCTGAACAAAACACTGTTGTATCATCCGCAAATAATACTAACTTTAAATCTTTTGTAACTTTACAAATGTCATTTATATAGAGATTGAATAATTTAGGTCCTAGTATTGATCCCTGAGGTACACCACAGGATATATTTAGCGTTGTAGACGTGTGTTCGCCTAGCTTCACGTATTGTTTCCTGTTCGTTAGATAACTTCTTATCCAGTTTAAGACTAACCCTCTGATGCCATATCGTTCTAGTTTTTTGATTAAAATATTGTGATTAATTGTGTCAAATGCTTTAGTTAGATCCATAAAAACCGCTGCCGCACATTTTTTACTGTCTATTGCATTGGTAATTTCTTCTGTAATTTCAATTAAAGCCATTGCAGTTGAAACATTAGCTCTATATCCATATTGGTTCTCTTCGAGTATTCTATTTTTATTTATGAAACTTTCTAATCTGTTATTGAACAGTTTTTCAATGATTTTAGAAAATTGTGGAAGTAGAGAAACAGGTCTATAATTTGTAAATTGATGTTTGTCTCCAGTCTTATAAATTGGTGCAACTTTAGCTATTTTCATTTTGTTTGGAAATGTACCTGTTTGAAATGATAGGTTACCAATATACATTAATGGTCCTGAGATCTCTTCAATAACCTTTTTTATCGTTTCCATATCAATTCCGTTACAATCAGTTGAAGTCTTAGATTTAAATTTTTTCACGATTGTAACTATTTCCTCCTGTGTCACATTACTGAGGAACATGGAGTTGGGATTTCGCTCTATGGTATCATTATAGTCCTCAATTGGAACTGGGTCTGGAATCCTTTCTTCCAATTTTGGTCCAATATTTACAAAATAATTATTGAAGCTTTCAACTACTTCCTTTATGTTGTCATTTTTTTTAATTTTCATCTAAGAAGTATCGAGGGTAGTCCCTCTTAGTTCCATTTTTAATAATGCTATTGAGGATGCCCCATGTTGCTCTCATATTATTTTTGTTCCTGTCCAATAATTCACTGTAATATTCTTTTCTACATGATCGTAGTATTTCTGTTAACTTGTTTTTATACTTTTTGTACTTAATTTCTGCCTCCATAGTTCTTTGTGCTATAAATGTTCTATATAGTGTATTCTTCTTCTTACAAGCATTTTTTAATCCTTTTGTCATCCATGGTTGATTATTCTTTCTCTGCTTGTTACTGAGTTGTATCCATGGACAATGTTTGTCATAAAGTATTATGAACTTGTTTAAGAAATGTTCATATGCTTCATCAACCTCTTTTTCATTGTACACATTGTCCCAATCTTGCTTTTGTAGCTCAATTTTGAAAGCAGTCATCCTCTTCTCTGTGCATAGTCTTCGAAATGTCCTTTTGTCTTCCATGTTCTTCTTGTAGTTTCCATCATATATTGTAAAAACTGGCAGATGATCACTAACGTCGCTTATAAGTAGACCACTTGTAGTGTTATTATCAAAATCATTGGTAAAAATATTATCAATAAGCGTGGCACAGTGTGCTGTGATTCTGCTTGGCTTTGTGATTTTAGGATATAGACTGATGCTGTACATTGTATCAATGAAGTCATCAATAGACTTTTGCTTGTTGGGGTTCAATAAGTCAATATTAAAGTCACCACATAAGAACATTATTCTTTGACCATTGTCCATGTAAGTTGCCTTGATCCATTCTTCAAATGTTTCTATACTTGATTTAGGTGATCTATATATACAACTGATGAATATGTTTTTGCTTTTTTCCTGACATATTTCAATGGTTATACATTCTAAGATATTATCTATGGCAAATGACATGTTTTTTACCACTTTGTAGTTCAGGTTCTTCATCACGTACACAGCTACTCCTCCTCCATTTTTGTTGGTTCTGTTGATGTAGTTTAGTTCATATCCCTCCAGATCAAAATCTATTCCTTTTTTATCATCAATCCATGTTTCTGTGACAGCAATCACTTTGAAGGGTTCGTTGATGTGTTCCAAAAAGTTCTTAATGTTGTTGTAATTTGGATACAAGCTTCTACTATTAAAATGAATAATTGACAATTTGTTATCACATTCAATGTTGCTATTATATTGATCATCTGTATAATAAAAACAACTATTACTGATTTGGGAGAAAAAATTTGTATCTGGATCTATATCATTTTCCAAATCCTGGTTTTTGTGATCTTTGTTGCAGACATTTTTTAGTTCCATATTTTCTTGTTCAACAAACGTTGGTGTTGTTTCAATAATCTCTATAAGTGTAGGTGGATGCAATCCTGAATCTAGGTCCTCTTGTTTAGTCGTCCCTTGGAACATAGTAGTGCCGATGCTGAATTTAGGTGCTTGTTTTCTTTCAGAGTCCATTATCATCGTTGTTGTGGTAGCTGTGTAAACTTTAAAAATTGTCCAGGTCCTTGATGTCATGGACAACAATTACTCTTGCTTCTGGACCTCCATTCAGCTTGATGTAGATTTTACAGTTGGCGCTCCAAGTTCCCTGGATTTTTCCCTGCCTTCTCAAGTCGCGTGCTTTCTTGGCGATTCCAGCATTACGTTTTGTGAGATGCTCATTCATGTACACATTTGTTCCCTTCAGCTTCTTTCCCTGTCTCAGCAATGCCATTTTAGATTTTCTGTTTACGAGTTTCACAAGCACGACTGGAGTGGCGTTGTTGTTTCTTCCGTTCAGTGGGATGCATGTTTCGATGGTATTAATGTAAATTTCAATTTCTTTTGATTGCAGAAAGTTGACCACTTGCTGTTCTGCTGAGATCATATCCATTTCATCTGGTTCACCTTCATTATTCACAGCTTTCGCATAGGATCTTGGTTTAATTCGGTGCCCTGTCACAATGATATCATTCATTCGTTTATCCTGATCCATTTCATCTATGATATTCCTCAGCATGTTGTTGTCTTCTTGAATGATCTTCATTTGTTTGCTCATTTCAGTGGCTTCATTATTTCTGGAGTTGTTCTCTTTTTTCATTTCTTTAATTTCTTCTTTCATTTCTTTCATATCCTCTTTCCATCCATCCATCAATTCTTCCAATTTTTCTAACATTTCTTCTTTAAATTCCTGGAGCATTTTTTGTAGTATCCCTTCTTGAATCCCATCATGTCCTGTGCCCAGCTTCAAATCAGTCTTTCCAGTCAATCCTTTAACTTTTGGCATCGCGGAAGTCACTGACGTCAGCGCCTCTTATGTCTTAAGGGCAGTTACTTCTTTAGCGACTTGCGGCACTTTAAACTTGTTTTTTCAACAATTTCGTACCTTGCGCCGTTCAGAGATCAATTTGAGGTGTCAGCCTGTCAACTTATATCACTCTGCGACGTCGGGATCACTTTAAAACAGCTGTAAACTCGCCGTAACTTTTGGTTGCTAGGCAACCGCTTTGAACTGAAATGTTGAGAATGAAGTTCATGAATCCAGATGGATCTCTATTACAATCCCCAAAGAGGGCACTTTAAGTTGATTACTTCTATGTGTAAAAATCTTTATTTATAATTGAATCACTTGTTTATTTTTCGACAAGTTTTTAGTTATTTCTATATCTTTTTTTCCAAATAGTTCAAGAAAGACCTCAACAAATGAGCAATATTTTGCACTGTTATACAATTTAATAAATCAGAAACTGATGACATAGTGCTGTATTTTACTTCTTTATCTCTTTTTTTTAACCAAAAATGCTTTGCTCTGATTAGGGGGTACTTGAATTTAAAAAATGTTCACAGGGGTACATCACTGAAAAAAGGTTGAGAACCATTGTCCTAAGGCAGTGGTTCTCAACCTTTTTTCAGTGCTGTGAACATTTTTTTAATGCAAGTAGACCTCCATGTCTTCATAACAGGAATATCCTGAATTCTCAAGTTGCATATCACAATAGTCATCATCAGTGTTAATAACACAAGAGCTGCTTGGATTTGCTGTTGAGCAAGTCAAACTTCGTTCAGTGTAGCCGTAGTGCTTCCTTGACACGTGCGATGTGAAAGTAGACTTGACTGTAAATCTTTTTTCACATTGACTGAAGGGGCACGCAACTGTCCTACCTTCGGTAATATGACTTTTCAAATGCAGGAGAAGGGCCCGTATATCATCGTACTTCGCGCTACATGAGACAATATTACAAGGTAAACCTTCTGCGCTATACATATCAGTCCTACTCTTGCCATATTTATGACGACGGCTGTGAGTTTTGAAGGCTGAAAAATTGGAAAAAAGCTCTTGTGCATTTAGGGAAAGCACACTTAAACGATGCATTACGCTTACAACTATGACTTCGCATGTGTCTAACATACGCAAATACATTGCAAGTCGTAGCACATATGTTGCAAGTTATCATCTTTTTATGATGACTATGACAAAAAAGAAGAAAACTTCGCTAGCTAGCATGCGGCGGTACATGCGCGTGGTCAACGATAGTGTCTGTGATGCTGACTGTGACGCTATGTCATTTCGGACTTTATAAATATATATATAAAGTAATTCAAACAGAAAATGACACATCAAGGTACAAGTGACTCTTACCTTGTTATCAAAAACACACGATGCAGTAGGATGGATTTAGCAGGGGCGGCCAGGTGAAATGAAGCTCGGTTGGACGAATTGTGGGCGGACCCAAGAAACAAGTCTGAAAAGTACTGAATTACACTGTAGGTTTTACAGTAACTTACTGCTGGTTGATAGTTTTTGTAAAATGCAACAAAATTTACAGTACTTAACTGCATTTAAAAAGAACAGTATATAACTGTAATTTTTTTTGGTATTTTTACAGTAATTTTTTACAGTGTAAGGTGAAGCTCTGTCATCCTGGAGGAACTCACAGTAAAGCCGCTGCTCCTCCACATTGAGAGGAGCCAGATGAGGTGGTTCGGGCATCTGCTCAGGATGCCACCCGAACGCCTCCCAAGGGAGGTGTTTAGGGCAAGTCCGACCGGCAGGAGGCCACGGGGAAGACCCAGGACACATTGGGAACACTATGTCTCCCGGCTGGCCTGGGAACGCCTCGGGATCCCCCGAGAAGAGCTGGACGAAGTGGCTGGAGAGAGGGAAGTTTGGGTTTCTCTGCTTAGGCTGCGGCCCCCGCAACCCGACCATAACCCGACCATAAGCGGAAGAAAATGGATGGATTTAGTATGACAGGTATACTGTCATATTGAGTACAAAAACTAACTAAACCTTACACAATATATTGTTCCTAGTAAAACACACAAAGATACATATCTCCAGGCATTATTAGCCATTTTGCATGTGTGGTTAAGGAGTTATGTTTAAATAACTGTCAGATTAGGGTAAACACAACCCTAACCATAAACACAACAGAACAAATACCCAGAACCCTTTGTAGCACTTAATCTTCCGGGACGCTACAAGGTGTGTGTGTGTGGGGGGAGGTTTGGTGGCAGCGGGGGTGTATTTTGTAGCGTCCCGAAAGAGTTAGTGCTGCAAAGGATTCTGGGTATTTGTTCTGTTGTGTTTATGTTGTGTTACGGTGCGAATGGTCTCCCGAAAAGTGGTTTGGCATTCTTGTTTGGTGTGGGTTCACAGTGTGGCGTATATTTCGAGTAACCCCTGGCTGCAGCCCGCAGATCGAGGAGGGGCTTATTTTCCCTCAATGTGGGCGGGCTCAACGTTGAGCCCGCGGGCTCCATCTGGTGGCGGATATCCGAATACGGAAAAAGGTTCATGTATTTGATAGACTTAGACATTCCTACTTTTAACTTGTCAAATGTGTTTTTTTACCATGAAAAAAATAAAAATAAATATATATATATATATATATATATATATATATATATATATATATATATATATATATATATATATATATATATATATATATATATATATAAACCATAGCATTTACCATGAAAAAAAAAGAATAATAATTATATATAAACCATAGCATTTCCAAAAGAGTATAGACACATATTATTTTGCACACTCAATTATATTAGCTAAGTCAAATAAACCAAAGACAGAATACTTTGCATCATTGATTTTATTTTTCACCCCAGGTTAAAAATGTTTGATCTGTAAAGAAAAAAAAAATGTTGTAGCCTAGCCAAATACATTCCTTAAGCTTCCATAAATGTTTAACAATGGCAAGTATCAAGGTATTTTTCTGGCCCATAACAAGCAACCCTGTTCCCTGTTTCCAGTTCTGTTCATTTTCCACTGTCTAGAAAGGAAACCGATTGCGGTTCTTATAGGCACAATAACAATGCAAGATGTAAAACTAAGGTAATTGAAATAAGTGGAGGAATTACGCTTTAGTCTAGCAATAGTTGACTACAAGACTAATTAATCACATGACCTCTCACCTGTAGCCCTCCTTGCACTCGTCGCCGTTTTCTGTCCTGCAATCGGTCTTCTTCAGACCTTAGTGATTTAATGACAACATACATTCACTATGAAAACATTCATGTTGGTCTGTTGACCGTGAGTAAAACATTTTTTTTGTGATTTGTGATATTCAAAGCACGTACGGCTTGGGGAAGTTCTGCAGGAGAGCGAGACACCACCATCTCCTAATTTGAAGCATGTTTTCCTTTGAAGAAGGAAATGCAGGAAGATGTTAATATCCATCCATCCATCCATTTTCTACCGCTTATTCCCTTCGGGGTCGCGAGGGGCGCTGGAGCCTATCTCAGCTACAATTGGGCGGAAGGTGGGGTACACCCTGGACAAGTCGCCACCTCATCGCAGAGATGTTAATATGTTGTAAAAAAAATAACACCTTGTACACTAAGCATAATGTGTCACGATTTACACATACCTCTCTGAAATCACAATTGGCCCCCATTACAATGTACAGAGTACTGTAAGCCAAGAGGTGCTGCTTAATATAATGTCAGGCGTATTCCCAAGGATACATTTTTTTCAATACAAATTAATGTGGTTTTAATGTAGCAAGCAAACATTTTGACAGACAACAGCAATGCTATAACATGCTGATTTGGTCTTACCATCAAAACAAACACGCCACAGTTGTTGGAGCACCCTTGCTTTGTTAGGCCCTGAGGTGTGAACAATGTATTTTAATAAAAGTATGGCAAGAAAATAGTAAAAAGTTAGCAAGTGCTATTATGTAATGTCTCACCTGGACATCATTCACACCAAGCTCTCTCCAGGGGCCAGAAGAGAGGCTGTGAGCAACGTGTCTGTACAAATAATAAGCGAAATAAAAGTCACTCAACTTCAATCAACTTTTGATTGAAAAGCACGCATAAACGCTTGGAACAAAGCCTGAACTGAATAAAGAAAAGGTTGGAACTTTACAGTATAAACAGTATTAGAAAAGATACCCAGATATTGTATATATATATATATCCATCCATCCCGCTCTGGCTCAGGATCAGCTACAGGCTATCCAGACCATAGTGGATGAACATTCCTCGGCATCAAGGATCCTCAGGAAGTGATCCCAAGATCACCTCTCGAGGACCTCTCCACCGTTCACACTTAAAAAAGAAAAGGAAAGTCACAGAAGTTGATCAGATGTAAAACAATACAAAATAAAAAGACACAAAAAATAAATAAATAAATAAGCAAATAAACCGTGGCAAGGCCATATCAGAAGTAACAAAAAAAACACAATAATAGTGTAGGATCAATACAGAAAATAATGAAGATAATAAAAAAGGAATAAAACTACAAAAAAGATGGCAGATACATTTGACAAGTTAAAAGTAGGAATGTCTAAGTCTATCAAATACATGAACCTTTTTTCATACTATGGTTTATATATATATATATATATTTTTTTTATTGTTTTTTCATGGTAAAAAAAATACATTTGACAAGTTAAAAGTAGCTTTATTGACGTTTGAGAATGTGTGCTGCCGGATCTCCGCCACCAGATGGAGCCCGCGGGCTCAACGTTGAGACCCGCCCACATTGAGGGAAAATAAGCCCCTCCTCGATCTGCGGGCTGCAGCCAGGGGCACTTGGCAGAAGCTGCACTGACATGAAACTGGGCCGGCACTCGTTTGACTAGCTGAAAAAAAAAAAAAAAAAAAAATTCGGGAGGAGTGCTGAAGTCACTCCCGGGAGGGTTGGCAAGTATTAGAAGTAGCGGTGAATGCGGTGTTACCGCGGCACTGCCGCAATGTATAATCGCCGGTCCAGCTTTAGTGTTAATTTGATATTGCCTCAAGGGCCAAGTCAAATTACACGTTGGGCCAAATTTGGCCCACGGGCCAGAGTTTGACACCCATGACCTTCACTGTAAAAAATTACTGTAAAAATAAAAAATAAAATTACAGTTATATACTCCATCCATCCATCCATGTTCTACCGCTTATTCCCTTCGGGGTCGTTGGAGCCTATCTCAGCTACAATCGGGCGGAAGGCGGGGTACACCCTGGACAAGTCGCCACCTCATCGCAGGGCCAACACAGATAGACAGACAACATTCACACTCACATTCACACACTAGGGCCAATTTAGTGTTGCCAATCAACCTATCATGTTCTTCATAAATGCAGTTAAGTACTGTAAATTTTGTTGCATTTTTCAAAAAATATCGACCAGCAGTAAGTTAGTGTAAAACCTACAGTGTAATTCAGTATTTTTCAGACTTGTTTCTTGGGTCCGCCCACAATTCGTCCAACCGAGCTTCATTTCACCTGGCTAAATCCATCCTCGTGTGTTTTTGATAACAAGGTAAGAGTCACTTGTACCTTGATGTGTCATTTTCTGTTTGAATTACTTTATATATATATTTATAAAGTCCGAAATGTCAGCATCACAGACACTATCGTTGACCATGCGCATGTACCGCCGCATGCTAGCTAGCTAAGTTTTCTTCTTTTTTGTCATAGTCATCATAAAAGATGATAACTTGCAACATATGTGCTACGACTTGCAGCAATGTATTTGCGTATGTTAGACACATGCGAAGTCATAGTTGTATGCCTAATGCATCGTTTAAGTGTGCTTTCCCTAAATGCACAAGAGTTTTTTCCAACTTCTCAGCCTTCAAAACTCACAGCCGTCGTCATAAATATGGCAAGAGTAGGACTGATATGTATAGCGCAGAAGGTTTACCTTGTAATATTGTCTCATGTAGCGCGAAGTGCGATGATATACGGGCCCTTCTCCTGCATTTGAAAAGTCATATTACCGAAGGTAGGACAGTTACGTGCCCCTTCAGTCAATGTGAAAAAAGATTTACAGTTAAGTCTACTTTCACATCGCACGCGTCAAGGAAGCACTACGGCTACACTGAACGAAGTTTGACTTGATCAACAGCAAATCCAAGCAGCTCTTGTGTTATTAACACTGATGATGACTATTGTGATATGCAACTTGAGAATTCAGGATATTCCTGTTATGAAGACATGGAGGTCTACTTGCATTAAAAAAATGTTCACAGCACTGAAAAAAGGTTGAGAACCACTGCCTTGGGACAGTGGTTCTCAACCTTTTTTCAGTGATGTACCCCTGTGAACATTTTTTAAATTCAAGTACCCCCTAATCAGAGCAAAGCATTTTTGGTTGAAAAAAAGAGATAAAGAAGTAAAATACAACACTATGTCATCAGTTTCTGATTCATTAAATTGTATAACAGTGCAAAATATTGCTCATTTGTTGTGGTCTTTCTTGAACTATTTGGAAAAAAAGATATAAAAATAACTAAAAACTTGTTGAAAAATAAACAAGTGATTCAATTATAAATAAAGATTTTTACACATAGAAGTAATCAACTTAAAGTGCCCTCTTTGGGGATTGCAATAGAGATCCATCTGGATTCATGAACTTCATTCTCAACATTTCTTCACAAAAAAAGAAATCTTTAACATCAATATTTATGGAACATGTCCACTACGCTTTAACCAAGCCTCCATTGTTTTCTACATGGATAGTTGATTGACAGTTGGTGCCGTGTGGCACCGCCAGGTAGAGTCAAACCATCATGGCATGGGGGAAACTCTGGCTTTATGGTAATGAATGGAATAGCCTACTTGATTAGTTGTTCAGTTTATGAACTTACATTCATATTTTGTCGAAGTATTATTCAATAAATATATTTATAAAGGATTTTTGAATTGTTGCTATTTTTAGAATATTTTAAAAAAAATCTCACGTACCCCTTGGCATACCTTCAAGTACCCCCAGGAGTACGCGTACCCCCATTTGAGAACCACTGCCTTAGGAGACTAGATGTAAACAGAGGAAAGAGAGAGCGAGTGAGGTGGCCATTCCAAATACTTTTAAAATGCTACCCATATTGGATACTGTTTAGGAACATAAACTGCATTTCTTGACTGTACCAGTTGCTGGTGACAAAGTCACAATAAAACGTTGGATGATCAGCATGGAAGGTGATGTCATCTGCAAAGGCGTCCAACCTAGCTTAATCTCAGGGCTTGCTGCCCTTCTTGCCACCTACTATGTGTTCAACTTGGAATACCAAGAGGAAGGTCCTCGGACATTGGAATTTGTTCAAAGGTAAATCCTCTTGATACTGTTAAAATACTGTTAGGATATTTAATTTTATATTTCTCACCTCTGTTCAGGAATTTGACTTGTCATTTCCCCAATTGTGTGCCTTAAATCAATGACTCTTCTGTTCCTTTGTGTACCTTCTTATTAGGGACCGAAGCACCAGTTTGACTCTAGGATACAGAGAAGGTAGGTATTGTGCAGGTAAATATATGTTGACTGGGTCAAAGAAGGAAGCACCTGTTTGACCCCAGGATGCAGAAAAAGTAGGTAATTTGCAGGTAAAGATATGTTGACTGGATGATGGCAGGAAGCACCAGCTTGACCCGAGAATGCAGAGCAAGTAGGTAATGTGCGGGTGAAGATATGTTGAATGGGTAAAGGCAGGAAGCACCAGTGTGACCCCACCATGCAGGGAAGGTAGGTAATGTGCGGGTGAAGGTATGTTGAATGGGTGAAAGAAGGAAGCGCAGGTGTGGTCGAGGCCATGCAGACAAGGTAGGTATGTGCAGGTGAAGATATGTTGTATGGTGAAAGAAAGAAGCACCAGTGTGACCCAAGGATGCAGGGAAGGTAGGTAATGTGCAGGTAAAGATATGTTGAATGGGTGAAGGCAGGAAACACCAGCTAGACGCCAGGATACAGAGAAGGTAGGTAATGTGCAGGTAAAGATATGTTGAATGAGTAAAGGCAGGAAACACCAGCTTGACTCCGGGATACAGAGAAGGTAGGTAATGTGCAGGTAACGATATGTTGAATGGGTAAAGGTAGAAAGCACCAGCGTGACCACACTATGCAGAGAAGGTAGGTAATGTGCAGGTAAAGATATGTTGAATGGGTGAAAGCAGGAAACATCAGCGTAAATACACGGTCCCGTAGATGGAGAGAAAACATAAATAGAGAGAGGGATTGGGGAGGCTTTAGCATTGTCTTCCTCTCTGAATTTGTCTTAATGGGTTTTAGAGCATTCACTCATCTACAGCTGTGGTTATGGTATAGGCTCACATATATCCTAAAATTGATATTAATATTTGTGCAGTGCATATTCCTAAATAACAATGTGAGGGGGGTTCTGTATCGACTGCAAGTAATCTTCAATCACAACAGAATATCTAATATGCTTTCTCTCTTTTTTAGGCGATACATTGGCGTTAACCCTGAGAGGGGAACAAAGGCTAGCCAGGGAAAGGTGGTGTCCAAGAAGACCGGGAAGCTGGTCCAGAAAAAGGCAGCAACTGTAAATCCTCACGTAGCCACCCTTATAAAACATCTCACAGACTTTGAGTGGGGCTTTATGTAGCCGACAACTAAACACTGGACTCGTGTTCAGTGTTTTGTCTCCAGTTAGAAATTAAGTGGACATGTTATAAATGTTAAAATGCTTTACTGAAAATAAGAAGAATTCACTAAATGTACTTTGAATGTATTTGATGCACTTTAAAATAATTGGTTAATAAAAACATAATCTTGCAAGGCCATTTCTCCAGTCATTTTTATGCCAGCAGATTGCAGGGATTTTGATTTTGAAAAATTAAAAGTTCAACTCATTAACTTCTAGTGGCATTATACTGTAAAGCTCAGTCTATAGTGCTTACAATTATTTTACTGTAATTAACTGTTAATGGATATTACAGTAGATACACTAAAATAACAGTGTAATGCCGCTAAACAGATGACAGTATTATGCTGTGAAGCGTATATTTGATACAGCACAGTACTGTGATACTTTTTACAGTAATAAACTGTAGTGATAAATCACAGTATGTGTGCTGTAGAAAAACAGTTTTATACTGGAACCATTAGCTGCCAGTAGGTTACTGTAATTAAACGGTGAAAATTCTTACAGTAAGGGAGAGACCCGCCACCAAGCGGAGAAAACTCATTTCGGCCGCTTGTACCCGTGATGTTGTCCTTTCGGTCATAACCCAAAGCTCATGACCATAGGTGAGGATGGGAACGTAGATTGACCGGTAAATTGAGAGCTTTTCCTTCTGGCGCAGCTCCTTCTTACCACAACGAATCGATATAGCGTCCTCATTACTGAAGACGCCGCACCGACCAGCCTGTGCATCTCACGATCCACTCTTCCCTCACTCATGAACAAGACTCCAGGTACTTGAACTAATCCACTTGGGGCAAGATCTCCTGCCCAACCTCGAGATGGCACTCCACCCTTTCCCAGGCGAGAACCTCGGACTTGGAGGTGCTGATTCTCATCCCAGTCGCTTCACACTCGGCTGCGAACCAATCCAATGAGAGCTGAAGATCCTGGCCAGTTAAAGCCATAAGGACCACATCATCTGCAAAAAGGAGAGACCTAATCCTGCAGCCACCAAACCGGATCCCCTCAACGCCATGACTGCGCCTAGAAATTCTGTCCATAAAATTTATGAACACATTTGGTGACAAAGGGCAGCCAACTTACTGCTGGCAATGCGGACCAAGCTCTGACACTGATCATACAGGGAGCGACCCGCCACAATCAGACATGCCGATACCCCATACTCTCTAAACACTCCCCACTGGACTTCCCGGGGTGGCCACGGTTGAATGTCTTCTCCAAGTCCACAAAGCACATGTAGACTGGTTGGACAAACTCCCATGCACACTCAAGGACCCTGCCGAGAGTATAGAGCTGGTCTACCGTTCCACGACCAGGACGAAAACCACACTGTTCGTCCTGGATCCGAGGTTCCTCCTCTCCAGTACACATGAATAGACCTTACCGGGAAGGCTGAGGAGTGTGATCTACGATAGTTGGAACACACCCTCCGGTTCCCCTTCTTAAAGAGAGGAACCACCACCCCGGTCTGCCAATCCAGAGGTACCGCCCCTGATGTCCACGCGATGTTGATGAGTCTTGTCAACTAAAACAGCCCCACAGCATCCAGAGCCTTAAGGAACTCCGGATGGAACTCATCCACCCCCGGGGCCTTGCCACCGAGGAGCTTTTAAAACTACCTTGGCAACCTCAGCCCCAGAAATAGGAGAGCCCACCACAGATTCCCCAGGCACTGCTTGGCCTGTCGGTATGCCCGCTGCCTCTGGAGTCCCATGAGCCAAAAGGACCAGATAAGCTCTTTCTTCAGCTTGACGGCATCCCGCACTGCTGGTGGCCACCAGCGGGTTCTAGGATTACCGCCACGACAGGCACCAAACACCTTGCGGCCACAGCTCCAATCAGCTGGCTTGACAAGAGAGGCACGGAACATGATCCATTCAGACTCAATGTCCAGCACCTCCTTTGTGACATGTTCAAAGTTCCTCCGGAGGTGGAAAAAGAAACTCTCTCTGACAGGAGACTCTGCTAGGCATTCCCAAAAGACTCTCACAATGCGTTTGGGCCTGCCAGGTCTGTCCGGGATCCTACCCCACCATCGGAGCCAGCTCACCAGGTGGTGATCGGTAGAAAGCTCGCCCCTCTCTTCACCCGAGTGTCCAAAACATGAGGCCGCAAATCCCATGACACAACTACAAAGTCAATAATGGAACTGCGGCCGAGGGTGTCCTGGTGCCAAGTGCACATATGGACACCCTTATGTTTGAACATTGTGTTTGTTATGGACAATCCGTGACGAGCACAAAAGTCCAATAACAAAGCACCACTTGGGTTCAGATCCGGGTGGCCATTTTTCCCAATCACGACTCTCCAGGTTTCACTGTCGTTGCCAACATAGCGTTGAAGTCCACCAGCAGAACAAGGGAATCACCCGAGGGAGCACTCTCAAGGGAATCCAAAAAGAGTGGGTACTCTGAGCTGCTGTTTGGTGCGTAAACACCAACAACAGTCAGGACCCGTCACCCAACCCGAAAGCGGAGGGAAGCTACCATCTCGTCTTCTGGGTTAAGTCCAACGTGCAGGCTTTGAGCCGGGGGAGCAACAAGAATTGCCAACCCAGCCTCTCATTACTTGCAACGCCAGAGTGGAAGAGAGTCCAACCCCTCTTGAGAGAACAGGTTCCAGAGCCCTTGCTGTGCGACGAAGTGAGTCCAGCTTTATCTAGCCGGGAACTTCTCCACCTCGCGAGGTGACGTTCCACGTCCCAAGAGCGAGCTTATGTAGCCGATAATCGGACCGCCAAGTGCCCTGCCTTCGGCTTCCGCCCAGCTAACACTGCACCCGACCTCTATGACCCAGCCCATGAGTGGTGAGCCTATTGCAGGGGGGACCCACGTTACCTCTTCGAGCTGGGCCCCATGGGCACCAGTCGCTCGCCATCGTGCCCCACCTCTGGGCCTGGCTCCACAGGGGAGTCACGGTGACCCGCGTCCGGGCAAGAAAATATCTAGGTCCTCGATTTGTACTTTTCATAAAGGTCTTTGAGCTGCTCTTTGTCTGATTCCTCACCTAGGACCTGTTTGTCTTGGGGGACCCTACCAGGGGGCATAGAAGCCCCCGGACAACATAGCTCCTAGGATCAGTGGGACACGCAAACCACAAAGGTGGCGGCTCAGAAAGCAGGTTATATAAACATAACTCCAAAACCAAACATGCAAGATGTCTAAACATGCCTGTAATATTGTATCAAAGTGAGTTTTACTAGAATCGGTTGTTTTTTTAAGGCTTGCAAACACAAAAAGTTTTTTTTACTCAATATGACAGTAAGTTCTTAAAATGCTGAGATAATGTGAAAAAAACAATACAAATGTATTCCAACATGATTCCTAAACCAAACATGCAAAATGTCTAAAAATACCTGTAATATTGAATCCATGTGAGTTTTACTAGAATCATTTGTTTTTGTAAGGTTTGCAAATACAAAACTTGAGTTTTATGACAGACACAAGTTAGTTTTTTTTACTCAATATAACAGTATAGATGTCATACTATATATTAAAGTTATATGAAAATAACTCCAAAACCAAACGTGCATTATGTCCAACATTGCCTGTAATATTGTATAGATGTGAGTTTTACTAGAATCAGGTTTGCAAATATAAAAATTGGGTTTTATGACAGTATACTGTCACACTCAATATGACAGTATAACTGTCATACTAAATCCATCCATTTTCTTCCGCTTATCCGAGGTCGGGTTGCGGGGGCAGCAGCCTAAGCAGAGAGCCCAGACTTCCCTCTCCCCAGCCACTTCGTCCAGCTCTTCTCGGGGGATCCCGAGGCGTTCCCAGGCCATAGTCTTTCCAATGTATCCTAGGTCTTCCCCATGGCCTCCTGCCGTTCGGACCTAGGGAGGCGTTTGGGTGGCATCCTGAGCAGATGCCCGAACCACCTCATCTGGCTCCTCTCAATGTGGAGGAGCAGCGGCTTTACACTGAGTTCCTCCCAGATGACAGAGCTTCTCACCCTATCTCTAAGGGAGAGACCCACCACCCGGCGGAGGAAACTCATTTCGGCCGCTTGTACCCGTGACCTTGTCCTTTCGGTCATAACCCAAAGCTCATGACCATAGGTGAGGATGGGAACGTTGATCGACCGGTAAATTGAAAGCTTTTCCTTCTGGCTCAGCTCCTTCTTCACCACAACGGATCGATATAGCGTCCTCATTACTGAAGACGCCGCAGCGATCCGCCTGTAGATCTCACAATCCACTCTATCCTCACTCGTGAACAAGACTCCTAGGTACTTCAACTCCTTCACTTCGGGCAAGATCTCTTTCCCAACCTCGAGATGGCACTCCACCCTTTCCCGGGCGAGAACCATGGACTCGGACTTGGAGGTGCTGATTCTCATCCCAGTCGCTTCACTGCGAACCGATCCAATGAAAGCTGAAGATCTTGGCCAGTTGAAGCCATCAGGACCACATCATCTGCAAAAAGCAGAGACCTAATCCTGCAGCCACCAAACCAGGCGCAGTCATGGCGTTGAGGGGATCCTCAAAGCCATGACTGCGCCTAGATATTCTGTCCATTAAAGTTATGAACAGAATCGGTGACAAAGTGCAGCCTTGGCGGAGTCCAACCCTCACTGGAAAGGGGTCCGACATACTGCCGGCAATGCGGACCAAGCTCTGACACTGATCATACAGGGAGACACCCGCCACAATCAGACATGCCGATACTCCATACTCTCTGAGCACTCCCCACAGGATTTACCGGCCAAGGTCGAATGTCTTCTCCAAGTCCACAAAACTTATGTAGACTGGTTGGGCAAACTCCCATGCACACTCAAGGACCCTGCCGAGAGTATAGAGCTGGTCTACCGTTCCACGACCAGGACGAAAACCACACTGTTCGTCCTGGATCCGAGGTTCCTCCTCTCCATTACACATGAATAGACCTTACCGGGAAGGCTGAGGAGTGTGATCTACGATATTTGGAACACACCCTCCGGTTCCCCTTCTTAAAGAGAGGAACCACCATCCCGGTCTGCCAATCCAGAGGTACCGCCCCCGATGTAGACGCAATGTTGCAGAGTCTTGTCAACCAAGACTGCCCCACAGCATCCAGAGCCTTAAGGAACTCCGGACGGAGCTCATATCCCCGGGGCCTTGCCACCGAGGAGCTTTTTAACTACCTTGGCAACCTCAGCCCCAGAAATAGGAGAGCCCACCACAGACTTCCCAGGCACTGTTTCCTCATAGGAAGACGTGTTGGTGGGACTGAGGAGGTCTCGCTTGGCCTGTCGGTATGCCCACTGCCTCTGGAGTCCCATGAGCCAAAAGGACCCGGTGGCTCTTTCTTCAGCTTGACAGCATCCCTCACTGCTGGTGGATTACCGCCACGACAGGCACCAAACACCTTGCGGCCACAGCTTCAATCAGCTGGCTCAACAAGAGAGGAACGGAACATGGTCCACTCAGACTCAATGTCCAGCACCTCCCTCGTGACATGTTCAAAGTTCTTCCGGACATGTTCAAAGTTCTTCAGGAGACTCTGCTAGGTGTTCCCAGCAGACCCTTACAATGCGTTTGGGCCCTGCCAGGTCTGACCGGCATCCTCCCCTACCATCGGAGCCAGCTCACCACCAGGTGGTGGTTGGTAGAAAGCTCTGCCCCTCTCTTCACCGAGTGTCCAAAACATGAGGCCGCAAATCCCATGACACAACTACAAAGTCAATCATGCGGCCGAGGGTGTCCTTGTGCCAAGTGCACATATGGACACCCTTATGTTTGAACATTGTGTTTGTTATGGACAATCCGTGACAAGCACAAAAGTCCAATAACAAAGCACCACTTGGGTTCAGATCCGGGTGGCCATTTTTCCCAATCACGACTCTCCAGGTTTCACTGTCGTTGCCAACATAGCGTTGAAGTCCACCAGCAGAACAAGGGAATCACCCGAGGGAGCACTCTCCAGTACTCCCTCAAGGGAATCCAAAAAGAGTTGGTACTCTGAGCTGCTGTTTGGTGTGTAAACACAAACAACAGTCAGGACCCGTCACCCAACCCGAAGGCTGAAGGAAGCTACCATCTCGTCTATTGGGTTTAAAGTCCAACGTGCAGGCTTTGAGCCGGGGGGCAACAAGAATTGCCACCCCAGCCTCTCATTAGTTGCAACGCCAGTGTGGAATCTCTTCCACTCTGGCGTTGCAAGTAATGAAAGTTCAGCTCAGTCCAGCCCCTCTGAGAGAACAGGTTCCAGAGCCCTTGCTGTGAGTCCAACTATATCTAGCCGGGAACGTCTCCACCTCAAGCACCAGCTCAGGCTCCTTCCCTCCCAGCGAGGTGACGTTCCATGTCCCAAGAGCGAGCTTATGTAGCCGATAATCGGACCACCAAGTGCCCTGCCTTCGGCTGCCGCCCAGCTCACACTGCACCCTCTATGACCCAGCCCATGAGTGGTGAGCCCTGGAGGGGGGATCCACGTTGCCTCTTCGAGCTGAGCACGGCTGGGCCCCACGGGGACAGGCCCGTCAATCGCCATCGTGCCACACCTCTGGGCCTGGCTCCACAGGGGAGCCACGGTGACCTGCGTCCGGGCGAGAAAAAATATAGGTCCTCAATTTTACTTTTAATAAAGGTCTTTGAGCTGCTCTTTGTCTGATCCCTCACCTAGGACCTGTTTGTCTTGGGAGACCCCGGACAACATAGTTCCTGGATCAGTGGGACACGCAAACCACAAAGGTGGCGGCTCAGAAAGCAGGTTATATAAATATAACTCCAAAACCAAACATGCAATATGTCTAAACATGCCTGTAATATTGTATCAATGTGACTTTTCCTAGAATCGGTTGTTTTTGTAAGGTTTGCAAATACAAAAATTAGGTTTTACTCACAATGACAAAATCACACTCAATATGACAGTTATTTAAACATAACTCATAAACCACACAAAAAAATGGCTAATAATGCCTGAAATAATGAATCATTGGGAGTTTTACTGAGTTTTATATTTTGCAAACACAAAAAGTAGTTTTTTACTTGACTGTAATGTTCTTAGAACCCTGAGATAATGGGAAAAAAGCAATAAAAATGTATTTAAACCTAACTCCTAAACAACACATGCAAAATGGCTAATAATGCCTAGGGAGACATGTAACGTTGTTAGTTTAAAAAAAATGATCTTTTGTAAAGATATCAAAGACACAAGCTAGTTTTTTTTATTCAATATGACAGTATAACAGTCATACTAAATATGAAAGTTATATAAACATAACTCCAAAACCAAACATGTGTCATGTCTAAAAATGCCTGTAATAATGTATTTATGTGAGTTTGTAAGGTTTGCAAAAACAAAAAGGAGTTTTTTACTCAATATGAAAATAATGTTCTTAGAATCCTGAGATAATGCGAATGTATTCAAACACAAATTTTAAACCAAACATGTAAAATGTCTAAAAATGCCTGTAATATTGAATCTATATAAGTTTTACTAGAATCAATTGTTTTTGTAAGGTTTGCAAATACAAAAATTAGGTATAAAAATTAGACATTAAAACTGTAACACTCAATATGACAATTATTTATTTATAACTCCTAACCACACATGAAACATGTCTAATAATGCGTGAAAAAAATTATCGTTGTGAGTGTTACTAGAAACATTTTCTTTTGTAAGGTTTGCAAAGACAGGTTAGTTTTTTTTACTCAATATGACAGTATAACTGCCACACTCAATATGACAGTTATTTAAACATAACTCTTAAACTACACATGAAAAATGATTAACAATGCCTGAAATAATGCATTCTTGTAAGTTTTACTCGAAACATATGCTTTTTTTAAGGCTTGCAAACACAAAAATTATTTCTTTACTAATCAATATGACAGCAATGTTCTAAAATTCTGAGAAAATACGAACAAATTAAAAAAAATGATTCCAACATAATTCCTAAACCAAACATGCAAAATGTCTAAAAATGTCTGTAATATTGAATCCATGTGAGTTTAACTAGATTTAAATGATTTTGTAAGGTTTGCAAATACATAAATTAGGTTTTACTTACTATGTCATAACTGACAGTATATGACAGTTATTTAACCATAACTCAAACCACACATGAAAAATGGCTAATAATGCCTGAAATAATGCATCCTTGGCCGTTTTACTCGAAACACATGCTTTTTTAAATCTTGCAAACACAAAAAGTAGTTTTTTTACTCAATATAACTGTAATGTTCTTAAAATCCTGAGATAATGCGAAAAAAGCAATAAAAATGTATTTAAACATTACTCCTAAACAACATATGCAAAATGGCTAATAATGCCTGGAAACATGTATCTTTGTTAGTTTTACTGGAAAAATGATCTTTTGTAAAGTTTGCAAAGACACAAGCCAGTTTTTTTTTTTAATTCAATATGACAGTATGACAGTCATACTAAATATAAAAGTTATATAAACATAACTCCAAAACCAAACATGTGTCATGTCTAAAAATGTCTGTAATAATGTATTTATGTGAGTTTGTAAGGTTTGCAAAAACAAAAAGTAGTTTTTTACTCAATATGAAAGTAATGATCTTAGAATCCTGAGATAATGCGAAAAAAGCAATAAAAATGTATTTAAACATAATTCCTAAACAACCCATGCAAAATGGGTAATAATGCCTGGAGACATGTATCTTTGTTAGTTTTACTAGATAAATGATCTTTTGTAAAGTTTGCAAAGACACAAGCTAGTTTTTTTTATTCAATATGACTGTATAACAGTCATACTAAATATAAAAGTTATATAAACATAACTCCAAAACCAAACATGTGTCATGTCTAAAAATGCCTGTAATAATGTATTAATGTGAGTTTGTAAGGTTTGCAAAAACAAAAAGTAGTTTTTACTCAATATGAAAGTAATGATCTTAAAATCCTGAGATAATGCGAAAAAAGCAATAAAAATGTCATTAAACATAATTCCTAAACAACCCATGCAAAATGGGTAATAATGCCTGGAGACATGTATCTTTGTTAGTTTTACTAGAAAAATGATCTTTTGTAAAGTTTGCAAAGAAACAAGCTAGTTTTTTTTAATTCAATATGACAGTATAACAGTCATACTAAATATGAAAGTTATATAAACATAACTCCAAAACCAAACATGTGTCATGTCTAAAAATGCCTGTAATAATGTATTAATGTGAGTTTGTAAGGTTTGCAAAAACAAAAAGTAGTTTTTTACTCAATATGAAAGTAATGATCTTAAAATCCTGGGATAATGCGAAAAAAGCAATAAAAATGTATTTAAACATAATTCCTAAACAACCCATGCAAAATGGGTAATAATGCCTGGAGACATGTATCTTTGTTAGTTTTACTAGAAAAATGATCTTTTGTAAAGTTTGCAAAGACACAAGCTAGTTTTTTTTTTATTCAATATGACAGTATAACAGTCATACTAAATATGAAAGTTATATAAACATAACTCCAAAACCAAACATGTGTCATGTCTAAAAATGCCTGTAATAATGTATTAATGTGAGTTTGTAAGGTTTGCAAAAACAGAAAGTAGTTTTTTCCTCAATATGAAAGTAAGGATTTTAGAATCCTGAGATAATGCGAAAAAAACAATAAAAATGTATTTAAACATAATTCCTAAACAACCCATGCAAAATGGCTAATAATGCCTGGAGACATGCATATTTGTTAATTTTACTAGAAAAATGATATTTTGTAAAGTTTGCAAAGACACAAGCTAGTTTTTTTTAATTCAATATGACAGTATAACAGTCATATTAAATATAAAAGTTATATAAACATAACTCCAAAACCAAACATGTGTCATGTCTAAAAATGCCTGTAATAATGTATTTATGTGAGTTTGTAAGGTTTGCAAAACAAAAAGTAGTTTTTTACTCAATATGAAAGTAATGATCTAAGAATCCTGAGATAATGCGAAAAAAGCAATAAAAATGGATTTAAACATAATTCCTAAACAACCCATGCAAAATGGGTAATAATGCTTGGAGACATGTATCTTTGTTAGTTTTACTAGAAAAATGATCTTTTGTAAAGTTTGCAAAGACACAAGCTAGTTTTTTTTTTATTCAATATGACAGTATAACAGTCATACTAAATATAAAAGTTATATAAACATAACTCCAGAACCAAACGTGTGTCATGTCTAAAATTGCTTATAATAATGTATTCATGTGGGTTTGTAAGGTTTGCAAAAACAAAAAGTAGTGTTTTACTCAATATGAAAGTAATGATCTTAGAATCCTGAGATAATGCGAAAAAAGCAATACGAATGTATTCAAACACAATTTTTAAACCAAACATGTAAATTGTCTAAAAATGCCTGTAGTATTGAATTTATGTAAGTTTTACTGGAATCAATTGTTTTTGTAAGGTTTGCAAATACAAATATTATGTTTTACACATAATGACATTATAACTTTAACACTCAATATGAAAGTTATTTAATTATAACTCCTAAATACACATGAAACATGTCTAATAGTGTGAAAAAAAATATCTTTGTGAGTGTTGCTTGAAACATTTTCTTTTGTAAGGTTTGCAAAGACTCAAGTTAGATTTTTTTAACTCAATATGACAGTATAACGCCACACTCAATATGACAGTTATTTAAACATAACTGCTAAACCACACCTGAAAAATGGCTAATAATGCCTGAAATTATACATCTTTGGGAGTTTTACTGGAAACATATGCTTTTTTTAAGGCTTGCAAACACAAAAATTATTTTTTTACTCAATATGACAGTAATGTTCTAAAAATCCTGAGATAATGTGAAAAAAGCAATACAAATGTATTACAACATAATTCCTAAACCAAACATGCAAAATGTCTGAAAATGCCTGTAATATTGAATCCATGTGAGTTTTATTTGAATCAGTTGTATGGTTTGCTAATACAAAAATTGGGTTTTATGACAAACACAAGTTAGTTTTTTTACTCAATATAACAGTTCAGCTGTCATACTATATATGAAAGTTATATAAACATAACTCCAAAACCAAACCATTATGTCCAAAACTGCCTGTAATATTGTATATATGTGAGTTTTACCAGAATCAGGGTTGCAAATACAAAAATTGGGTTTTATGACAGTATACTGTCACACTCAATATGACAGTTATTTAAACATAACTCAAACAACACATGCAAAATAGCTAATAATGCCTGGAGCATGTATCTTAGTTAGTTTTACTAGAAAAATGGTATTTTGTAAGGTTTGCAAAGACACAAGTTAGTTGTTGTTTTTATTCAATATGACAGTATAACTGTCATACTAAATATGAAAGTTATATAAACATAACTCTAAAACCAAACATGCATTGTGTCTAAAAATGCCTGTAATATTGTATCTGTGTGAGTTTAACTAGATTTAGTTGTTTTTGTAAGGTTTGCAAATACAAAATAAGGGTTTTACTCACTATGACAGTTTACTGTCACACTCAATCTGACAGTTATTTATTTAAACATAACTCCTAAACCACACATGCAAAATGGCTAATAATGCCTGGAGATATGTATCTTTGTGAGTTTTACTAGAAACATTATATTGTGTAAGGTTTAGTTAGTTTTTGTACTCAATCTGACAGTATAACTGTCATTCTAAATCCATCCATTTTCTTCCGCTTATCCGAGGTCGGGTTGCGGGGGCAGCAGCCTGAGCAGAAAATCCCAGACTTCCCTCTCCCCAGCCACTTCGTCCAGCTCTTCTCGGGGTATTCCGAGGCGTTCCCAGGCCAGCCGGGGACATAGTCTTTCCAATGTGTCCTAGGTCTTCCCCGTGGCCTCCTGCCACATCTCCCTAGAGGCGTTCGGGTGGCATCCTGAGCAGATGCCCGAACCACCTCATGGCTCCTCTCAATGTGGAGGAGCAGCGGCTTTACTTTGAGTTCCTCCCGGATGACAGAGCTTCTCACCCTGTCTCTAAGGGAGAGACCCACCACCCGGCAGAGGAAACGCATTTCGGCCGCTTGTCCTTTCGGTCATAACCCAAAGCTGGGAACGTAGATCGACGGTAAATTGAGAGCTTTTCCTTCTGGCTCAGCTCCTTCTTCACCACAACGGATCGATATAGCGTCCTCAATACTGAAGACGCCGAACCAAACCGCCTGTGGATCTCTCGATCCACTCTATCCTCACTCGTGAACAAAACTTGTTGGTACTTGAACTCCTCCACTTGGGGCAAGATCTCCTCCCCAACCTGGAGATGGCACTCGATCCTTTCCTGCGCGAGAACCATGGACTTGGACTTGGAGGTGCTGATTCTCATCCCAGTCGTTTCACACTCAAGGACCCTGCCGAGAGTTTAGACCTGGTCTACCGTTCCACGACCAGGACGAAAACCACACTGTTCGTCCTGGATCCGAGTTTCCTCCTCTCCAGTACACATGAATAGACCTTACCGGGAAGGCTGAGGAGTGTGTTTCACGATAGTTGGAACACACCCTCCGGTTCCCCTTCTTAAAGAGAGGAACCACCACCCCGGTCTGCCAATCCAGAGGTACCGCCCCCAATGTTCACGCGATGTTGCAGAGTCTTGTCAACCAAGACAGCCCCACAGTATCCAGAGCCTTAAGGAACTCATCCACCACCAGGGCCTTGCCACAGAGGAGCTTTTTAACTACCTAGGCAACCTAAGCCCCAGAAATAGGAGAGTCCACCACAGATTCCCCAGGCACTGCTTGGCCTGTCGGTATGCCCGCTGCCTCTGAAGTCCCATGAGCCAAAAGGACCCGATAGGCTCTTTCTTCAGCTTGACGGCATCCCTCACTGCTGGTGGCCACCAGCGAGTTCTAGGATTACCGCCACGACAGGCACCAAACACCTTGCGGCCACAGCTCCAATCAGCAGGCTCGACAAGAGAGGCACGGAACATGGTCCATTCAGACTCAATGTCCAGCACCTCCCTCGTGACATGTTCAAAGTTCTTCCTTATGTTTGAACATTGTGTTTGTTATGGACAATCCGTGACGAGCACAAAAGTCCAATAACAAAGCACCACTTGGGTTCAGATCCGGGTGGCCATTTTTCCCAATCACGACTCTCCAGGTTTCACTGTCCTTGCCAACATGAGCATTGAAGTCCCCCAACAGAACAAGGGAATCACCCGAGGGAGCACTCTCCAGTACTCCCTCAAGGGAATCCAAAAAGAGTGGGTACTCTGAGCTGCTGTTTGGTGCGTAAACACAAACAACAGTGAGGACCCGTCACCCAACCCGAAGGCGGAGGGAAGCTACCATCTCGTCTACTGGGTTAAAGTCCAACGCGCAGGCTTTGAGCAACAACAATTGCCACCCCAGCCTCTCATTGCTTGCAACGCCAGAGTGGAAGAGAGTCCAGCCCCTCTTGAGAGAACAGGTTCCAGAGCCCTTGCTGTGCGTCGAAGTGAGTCCAATTATATCTAGCCGGAACTTCTTCACCTCGCGCACCAGCTCAGGCTCTTTCCCTCCCAGCGAGGTGACGTTCCACGTCCCAAGAGCGAGCTTATGTAGCCGATAATCGGACCGCTAAGTGCCCTGCCTTCGGCTGCCGCCCAGTTCACACTGCATCCGACCTCTATGACCTCAATGGGCCCATGAGTGGTGAGCCCATTGGAGGGTTGACCCACGTTGCCTCTTCGAGCTGAGCCCGGCAGGGCCCCATGGAGACAGGCCCGGCCACCAGTCGCTCGCCATCGTGCCCCACCTCTGCGCCTGGCTCCACAGGGGAGCCACGGTGACCTGCGCCTGGGCGAGAAAAAATCTAGGTCCTCGATTTGTACTTTTCATAAAGGTCTTTGAGCTGCTCTTTGTCTGATCCCTCACCTAGGACCTTTTCTCAGGGGATCCCGAGGCGTTCCCAGGCCAGCCGGGAGACATAGTGTTCCCAATGTGTCCTGGGTCTTCCCCGTGGCCTCCAGGATGACAGAGCTTCACCTTCACCAGGGGTGTCAAATTCAAATACAGAGTGGGCCAAAGTTTAAAACTGAACAAAGCCGCGGGCCAAGGTTGAACAAATTAACCTTTTAATAGGGACCCAAACAAGTTTTGCATTGAATATTGAACAAGCAAGGCTTATATAACTTTATAGTGACATGCAAAATGGAGTTTCAAATAATAATAATAATAATTAAAAAATATCAATTGCATATCAAATACAATTTAATTAAAAATTGAATGCCTCTTTTCTATTTGCAGCCTTCTGAGGTAAATATCAACATTAACTTTTTCCACAGGCTAATAAATTTGAAAATAAAATAACAATGAATAAAACAACCATTCAGGACTTTAAACTGCTCAGTTTGCAACACACTGATCTAATTTGATGTGCCCAAGCCAGATACCTGGCATCTTTTTTTAGATGCTAGTTCTTTAATGTTGGGGCTCAGGCTTTGAGCTGAGGCAACTTTCATTATCGAACGAAGGTGTTCAACAGTCATATCTCGTACACCCGATTCTAACATCATTCACACCCAGTCACAAGATATGTGCAGCTTCAGTACGCATACACAAATGAATGCAACGCATACTTCATCAACAGCGATACAGGTTACACTGAGGGTGCCAGTATAAAAAACTTTAACACTCTTAGAAATATACGCCACACTGTGAACCCACACCAAACAAAAATAAAAAACACTTTTCGGGAGAACATCCGCACCGTAACATAACATAAACACAAAAGAACAAATACCCAGAATCTTTTGCAGCACTAACTCTTTCGGGACGCTACAAAATACACCCCCGCTACCACCAAACCTCCCCCCCCCCCCCCACACACACACACCTTGTAGCGTCCCGGAAGATTTAGTGCTACAAAGGGTTCCGGGTATTTGTTCTGTTGTGTTTATGTTGTGTTACGGTGCGGATGTTCTCCCGAAATGTGTTTGTCATTCTTGTTTGGTGTGGATTCACAGTGTGGCGTATATTTCAAAAAGTGTTAAAGTTTTTTATTTGGCTACCGTCAGTGTAACCTGTATCGCTGTTGATGAAGTATGCGTTGCATTCAAATGTGTGTGGGTGCAGAAGCTGCACTGACATGAAACTGGGCCGGCTTGTTTGACTAGCTGAAAAAAAAAAAAAAAATTCGGGAGGAGTGCTGGAGTCACTCCCGGGAGGGTTGGCAAGTATTAGAAGTAGCGGTGTTACCGCGGCACTGCCGCAATGTATAATCGACGGTCCAGCTTGTTAATTTGATATTGCCACAAGGGCCAAGTCAAATTACACGTTGGGCCAAATTTGGCCCACGGGCCAGAGTTTGACACCCATGACCTTCACTGTAAAAAATTACTGTAAAAATAAAAAATAAAATTACAGTTATATACTCCATCCATCCATCCATTTTCTACCGCTTATTCCCTTCGGGGTCGCGGGGGGCGCTGGAGCCTATCTCAGCTACAATCAGGCGGAAGGCGGGGTACACCCTGGACAAGTCGCCACCTCATCGCAGGGCCAACACAGATAGACAGACAACATTCACACTCACATTCACACACTAGGGCCAATTTAGTGTTGCCAATCAACCTATCATGTTCTTCTTAAATGCAGTTAAGTACTGTAAATTTTGTTGCATTTTTCAAAAAATATCGACCAGCAGTAAGTTACTGTAAAACCTACAGTGTAATTCAGTATTTTTCAGACTTGTTTCTTGGGTCCGCCCACAATTCGTCCAACCGAGCTTCATTTCACCTGGCCGACCCTGCTAAATCCATCCTACTGCATCGTGTGTTTTTGATAACAAGGTAAGAGTCACTTGTACCTTGAAGTGTCATTTTCTGTTTGAATTACTTTATATATATATTTATAAAGTCCGAAATGACATAGCGTCACAGTCAGCATCACAGACACTATCGTTGACCACGCGCATGTACCGCCGCATGCTAGCTAGCTAAGTTTTCTTCTTTTTTGTCATAGTCATCATAAAAGATGATAACTTGCAACATATGTGCTACGACTTGCAGCAATGTATTTGCGTATGTTAGACACATGCGAAGTCATAGTTGTATGCCTAATGCATCGTTTAAGTGTGCTTTCCCTAAATGCACAAGAGTTTTTTCCAACTTCTCAGCCTTCAAAACTCACAGCCGTCGTCATAAATATGGCAAGAGTAGGACTGATATGTATAGCGCAGAAGGTTTACCTTGTAATATTGTCTCATGTAGCGCGAAGTGCGATGATATACGGGCCTTTCTCCTGCATTTGAAAAGTCATATTACCGAAGGTAAGACAGTTACGTGCCCCTTCAGTCAATGTGAAAAAAGATTTACAGTTAAGTCTACTTTCACATCGCACGTGTCAAGGAAGCACTACGGCTACACTGAACGAAGTTTGACTTGATCAACAGCAAATCCAAGCAGCTCTTGTGTTATTAACACTGATGATGACTATTGTGATATGCAACTTGAGGATTCAGGATATTCCTGTTATGAAGACATGGAGGTCTACTTGCATTAAAAAAATGTTCACAGCACTGAAAAAAGGTTGAGAACCACTGCCTTAGGACAGTGGTTCTCAACCTTTTTTCAGTGATGTACCCCTGTGAACATTTTTTAAATTCAAGTACCCCCTAATCAGAGCAAAGCATTTTTGGTTGAAAAAAAGAGATAAAGAAGTAAAATACAGCACTATGTCATCAGTTTCTGATTTATTAAATTGTATAACAGTGCAAAATATTGCTCATTTGTTGTGGTCTTTCTTGAACTATTTGGAAAAAAAGATATAAAAATAACTAAAAACTTGTTGAAAAATAACAAAGTGATTCAATTATAAATAAAGATTTTTACACATAGAAGTAATCAACTTAAAGTGCCCTCTTTGGGGATTGTAATAGAGATCCATCTGGATTCATGAACTTCATTCTCAACATTTCTTCACAAAAAAATAAATCTTTAACATCAATATTTATGGAACATGTCCACTACGCTTTAACCAAGCCTCCATTGTTTTCTACATGGATAGTTGATTGACAGTTGGTGCCGTGTGGCACCGCCAGGTAGGGTCAAACCATCATGGCATGGGGGAAACTCTGGCTTTATGGTAATGAATGGAATAGCCTACTTGATTAGTTGTTCAGTTTATGAACTGACATTCATATTTTGTCGAAGTATTATTCAATAAATATATTTATAAAGGATTTTTGAATTGTTGCTATTTTTAGAATATTAAAAAAAAATCTCACGTACCCCTTGGCATACCTTCAAGTACCCCCAGGAGTACGCGTACCCCCATTTGAGAACCACTGCCTTAGGAGACTAGATGTAAACAGAGGAAAGAGAGAGCGAGTGAGGTGGCCATTCCAAATACTTTTAAAATGCTACCCATATTGGATACTGTTTAGGAACATAAACTGCATTTCTTGACTGTACCAGTTGCTGGTGACAAAGTCACAATAAAACGTTGGATGATCAGCATGGAAGGTGATGTCATCTGCAAAGGCGTCCAACCTAGCTTAATCTCAGGGCTTGCTCCCCTTCTTGCCACCTACTATGTGTTCAACTTGGAATACCAAGAGGAAGGTCCTCGGACATTGGAATTTGTTCAAAGGTAAATCCTCTTGATACTGTTAAAATACTGTTAGGATATTTATTTTATATTTCTCACCTCTGTTCAGGAATTTGACTTGTCATTTCCCCAATTTGGTGCCTTAAATCAATGACTCTTCTGTTCCTTTGTGGACCTTCTTATTAGGGACCGACGCACCAGTTTGACTCTAGGATACAGAGAAGGTAGGTAATGTGCAGGTAAAGATATGTTGACTGGGTCAAAGAAGGAAGCACCTGTTTGACCCCAGGATGCAGGAAAAGTAGGTAATTTGCAGGTAAAGATATGTTGACTGGATGATGGCAGGAAGCACCAGCTTGACCCGAGAATGCAGAACAAGTAGGTAATGTGCGGGTGAAGATATGTTGAATGGGTAAAATGGGTGAAAGAAGGAAGCGCAGGTGTGGTCGAGGCCATGCAGACAAGGTAGGTATGTGCAGGTGAAGATATGCTGTATGGTGAAAGAAAGAAGCACCAGTGTGACCCAAGGATGCCGGGAAGGTAGGTAATGTGCAGGTAAAGATATGTTGAATGGGTGAAGGCAGGAAACACCAGCTAGACGCCAGGATACAGAGAAGGTAGGTATTGTGCAGGTAAAGATATGTTGAATGAGTAAAGGCAGGAAACACCAGCTTGACTCCAGGATATAGAGAAGGTAGGTAATGTGCAGGTAAAGATATGTTGAATGGGTAAAGGTAGAAAGCACCAGCGTGACCACACTATGCAGAGAAGGTAGGTAATGTGCAGGTAAAGATATGTTGAATGGGTAAAGGCAAGAAGCACCAGTGTGACCCCAGGATGCAGAGAAGATAGGTAATGAGCAGGTAACAATATGTTAAATGGGTGAAAGCAGGAAACATCAGCGTAAATACACGGTCCCGTAGATGGAGAGAAAACATAAATAGAGAGAGGGATTGGGGAGGCTTTAGCATTGTCTTCCTCTCTGAATTTGTCTTAATGGGTTTTAGAGCATTCACTCATCTACAGCTGTGGTTATAGTATAGGCTCACATATATCCTAAAATTGATATTAATATTTGTGCAGTGCATATTCCTAAATAACAATGTGAGGGGGGTTCTGTATCGACTGCAAGTAATCTTCAATCACAACAGAATATCTAATATGCTTTCTCTCTTTTTTAGGCGATTCATTGGTGTTAACCCTGAGAGGGGAAAAAAGGCTAGCCAGGGAAAGGTGGTGTCCAAGAAGACCAGGAAGCTGGTCCAGAAAAAGGCAGCAACTGTAAATCCTCACGTAGCCACCCTTATAAAACATCTCACAGACTTTGAGTGGGGCTTTATGTAGCCGACAACTAAACACTGGACTCGTGTTCAGTGTTTTGTCTCCAGTTAGAAATTAAGTGGACATGTTATAAATGTTAAAATGCTTTACTGAAAATAAGAAGAATGCACTAAATGTACTTTGAATGTATTTGATGCACTTTAAAATAATTGGTTAATAAAAACATAATCTTGCAAGGCCATTTCTCCAGTCATTTTTATGCCAGCAGATTGCAGGGATTTTGATTTTAAAAAATTAAAAGTTCAACTCATTAACTTCTAGTGGCATTATACTGTAAAGCTCAGTCTATAGTGCTTACAATTATTTTACTGTAATTAACTGTTAATGGATATTACAGTAGATACACTAAAATAACAGTGTAATGCCGCTAAACAGATGACAGTATTATGCTGTGAAGCGTATATTTGACCGGTAAATTGAGAGCTTTTCCTTCTGGCGCAGCTCCTTCTTACCACAACGAATCGATATAGCGTCCTCATTACTGAAGACGCCGCACCGATCAGCCTGTGCATCTCATGATCCACTCTTCCCTCACTCATGAACAAGACTCCAGGTACTTGAACTCATCCACTTGGGGCAAGATCTCCTGCCCAACCTCGAGATGGCACTCCACCCTTTCCCGGGCGAGAACCTCGGACTTGGAGGTGCTGATTCTCATCCCAGTCGCTTCACACTCGGCTGCGAACCAATCCAATGAGAGCTGAAGATCCTGGCCAGTTAAAGCCAAAAGGACCACATCATCTGCAAAAAAGAGAGACCTAATCCTGCAGCCTCCAAACCGGATCCCCTCAACGCCATGACTGCGCCTAGAAATTCTGTCCATAAAATTTATGAACACATTTGGTGACAAAGGGCAGCCAACACGAGGGTTGGACTCCGGTCCAACCCTCCCTGGAAAGGGGTCCGACTTACTGCTGGCAATGCGGACCAAGCTCTGACACTGATCATACAGGGAGCGACCCGCCACAATCAGACATGCCGATACCCCATACTCTCTGAGCACTCCCCACAGGACTTCCCGGGGTGGCCACGGTCGAATGTCTTCTCCAAGTCCAAAAAGCACATGTAGACCGGTTGGACAAACTCCCATGCACACTCAAGGACCCTGCCGAGAGTATAGAGCTGGTCTACCGTTCCACGACCAGGACGAAAACCACACTGTTCGTCCTGGATCCGAGGTTCCTCCTCTCCAGTACACATGAATAGACCTTACCGGGAAGGCTGAGGAGTGTGATCTACGATAGTTGGAACACACCCTCCGGTTCCCCTTCTTAAAGAGAGGAACCACCACCCCGGTCTGCCAATCCAGAGGTACCGCCCCTGATGTCCACGCGATGTTGCAGAGTCTTGTCAACTAAAACAGCCCCACAGCATCCAGAGCCTTAAGGAACTCCGGACGGAGCTCATCCACCCCCGGGGCCTTGCCACCGAGGAGCTTTTTAACTACCTTGGCAACCTCAGCCCCAGAAATAGGAGAGCCCAACACAGATTCCCCAGGTACTGCTTGGCCTGTCGGTATGCCCGCTGCCTCTGGAGTCCCATGAGCCAAAAGGACCAGATAAGCTCTTTCTTCAGCTTGACGGCATCCCGCACTGCTGGTGGCCACCAGCGGGTTCTAGGATTACCGCCACGACAGGCACCAAACACCTTGCGGCCACAGCTCCAATCAGCTGGCTTGAAAAGAGAGGCACGGAACATGATCCATTCAGACTCAATGTCCAGCACCTCCTTTGTGACATGTTCAAAGTTCCTCCGGAGGTGGAAAAAGAAACTCTCTCTGACAGGAGACTCTGCTAGGCATTCCCAAATGACTCTCACAATGCGTTTGGGCCTGCCAGGTCTGTCCGGGATCCTACCCCACCATCGGAGCCAGCTCACCAGGTGGTGATCGGTAGAAAGCTCGCCCCTCTCTTCACCCGAGTGTCCAAAACATGAGGCCGCAAATCTCATGACACAACTACAAAGTCAATCATGGAACTGCGGCCGAGGGTGTCCTGCTGCCAAGTGCACATATGGACACCCTTATGTTTGAACATTGTGTTTGTTATGGACAATCCGTGACGAGCACAAAAGTCCAATAACAAATAACCACTTGGGTTCAGATCCGGGTGGCCATTTTTCCCAATCACGACTCTCCAGGTTTCAAAGTCGTTGCCAACATGAGCATTGAAGACCCCCAGCAGATCAAGGGAATCACCCGAGGGAGCACTCTCAAGGGAATCCAAAAAGAGTGGGTACTCTGAGCTGCTGTTTGGTGCGTAAACACCAACAACAGTCAGGACCCGTCACCCAACCCGAAAGCGGAGGGAAGCTACCATCTCGTCTTCTGGGTTGAGTCCAACGTGCAGGCTTTGAGTCGGGGGGCAACAAGAATTGCCAACCCAGCCTCTCATTACTTGCAACGCCAGAGTGGAAGAGAGTCCAACCCCTCTTGAGATAACAGGTTCCAGAGTCCTTGTTGTGCGTCGAAGTGAGTCCAGCTTTATCTAGCCGGGAACTTCTCCACCTCGCGAGGTGACGTTCCACGTCCCAAGAGCGAGCTTATGTAGCCGATAATCGGACCGCCAAGTGCCCTGCCTTCGGCTTCCGCCCAGCTAACACTGCACCCGACCTCTATGACCCAGCCCATGAGTGGTGAGCCTATTGCAGGGGGGACCCACGTTGCCTCTTCGAGCTGGGCCCCATGGGCACCAGTCGCTCGCCATTGTGCCCCACCTCTGGGCCTGGCTCCACAGGGGAGCCACGGTGACCCGCGTCCGGGCGAGAAAATATCTAGGTCCTCGATTTGTACTTTTCATAAAGGTCTTTGAGCTGCTCTTTGTCTGATTCCTCAACTAAGACCTGTTTGTCTTGGGGGACCCTACCAGGGGGCATAGAAGCCCCCGGACAACATAGCTCCTAGGATCAGTGGGACACGCAAACCACAAAGGTGGCGGCTCAGAAAGCAGGTTATATAAACATAACTCCAAAACCAAACATGCAAGATGTCTAAACATGCCTGTAATATTGTATCAATGTGAGTTTTACTAGAATCGGTTGTTTTTTTAAGGCTTGCAAACACAAAACGTTTTTTTTACTCAATATGACAGTTAGTTCTTAAAATGCTGAGATATTGTGAAAAAAGCTAAACAAATGTATTCCAACATAATTCCTAAACCAAACATGCAAAATGTCTAAAAATGCCTGTAATATTGAATCCATGTGAGTTTTACTAGAATAATTTGTTTTTGTAAGGTTTGCAAATACAAAAATTGAGTTTTATGACAGACACAAGTTAGTTTTTTTACTCATTATAACAGTATAGATGTCATACTATATATTAAAGTTATATGAACATAACTCCAAAACCAAACGTGCATTATGTCCAAAATTGCCTGTAATATTGTATAGATGTGAGTTTTCTAGAATCAGGTTTGCAAATACAAAAATTGGGTTTTATGACAGTATACTGTCACACTCAATATGCCAGTATAACTGTCATACTAAATCCATCCATTTTCTTCCGCTTATCCGAGGTCGGGTTGCGGGGGCAGCAGCCTAAGCAGAGAGCCCAGACTTCCCTCTCCCCAGCCACTTCGTCCAGCTCTTCTCGGGGGATCCCGAGGCGTTCCCAGGCCATAGTCTTTCCAATGTATCCTAGGTCTTCCCCATGGCCTCCTGCCGTTCGGACCTAGGGAGGCGTTCGGGTGGCATCCTGAGCAGATGCCCGAACCACCTCATCTGGCTCCTCTCAATGTGGAGGAGCAGCGGCTTTACACTGAGTTCCTCCCAGAAGACAGAGCTTCTCACCCTATCTCTAAGGGAGAGACCCACCACCCGGCGGATGAAACTCATTTCGGCCGCTTGTACCCGTGACCTTGTCCTTTCGGTCATAACCCAAAGCTCATGACCATAGGTGAGGATGGGAACGTTGATCGACCGGTAAATTGAAAGCTTTTCCTTCTGGCTCAGCTCCTTCTTCACCACAACGGATCGATATAGCGTCCTCATTACTGAAGACCCCGCACCGATCCGCCTGTAGATCTCACAATCCACTCTATCCTCACTCGTGAACAAGACTGCTAGGTACTTGAACTCCTTCACTTGGGGAAAGATCTCTTTCCAAACCTCGAGATGGCACTCCACCCTTTCCCGGGCGAGAACCATGGACTCTGACTTGGAGGTGCTGATTCTCATCCCATTCGCTTCACTGCGAACCGATCCAATGAAAGCTGAAGATCTTGGCCAGTTGAAGCCATCAGGACCACATCATCTGCAAAAAGCAGAGACCTAATCCTGCAGCCACCAAACCAGGCGCAGTCATGGCGTTGAGGGGATCCTCAAAGCCATGACTGCGCCTAGATATTCTGTCCATTAAAGTTATGAACAGAATCGGTGACAAAGGGCAGCCTTAGCGGAGTCCAACCCTCACTGGAAAGGGGTCCGACATACTGCCGGCAATGCGGACCAAGCTCTGACACTGATCATACAGGGAGACACCCGCCACAATCAGACATGCCGATACTCCATACTCTCTGAGCACTCCCCACAGGATTTACCGGGGGCCAAGGTCGAATGTCTTCTCCAAGTCCACAAAACTTATGTAGACTGGTTGGGCAAACTCCCATGCACACTCAAGGACCCTGCCGAGAGTATAGAGCTGGTCTACCGTTCCACGACCAGGACGAAAACCACACTGTTCATCCTGGATCCGAGGTTCCTCCTCTCCATTACACATGAATAGACCTTACCGGGAAGGCTGAGGAGTGTGATCTACGATAGTTGGAACACACCCTCCGGTTCCCCTTCTTAAAGAGAGGAACCACCACCCCGGTCTGCCAATCCAGAGGTACCGCCCCCGATGTAGACGCAATGTTGCAGAGTCTTGTCAACCAAGACTGCCCCACAGCATCCAGAGCCTTAAGGAACTCCGGACGGAGCTCATCCACCCCCGGGGCCTTTCCACCGAGGAGCTTTTTAACTACCTTGGCAACCTCAGCCCCAGAAATAGGAGAGCCCACCACAGACTTCCCAGGCACTGTTTCCTCATAGGAAGACGTGTTGGTGGGACTGAGGAGGTCTCGCTTGGCCTGTCGGTATGCCCACTGCCTCTGGAGTCCCATGAGCCAAAAGGACCCGGTGGCTCTTTCTTCAGCTTGACAGCATCCCTCACTGCTGGTGGATTACCGCCACGACAGGCACCAAACACCTTGCGGCCACAGCTTCAATCAGCTGGCTCAACAAGAGAGGAACGGAACATGGTCCACTCAGACTCAATGTCCAGCACCTCCCTCGTGACATGTTCAAAGTTCTTCCGGACATGTTCAAAGTTCTTCAGGACACTCTGCTAGGTGTTCCCAGCAGACCCATACAATGCGTTTGGGCCTGCCGGGTCTGACCGGCATCCTCCCCTAACATCGGAGCCAGCTCACCACCAGGTGGTGGTTGGTGGAAAGCTCTGCCCCTCTCTTCACCGAGTGTCCAAAACATGAGGCCGCAAATCCCATGACACAACTACAAAGTCAATCATGCGGCCGAGGGTGTCCTTGTGCCAAGTGCACATATGGACACCCTTATGTTTGAACATTGTGTTTGTTATGGACAATCCGTGACAAGCACAAAAGTCCAATAACAAAGCACCACTTGGGTTCAGATCCGGGTGGCCATTTTTCCCAATCACGACTCTCCAGGTTTCACTGTCGTTGCCAACATAGCATTGAAGTCCACCAGCAGAACAAGGGAATCACCCGAGGGAGCACTCTCCAGTACTCCCTCAAGGGAATCCAAAAAGAGTTGGTACTCTGAGCTGCTGTTTGGTGTGTAAACACAAACAACAGTCAGGACCCGTCACCCAACCCGAAGGCTGAAGGAAGCTACCATCTCGTCTATTGGGTTTAAAGTCCAACGTGCAGGCTTTGAGCCGGGGGGCAACAAGAATTGCCACCCCAGCCTCTCATTAGTTGCAACGCCAGTGTGGAATCTCTTCCACTCTGGCGTTGCAAGTAATGAAAGTTCAGCTCAGTCCAGCCCCTCTGAGAGAACAGGTTCCAGAGCCCTTGCTGTGAGTCCAACTATATCTAGCCGGGAACGTCTCCACCTCATGCACCAGCTCAGGCTCCTTCCCTCCCAGCGAGGTGACGTTCCATGTCCCAAGAGCGAGCTTATGTAGCCGATAATCGGACCACCAAGTGCCCTGCCTTCGGCTTCCGCCCAGCTCACACTGCACCCTCTATGACCCAGCCCATGAGTGGTGAGCCCTGGAGGGCCCCCTGGAGGGCCCCCTCCAGGGCTGGATGCCCATCCACGTTGCCTCTTCGAGCTGAGCACGGCAGGGCCCCATGGGGACAGGCCCGTCAATCGCCATCGTGCCACACCTCTGGGCCTGGCTCCACAGGGGAGCCACGGTGACCTGCGTCCGGGCGAGAAAAAATATAGGTCCTCAATTGTACTTTTAATAAAGGTCTTTGAGCTGCTCTTTGTCTGATCCCTCACCTAGGACCTGTTTGTCCTGGATCAGTGGGACAAGCAAACCACAAAGGTGGCGGCTCAGAAAGCAGTTTATATAAATATAACTCCAAAACCAAACATGCAATATGTCTAAACATGCCTGTAATATTGTATCAATGTGACTTTTCCTAGAATCGGTTGTTTTTGTAAGGTTTGCAAATACAAAAATTAGGTTTTACTCACAATGACAAAATCACACTCAATATGACAGTTATTTAAACATAACTCATAAACCACACAAAAAAATGGCTAATAATGCCTGAAATAATGAATCATTGGGAGTTTTACTGTTTTATATTTTGCAAACACAAAAAGTAGTTTTTTACTTGACTGTAATGTTCTTAGAACCCTGAGATAATGGGAAAAAAGCAATAAAAATGTATTTAAACCTAACTCCTAAACAACACATGCAAAATGGCTAATAATGCCTAGGGAGACATGTAACGTTGTTAGTTTAAAAAAATGATCTTTTGTAAAGATATCAAAGACACAAGCTAGTTTTTTTTATTCAATATGACAGTCATACTAAATATGAAAGTTATATAAACATAACTCCAAAACCAAACATGTGTCATGTCTAAAAATGCCTGTAATAATGTATTTATGTGAGTTTGTAAGGTTTGCAAAAACAAAAAGTAGTTTTTTACTCAATATGATAGTAATGTTCTTAGAATCCTGAGATAATGCGAAAAAAGCAATACAAATGTATTCAAACACAAATTTTAAACCAAACATGTAAAATGTCTAAAAAAATCCTGTAATATTGAATCTATATAAGTTTTACTAGAATCAATTGTTTTTGTAAGGTTTGCAAATACAAAAATTAGGTTTTACACATAATGACATTAAAACTGTAACACTCAATATGACAATTATTTATTTATAACTCCTAACCACACATGAAACATGTCTAATAATGCGTGAAAAAATGTATCTTTGTGAGTGTTACTAGAAACATTTTCTTTTGTAAGGTTTGCAAAGACAGGTTAGTTTTTTTTTACTCAATATGACAGTATAACTGCCACACTCAATATGACAGTTATTTAAACATAACTCAAACTACACATGAAAAATGATTAACAATGCCTGAAATAATGCATTCTTGTAAGTTTTACTCGAAACATATGCTTTTTTAAGGCTTGCAAACACAAAAATTATTTCTTTACTCAATATGACAGTAATGTTCTAAAATTCTGAGAAAATACGAACAAATTAAAAAAAATGATTCCAACATAATTCCTAAACCAAATATGCAAAAGGTCTAAAAATGTCTGTAATATTGAATCCATGTGAGTTTTACTACATTTAAATGATTTTGTAAGGTTTGCAAATACATAAATTAGGTTTTACTTACTATGTCATAACTGACAGTATATGACAGTTATTTAACCATAACTCAAACCACACATTAAAAATGGCTAATAATGCCTGAAATAATGCATCCTTGGCCGTTTTACTCGAAACACATGCTTTTTTAAATCTTGCAAACACAAAAAGTAGTTTTTTTTACTCAATATGACTGTAATGTTCTTAAAATCCCGAGATAATGCGAAAAAAGCAATAAAAATGTATTTAAACATTACTCCTAAACAACATATGCAAAATGGCTAATAATGCCTGGAAACATGTATCTTTGTTAGTTTTACTGGAAAAATGATCTTTTGTAAAGTTTGCAAAGACACAAACCAGTTTTTTTTTTATTCAATATGACAGTATAACAGTCATATTAAATATGAAAGTTATATAAACATAACTCCAAAACCAAACATGTGTCATGTCTAAAAATGCCTGTAATAATGTATTAATGTGAGTTTGTAAGGTTTGCAAAAACAAAAAGTAGTTTTTTACTCAATATGAAAGTAATGATCTTAGAATCCTGAGATAATGCGAAAAAAGCAATAAAAATGTATTCAAACATAACTCCTAAACAACCCAGGCAAAATGGGTAATAATGCCTGGAGACATGTATCTTTGTTAGTTTTACTAAAAAATGTATTTTTTGTAAAGTTTGCAAAGACACAAGCTAGTTGTTTTTATTCAATAAGACAGTATAACAGTCATACTACATATGAAAGTTATATAAACATAACTCCAGAACCAAACGTGTGTCATGTCTAAAATTACCTATAATAATGTATTTATGTGAGTTTGTAAGGTTTGCAAAAACAAAAAGTAGTTTTTTCCTCAATATGAAAGTAAGGATTTTAGAATCCTGAGATAATGCGAAAAAAGCAACAAAAATGTATTTAAACATAATTCCTAAACAACCCATGCAAAATGGCTAATAATGCCTGGAGACATGTATCTTTGTTAGTTTTACTAGAAAAATGATCTTTTGTAAAGATATCAAAGACAAAAGCTAGTTTTTTTTTATTCAATATGACTTTATAACAGTCCTACTAAATATGAAAGTTATCAAAACATAACTCCAAAACCAAACATGTGTTATGTCTAAAAATGCCTGTAATAATGTATTTATGTGAGTTTGTAAGGTTGGCAAAAATAAAAAGTAGTTTTTTACTCAATATGAAAGTAATGATCTTAGAATCCTGAGATAATGCGAAAAAAGCAATAAAATGTATTTAAACATAATTCCTTAACAACCAATGCAAAATGGGTAATAATGCCTGGAGACATGTATCTTTGTTAGTTTTACTAGAAAAATGATCTTTTGTAAAGTTTGCAAAGACACAAGCTAGTTTTTTTTTATTCAATATGACAGTATAACAGTCATACTAAATATGAAAGTTATATAAACATAACTCCAAAACCAAACATGTGTCATGTCTAAAAATGCCTGTAATAATGTATTAATGTGAGTTTGTAAGGTTTGCAAAAACAAAAAGTAGTTTTTTACTCAATATGAAAGTAATGATCTTAAAATCCTGAGATAATGCGAAAAAAGCAATAAAAATGTATTTAAACATAATTCCTAAACAACCCATGCAAAATGGGTAATAATGCCTGGAGACATGTATCTTTGTTAGTTTTACTAGAAAAATGATCTTTTGTAAAGTTTGCAAAGACACAAGCTAGTTTTTTCTTATTCAATATGACAGTATAACAGTCATACTAAATATGAAAGTTATATAAACATAACTCCAAAACCAAACATGTGTCATGTCTAAAAATGCCTGTATTAATGTATTAATGTGAGTTTGTAAGGTTTGCAAAAACAAAAAGTAGTTTTTTACTCAATATGAAAGTAATGATCTTAGAATCCTGAGATAATGCGAAAAAAGCAATAAAAGTGTATTTAAACATAACTCCTAAACAACCCAGGCAAAATGGGTAATAATGCCTGGAGACATGTATCTTTGTTAGTTTTACTAGGAAATGTATATTTTGTAAAGTTTGCAAAGACACGAGCTAGTTGTTTTTATTCAATAAGACAGTATAACAGTCATACTAAATATAAAAGTTATATAAACATAACTCCAGAACCAAACGTGTGTCATGTCTAAAATTGCCTATAATAATGTATTTATGTGAGTTTGTAAGGTTTGCAAAAACAAAAAGTAGTTTTTTCCTCAATATGAAAGTAAGGATTTTAGAATCCTAAATAATGCGAAAAAAGCAATAAAAATGTATTTGAAGATAATTCCTAAACAACCCATGCAAAATGGCTAATAATGCCTGGAGACATGTATCTTTGTTAGTTTTACTAGAAAAATGATATTTTGTAAAGTTTGCAAAGACACAAGCTAGTTTTTTTTAATTCAATATGACAGTATAACAGTCATATTAAATATAAAAGTTATATAAACATAACTCCAAAACCAAACATGTGTCATGTCTAAAAATGCCTGTAATAATGTATTTATGTGAGTTTGTAAGGTTTGCAAAAACAAAAAGTAGTTTTTTACTCAATATGAAAGTAATGATCTAAGAATCCTGAGATAATGCGGAAAAAACTAATAAAAATGTATTTTAAACATAATTCCTAAACAACCCATGCAAAATGGGTAATAATGCCTGGAGACATGTATCTTTGTTAGTTTTACTAGAAAAATGATCTTTTGTAAAGTTTGCAAAGACACAAGCTAGTTTTTTTTATTCAATATGACAGTATAACAGTCATACTAAATATAAAAGTTATATAAACATAACTCCAGAACCAAACGTGTGTCATGTCTAAAATTGCTTATAATAATGTATTCATGTGGGTTTGTAAGGTTTGCAAAAACAAAAAGTAGTGTTTTACTCAATATGAAAGTAATGATCTTAGAATCCTGAGATAATGCGAAAAAAGCAATACAAATGTATTCAAACACAATTTTTAAACCAAACATGTGAATTGTCTAAAAATGCCTGTAATATTGAATTTATGTAAGTTTTACTAGAATCAATTGTTTTTGTAAGGTTTGCAAATACAAAAATTAGGTTTTACACATAATGACATTATAACTTTAACACTCAATATGAAAGTTATTTAATTATAACTCCTAAATACACATGAAACATGTCTAATAGCGTGAAAAAAATTATCTTTGTGAGTGTTGCTAGAAACATTTTCTTTTGTAAGGTTTGCAAAGACACAAGTTAGATTTTTTTAACTCAATATGACAGTATAACGCCACACTCAATATGACAGTTATTTAAACATAACTCCTAAACCACACCTGAAAAATGGCTAATAATGCCTGAAATAATGCATATTTGGGAGTTTTACTGGAAACATATGCTTTTTTTAAGGCTTGCAAACACAAAAATTATTTGTATTGTATTATGTATTACAACATAATTCCTAAACCAAACATGCAAAATGTCTGAAAATGCCTGTAATATTGAATCCATGTGAGTTTTATTGGAATCAGTTGTATGGTTTGCTAATACAAAAATTGGGTTTTATGACAAACACAAGTTAGTTTTTTTACTCAATATAACAGTTTAGCTGTCATACTATATATGAAAGTTATATAAACATAACTCCAAAACCAAACCATTATGTCCAAAACTGCCTGTAATATTGTATATATGTGAGTTTTACTAGCATCAGGGTTGCAAATACAAAAATTGGGTTTTATGACAGTATACTGTCACACTCAATATGACAGTTATTTAAACATAACTCAAACAACACATGCAAAATAGCTAATAATGCCTGGAGCATGTATCTTAGTTAGTTTTACTAGAAAAATGGTATTTTGTAAGGTTTGCAAAGACACAAGTTAGTTGTTGTTTTTATTCAATATGACAGTATAACTGTCATACTAAATATGAAAGTTATATAAACATAATTCTAAAACCAAACATGCATTGTGTCTAAAAATGCCTGTAATATTGTATCTGTGTGAGTTTAACTAGATTTAGTTGTTTTTGTAAGGTTTGCAAATACAAAATAAGGGTTTTACTCACTATGACAGTTTACTGTCACACTCAATCTGACAGTTTTTTATTTAAACATAACTCCTAAACCACACATGCAAAATGGCTAATAATGCCTGGAGATATGTATCTTTGTGAGTTTTACTAGAAACATTATATTGTGTCAGGTTTAGTTAGTTTTTGTACTCAATCTGACAGTATAACTGTCATTCTAAATCCATCCATTTTCTTCCGCTTATCCGAGGTCGGGTTGCGGGGGCAGCAGCCTGAGCAGAAAATCCCAGACTTCCCTCTCCCCAGCCACTTCGTCCAGCTCTTCTCGGGGTATTCCGAGGCGTTCCCAGGCCAGCCGGGGACATAGTCTTTCCAATGTGTCCTAGGTCTTCCCCTTGGCCTCCTGCCACACCTCCCTAGAGGCGTTCGGGTGGCATCCTGAGCAGATGCCCGAACCACCTTATGGCTCCTCTCAATGTGGAGGAGCAGCGGCTTTACTTTGAGTTCCTCCCGGATGACAGAGCTTCTCACCCTGTCTCTAAGGGAGAGACCCACCACCCGGCAGAGGAAACGCATTTCGGCCATTTGTCCTTTCGGTCATAACCCAAAGCTGGGAACGTAGATCGACGGTAAATTGACAGCTTTTCCTTCTGGCTCAGCTCCTTCTTCACCACAACGGATCGATATAGCGTCCTCAATACTGAAGACGACGCACCGAAACCGCCTGTGGATCTCTCTATCCTCACTCGTGAACAAGACTCCTAGGTACTTGAACTCCTCCACTTGGTGCAAGATCTCCTCCCCAACCTGGAGATGGCACTCGACCCTTTCCTGCGCGAGAACCATGGACTTGGACTTGGAGGTGCTGATTCTCATCCCAGTCGCTTCACACTCAAGGACCCTGCCGAGAGTATAGACCTGGTCAACCGTTCCACGACCAGGATGAAAACCACACTGTTCGTCCTGGATCCGAGTTTCCTCCTCTCCAGTACACATGAATAGACCTTACCGGGAAGGCTGAGGAGTGTGTTTCACGATAGTTGGAACACACCCTCCGGTTCCCCTTCTTAAAGAGAGGAACCACCACCCCGGTGTGCCAATCCAGAGGTACCACCCCCAATGTTCACGCGATGTTGCAGAGTCTTGTCAACCAAGACAGCCCCACAGTATCCAGAGCCTTAAGGAACTCATCCACCACCGGGGCCTTGCCACAGAGGAGCTTTTTAACTAACTAGGCAACCTAAGCCCCAGAAATAGGAGAGTCCACCACAGATTCCCCAGGCACTGCTTGGCCTGTCGGTATGCCCGCTGCCTCTGGAGTCCCATGAGCCAAAAGGACCCGATAGGCTCTTTCTTCAGCTTGACGGCATCCCTCCCTGCTGGTGGCCACCAGCGGGTTCTAGGATTACCGCCACGACAGGCACCAAACACCTTGCGGCCACAGCTCCAATCAGCAGGCTCGACAAGAGAGGCACGGAACATGGTCCACTCAGACTCAATGTCCAGCACCTCCCTCGTGACATGTTTAAAGTTCTTCCTTATGTTTGAACATTGTGTTTGTTATGGACAATCCGTGACGAGCACAAAAGTCCAATAACAAAGCACCACTTGGGTTCAGATCCGGGTGGCCATTTTTCCCAATCACGACTCTCCAGGTTTCACTGTCCTTGCCAACATGAGCATTGAAGTCCCCCAACAGAACAAGGGAATCACCCGAGGGAGCACTCTCCAGTACTCCCTCAAGGGAATCCAAAAAGAGTGGGTACTCTGAGCTACTGTTTGGTGCGTAAACACAAACAACAGTCAGGACCCGTCACCCAACCCGAAGGCGGAGGGAAGCTACCATCTCGTCTACTGGGTTAAAGTCCAACGTGCAGGCTTTGAGCAACAACAATTGCCACCCCAGCCTCTCATTGCTTGCAACGCCAGAGTGGAAGAGAGTCCAGCCCCTCTTGAGAGAACAGGTTCCAGAGCCCTTGCTGTGCGTCGAAGTGAGTCCAACTATATCTAGCCGGAACTTCTTCACCTCGCGCACCAGCTCAGGCTCTTTCCCTCCCAGCGAGGTGACGTTCCACGTCCCAAGAGCGAGCTTATGTAGCCGATAATCGGACTGCCAAGTGCCCTGCCTTCGGCTGCCGCCCAGTTCACACTGCATCCGACCTCTATGACCTCAATGGGCCCATGAGTGGTGAGCCCATTGGAGGGTTGACCCACGTTGCCTCTTCGAAATAAGCCCGGCAGGGCCCCATGGAGACAGGCCCGGCCACCAGTCGCTCGCCATCGTGCCCCACCTCTGCGCCTGGCTCCACAGGGGAGCCACGGTGACCTGCGCCTGGGCGAGAAAAAATCTAGGTCCTCGATTTGTACTTTTCATAAAGGTCTTTGAGCTGCTCTTTGTCTGATCCCTCACCTAGGACCTTTTCTCAGGGGATCCCGAGGCGTTCCCAGGCCAGCCGGGAGACATAGTGTTCCCAATGTGTCCTGGGTCTTCCCCGTGGCCTCCAGGATGACAGAGCTTCACCTTCACCAGGGGTGTCAAACTCAAATACAGAGTGGGCCAAAGTTTAAAACTGAACAAAGCCGCGGGCCAAGGTTGAACAAATTAACCTTTTAATAGGGACCCAAACACGTTTTGCATTGAATATTAAACAAGCAAGGCTTATATAACTTTATAGTGACATGCAAAATGGAGTTTCAAATAATAATAATAATAATTAAAAAATATCAATTGCATATCAAATATAATTTAAATACAAATTGAATGCCTCTTTTCTATTTGCAGCCTTCTGAGGTAAATATCAACATTAACTTTATCCACAGGCTAATAAATTTGAAAATAAAATAACAATGAATAAAACAACCATTCAGGACTTTAAACTGCTCAGTTTGCAACACACTGATCTAATTTGATGTGCCCAAGCCAGATACCTGGCATCTTTTTTTAGATGCTAGTTCTTTAATGTCGGGGCTCAGGCTTTGAGCTGAGGCAACTTTCATTATCGAACAAGATGTTCAACAGTCATATCTCGTACACCCAATTCTAACATCATTCAGACCCAGTCACAAGATATGTGCAGCTACAGCACGCATACACAAATGAATGCAACGCATACTTCATCAACAGCGATACAGGTTACACTGAGGGTGCCAGTATAAAAAACTTTAACACTGTTAGAAATATACGCCACACTGTGAACCCACACCAAACAAAAATAAAAAACACTTTTCGGGAGAACATCCGCACCGTAACACAACATAAACACAAAAGAACAAATACCCAGAATCTTTTGCAGCACTATCTTTCGGGACGCTACAAAATACACCCCCGCTACCACCAAACCTCCCCCCCCCCCCCCCCACACACACACACCTTGTAGCGTCTCGGAAGATTTAGTGCTACAAAGGGTTCTGGGTATTTGTTGTGTTGTGTTTATGTTGTGTTACGGTGCGGATGTTCTCCCGAAATGTGTTTGTCATTCTTGTTTGGTGTGGATTCACAGTGTGGCGTATATTTCTAAAAGTGTTCAAGTTTTTTATTTGGCTACCGTCTGTGTAACCTGTATCGCTGTTGATGAAGTATGCGTTGCATTCAATTGTGTGTGGGTGCAGAAGCTGCACTGACATGAAACTGGGCTGGCACTCGTTTGACTAGCTGGAAAAAAAAAAAAAAATTCGGGCGGAGTGCTGGAGTCACTCCCGGGAGGGTTGGCAAGTATTAGAAGTAGCGGCACTGCCGCAATGTATAATCGAAGGTCCAGCTTTAGTGTTAATTTGATATTGCCTCAAGGGCCAAGTCAAATTACACGTTGGGCCAAATTTGGCCCACGGGCCAGAGTTTGACACCCATGACCTTCACTGTAAAAAATTACTGTAAAAATAAAAAATAAAATTACAGTTATATACTCCATCCATCCATCCATTTTCTACCGCTTATTCCCTTCGGGGTCGCGGGGGGTGCTGGAGCCTATCTCAGCTACAATCAGGCGGAAGGTGGGGTACACCCTGGACAAGTCGCCACCTCATCGCAGGGCCAACACAGATAGACAGACAACATTCACACTCACATTCACACACTAGGGCCAATTTAGTGTTGCCAATCAACCTATCATGTTCTTCTTAAATGCAGTTAAGTACTGTAAATTTTGTTGCATTTTTCAAAAAAAATCGACCAGCAGTAAGTTACTGTAAAACCTACAGTGTAATTCAGTATTTTTCAGACTTGTTTCTTGGGTCCGCCCACAATTCGTCCAACCGAGCTTCATTTCACCTGGCCGACCCTGCTAAATCCATCCTACTGCATCGTGTGTTTTTGATAACAAGGTAAGAGTCACTTGTACCTTGATGTGTCATTTTCTGTTTGAATTACTTTATATATATATTTATAAAGTCCGAAATGACATAGCGTCACAGTCAGCATCACAGACACTATCGTTGACCACGCGCATGTACCGCCGCATGCTAGCTAGCTAAGTTTTCTTCTTTTTTGTCATAGTCATCATAAAAGATGATAACTTGCAACATATGTGCTACGACTTGCAGCAATGTATTTGCGTATGTTAGACACATGCGAAGTCATAGTTGTATGCCTAATGCATCGTTTAAGTGTGCTTTCCCTAAATGCACAAGAGTTTTTTCCAACTTCTCAGCCTTCAAAACTCACAGCCGTCGTCATAAATATGGCAAGAGTAGGACTGATATGTATAGCGCAGAAGGTTTACATGTCTCATGTAGCGCGAAGTGCGATGATATACGGGCCCTTCTCCTGCATTTGAAAAGTCATATTACCGAAGGTAGGACAGTTACGTGCCCCTTCAGTCAATGTGAAAAAAGATTTACAGTTAAGTCTACTTTCACATTGCACGCGTCAAGGAAGCACTACGGCTACACTGAACGAAGTTTGACTTGATCAACAGCAAATCCAAGCAGCTCTTGTGTTATTAACACTGATGATGACTATTGTGATATGCAACTTGAGAATTCAGGATATTCCTGTTATGAAGACATGGAGGTCTACTTGCATTAAAAAAATGTTCACAGCACTGAAAAAAGGTTGAGAACCACTGCCTTAGGACAGTGGTTCTCAACCTTTTTTCAATGATGTACCCCTGTGAACATTTTTTAAATTCAAGTACCCCCTAATCAGAGCAAAGCATTTTTGGTTGAAAAAAAGAGATAAAGAAGTAAAATACAACACTATGTCATCAGTTTCTGATTCATTAAATTGTATAACAGTGCAAAATATTGCTCATTTGTTGTGGTCTTTCTTGAACTATTTGGAAAAAAAGATATAAAAATAACTAAAAACTTGTTGAAAAATAAACAAGTGATTCAATTATAAATAAAGATTTTTACACATAGAAGTAATCAACTTAAAGTGCCCTCTTTGGGGATTGCAATAGAGATCCATCTGGATTCATGAACTTCATTCTCAACATTTCTTCACAAAAAAAGAAATCTTTAACATCAATATTTATGGAACATGTCCACTACGCTTTAACCAAGCCTCCATTGTTTTCTACATGGATAGTTGATTGACAGTTGGTGCCGTGTGGCACCGCCAGGTAGAGTCAAACCATCATGGCATGGGGGAAACTCTGGCTTTATGGTAATGAATGGAATAGCCTACTTGATTAGTTGTTCAGTTTATGAACTTACATTCATATTTTGTCGAAGTATTATTCAATAAATATATTTATAAAGGATTTTTGAATTGTTGCTATTTTTAGAATATTTAAAAAAAATCTCACGTACCCCTTGGCATACCTTCAAGTACCTGCAGGAGTACGCGTACCCCCATTTGAGAACCACTGCCTTAGGAGACTAGATGTAAACAGAGGAAAGAGAGAGCGAGTGAGGTGGCCATTCCAAATACTTTTAAAATGCTACCCATATTGGATACTGTTTAGGAACATAAACTGCATTTCTTGACTGTACCAGTTGCTGGTGACAAAGTCACAATAAAACGTTGGATGATCAGCATGGAAGGTGATGTCATCTGCAAGGGCGTCCAACCTAGCTTAATCTCAGGGCTTGCTGCCCTTCTTGCCACATACTATGTGTTCAACTTGGAATACCAAGAGGAAGGTCCTCGGACATTGGAATTTGTTCAAAGGTAAATCCTCTTGATACTGTTAAAATACTGTTAGGATATTTTATTTTATATTTCTCACCTCTGTTCAGGAATTTGACTTGTCATTTCCCCAATTGTGTGCCTTAAATCAATGACTCTTCTGTTCCTTTGTGGACCTTCTTATTAGGGACCGAAGCACCAGTTTGACTCTAGGATACAGAGAAGGTAGGTAATGTGCAGGTAAAGATATGTTGACTGGGTCAAAGAAGGAAGCACCTGTTTGACCCCAGGATGCAGAAAAAGTAGATAATTTGCAGGTAAAGACATGTTGACTGGATGATGGCAGGAAGCACCAGCTTGACCCGAGAATGCAGAGCAAGTAGGTAATGTGCGGGTGAAGATATGTTGAATGGGTAAAGGCAGGAAGCACCAGTGTGACCCCACCATGCAGGGAAGGTAGGTAATGTGCGGGTGAAGGTATGTTGAATGGGTGAAAGAAGGAAGCGCAGGTGTGGTCGAGGCCATGCAGACAAGGTAGGTATGTGCAGGTGAAGATATGTTGTATGGTGAAAGAAAGAAGCACCAGTGTGACCCAAGGATGCAGGGAAGGTAGGTAATGTGCAGGTAAAGATATGTTGAATGGGTGAAGGCAGGAAACACCAGCTAGACGCCAGGATACAGAGAAGGTAGGTAATGTGCAGGTATAGATATGTTGAATGAGTAAAGGCAGGAAACACCAGCTTGACTCCAGGATATAGAGAAGGTAGGTAATGTGCAGGTAAAGATATGTTGAATGGGTAAAGGTAGAAAGCACCAGCGTGACCACACTATGCAGAGAAGGTAGGTAATGTGCAGGTAAAGATATGTTGAATGGGTAAAGGCAAGAAGCACCAGTGTGACCCCAGGATGCAGAGAAGATAGGTAATGAGCAGGTAACGATATGTTAAATGGGTGAAAGCAGGAAACATCAGCGTAAATACACGGTCCCGTAGATGGAGAGAAAACATGAATAGAGAGAGGGGTTGGGGAGGCTTTAGCATTGTCTTCCTCTCTGAATTTGTCTTAATGGGTTTTAGAGCATTCACTCATCTACAGCTGTGGTTATGGTATAGGCTCACATATATCCTAAAATTGATATTAATATTTGTGCAGTGCATATTCCTAAATAACAATGTGAGGGGGGTTCTGTATCGACTACAAGTAATCTTCAATCACAACAGAATATCTAATATGCTTTCTCTCTTTTTTAGGCGATTCATTGGCGTTAACCCTGAGAGGGGAACAAAGGCTAGCCAGGGAAAGGTGGTGTCCAAGAAGACCGGGAAGCTGGTCCAGAAAAAGGCAGTAACTGTAAATCCTCACGTAGCCACCCTTATAAAACATCTCACAGACTTTGAGTGGGGCTTTATGTAGCCGACAACTAAACACTGGACTCGTGTTCAGTGTTTTGTCTCCAGTTAGAAATTAAGTGGACATGTTATAAATGTTAAAATGCTTTACTGAAAATAAGAAGAATGCACTAAATGTACATTGAATGTATTTGATGCACTTTAAAATAATTGGTTAATAAAAACATAATCTTGCAAGGCCATTTCTCCAGTCATTTTTATGCCAGCAGATTGCAGGGGTTTTGATTTTGAAAAATTAAAAGTTCAACTCATTAACTTCTAGTGGCATTATACTGTAAAGCTCAGTCTATAGTGCTTACAATTATTTTACTGTAATTAACTGTTAATGGATATTACAGTAGATACACTAAAATAACAGTGTAATGCCGCTAAACAGATGACAGTATTATGCTGTGAAGCGTATATTTGATACAGCACAGTACTGTGATACTTTTTACAGTAATAAACTGTAGTGATAAATCACAGTATGTGTGCTGTAGAAAAACAGTTTTATACTGGAACCATTAGCTGCCAGTAGGTTACTGTAATTAAACGGTGAAAATTCTTACAGTAAGGGAGAGACCCGCCACCCAGCGGAGAAAACTCATTTCGGCCGCCAGCCTGTGCATCTCACGATCCACTCTTCCCTCACTCATGAACAAGAGTCCAGGTACTTGAACTCATCCACTTGGGGCAAGATCTCCTGCCCAACCTCGAAATGGCACTCCACCCTTTCCCGGGCGAGAACCTCGGACTTGGAGGTGCTGATTCTCATCCCAGTCGCTTCACACTCGGCTGCGAACCAATCCAATGAGAGCTGAAGATCCTGGCCAGTTAAAGCCATAAGGACCACATCATCTGCAAAAAGGAGAGACCTAATCCTGCAGCCACCAAACCGGATCCCCTCAACGCCATGACTGCGCCTAGAAATTCTGTCCATAAAATTTATGAACACATTTGGTGACTAAGGGCAGCCAACACGAGGGTTGGACTTCGGTCCAACCCTCACTGGAAAGGGGTCCGACATACTGCTGGCAATGCGGACCAAGCTCTGACACTGATCATACAGGGAGCGACCCGCCACAATCAGACATGCCGATACCCCATACTCTCTGAGCACTCCCCACAGGACTTCCCGGGGTGGCCACGGTCGAATGTCTTCTCCAAGTCCACAAAGCACATGTAGACTGGTTGGACAAACTCCCATGCACACTCAAGGACCCTGCCGAGAGTATAGAGCTGGTCTACCGTTCCACGACCAGGACGAAAACCACACTGTTCGTCCTGGATCCGAGGTTCCTCCTCTCCAGTACACATGAATAGACCTTACCGGGAAGGCTGAGGAGTGTGATCCACGATAGTTGGAACACACCCTCCGGTTCCCCTTCTTAAAGAGAGGAACCACCACCCCGGTCTGCCAATCCAGAGGTACCGCCCCTGATGTCCATGCGATGTTGCAGAGTCTTGTCAACTAAAACAGCCCCACAGCATCCAGAGCCTTAAGGAACTCCGGACGGAGCTCATCCACCCCCGCGGCCTTGCCACCGAGGAGCTTTTTAACTACCTTGGCAACCTCAGCCCCAGAAATAGGAGAGCCCACCACAGATTCCCCAGGCACTGCTTGGCCTGTCGGTATGCCCGCTGCCTCTGGAGTCCCATGAGCCAAAAGGACCAGATAAGCTCTTTCTTCAGCTTGACGGCATCCCGCACTGCTGGTGGCCACCAGCGGGTTCTAGGATTACCGCCACGACAGGCACCAAACACCTTGCGGCCACAGCTCCAATCAGCTGGCTTGACAAGAGAGGCACGGAACATGATCCATTCAGACTCAATGTCCAGCACCTCCTTTGTGACATGTTCAAAGTTCCTCCAGTGGTAGCAAAAGAAACTCTCTCTGACAGGAGACTGCTAGGCATTCCCAAAAGACTCTCACAATGCGTTTGGGCCTGCCAGGTCTGTCCGGGATCCTACCCCACCATCGGAGCCAGCTCACCAGGTGGTGATCGGTAGAAAGCTCGCCCCTCTCTTCCCCCGAGTGTCCAAAACATGAGGCCGCAAATCCCATGACACAACTACAAAGTCAATCATGGAACTGCGGCCGAGGGTGTCCTGGTGCCAAGTGCACATATGGACACCCTTATGTTTGAACATTGTGTTTGTTATGGACAATCCGTGACGAGCACAAAAGTCCAATAATAAAGCACCACTTGGGTTCAGATCCGGGTGGCCATTTTTCCCAATCACGACTCTCCAGGTTTCAAAGTCGTTGCCAACATGAGCGTTGAAGACCCCCAGCAGAACAAAGGAATCACCCGAGGGAGCACTCTCAAGGGAATCCAAAAAGAGTGGGTACTCTGAGCTGCTGTTTGGTGCGTAAACACCAACAACAGTAAGGACCCGTCACCCAACTTGAAAGTGGAGGGAAGTTACCATCTCGTCTTCTGGGTTAAGTCCAACGTGCAGGCTTTGAGCCGGGGGGCAACAAGAATTGCCAACCCAGCCTCTCATTACTTGCAACGCCAGAGTGGAAGAGAGTCCAACCCCTCTTGAGAGAACAGGTTCCAGAGCCTTTGCTGTGCGTCGAAGTGAGTCCAGCTTTATCTAGCCGGGAACTTCTCCACCTCGCGAGGTGACGTTCCACGTCCCAAGAGCGAGCTTATGTAGCCGATAATCGGACCGCCAAGTGCGCTGCCTTCGGCTTCCACCCAGCTAACACTGCACCCGACCTCTATGACCCAGCCCATGAGTGGTGAGCCTATTGCAGGGGGGACCCACGTTGCCTCTTCGAGCTGGGCCCCATGGGCACCAGTCGCTCGCCATCGTGCCCCACCTCTGGGCCTGGCTCCACAGGGGAGCCACGGTGACCCGCGTCCGGGCGAGAAAATATTTAGGTCCTCGATTTGTACTTTTCATAAAGGTCTTTGAGCTGCTCTTTGTCTGATTCCTCACCTAGGACCTGTTTGTCTTGGGGGACCCTACCAGGGGGCATAGAAGCCCCCGGACAACATAGCTCCTAGGATCAGTGGGACACGCAAACCACAAAGGTGGCGGCTCAAAAAGCAGGTTATATAAACATAACTCCAAAACCAAACATGCAAAATGTCTAAAAATGCCTGTAATATTGAATCCATGTGAGTTTTACTAGAATCATTTGTTTTTGTAAGGTTTGCAAATACAAAAATTGAGTTTTATGACAGACACAAGTTAGTTTTTTTACTCATTATAACAGTATAGATGTCATACTATATATTAAAGTTATATAAACATAACTCCAAAACCAAACGTGCATTATGTCCAAAATTGCCTGTAATATTGTATAGATGTGAGTTTTACTAGAATCAGGTTTGCAAATACAAAAATTGGGTTTTATGACAGTATACTGTCACACTCAATATGACAGTATAACTGTCATACTAAATCCATCCATTTTCTTCCGCTTATCCGAGGTCGGGTTGCGGGGGCAGCAGCCTAAGCAGAAAGCCCAGACTTCCCTCTCCCCAGCCACTTCGTCCAGCTCTTCTCGGGGGATCCCGAGGCGTTCCCAGGCCATAGTCTTTCCAATGTATCATAGGTCTTCCCCATGGCCTCCTGCCGTTCGGACCTAGGGAGGCGTTCGGGTGGCATCCTGAGCAGATGCCCGAACCATCTCATCTGGCTCCTCTCAATGTGGAGGAGCAGCGGCTTTACACTGAGTTCCTCCCAGATGACAGAGCTTCTCACCCTATCTCTAAGGGAGAGACCCACCACCCGGCGGAGGAAACTCATTTCGGCCGCTTGTACCCGTGACCTTGTCCTTTCGGTCATAACCCAAAGCTCATGACCATAGGTGAGGATGGGAACGTTGATCGACCGGTAAATTGAAAGCTTTTCCTTCTGGCTCAGCTCCTTCTTCACCACAACGGATCGATATAGCGTCCTCATTACTGAAGACGCCGCAGCGATCCGCCTGTAGATCTTAAAATCCACTCTATCCTCACTCGTGAACAAGACTCCTAGGTACTTGAACACCTTCACTTGGGGCAAGATCTCTTTCCCAACCTCGAGATGGCACTCCACCCTTTCCCGGGCGAGAACCATGGACTCGGACTTGGAGGTGCTGATTCTCATCCCAGTCGCTTCACTGCGAACCGATCCAATGAAAGCTGAAGATCTTGGCCAGTTGAAGCCATCAGGACCACATCATCTGCAAAAAGCAGAGACCTAATCCTGCAGCCACCAAACCAGGCGCAGTCATGGCGTTGAGGAGATCCTCAAAGCCATGACTGCGCCTAGATATTCTGTCCATTAAAGTTATGAACAGAATCGGTGACAAAGGGCAGCCTTGGCGGAGTCCAACCCTCACTGGAAAGGGGTCCGACATACTGCCGGCAATGCGGACCAAGCTCTGACACTGATCATACAGGGAGACACCCGCCACAATCAGACATGCCGATACTCCATACTCTCTGAGCACTCCCCACAGGATTTACCGGGGACCAAGGTCGAATGTCTTCTCCAAGTCCACAAAACTTATGTAGACTGGTTGGGCAAACTCCCATGCACACTCAAGGACCCTGCCGAGAGTATAGAGCTGGTCTACCGTTCCACGACCAGGACGAAAACCACACTGTTCGTCCTGGATCCGAGGTTCCTCCTCTCCATTACACATGAATAGACCTTACCGGGAAGGCTGAGGAGTGTGATCTACGATAGTTGGAACACACCCTCCGGTTCCCCTTCTTAAAGAGAGGTACCACCACCCCGGTCTGCCAATCCAGAGGTACCGCCCCCGATGTAGACGCAATGTTGCAGAGTCTTGTCAACCAAGACTGCCCCACAGCATCCAGAGCCTTAAGGAACTCCGGACGGAGCTCATACCCCCGGGGCATTGCCACCGAGGAGCTTTTTAACTACCTTGGCAACCTCAGCCCCAGAAATAGGAGAGCCCACCACAGACTTCCCAGGCACTGTTTCCTCATAGGAAGACGTGTTGGTGGGACTGAGGAGGTCTCGCTTGGCCTGTCGGTATGCCCACTGCCTCTGGAGTCCCATGAGCCAAAAGGACCCGGTGGCTCTTTCTTCAGCTTGACAGCATCCCTCACTGCTGTTGGATTACCGCCACGACAGGCACCAAACACCTTGCGGCCACAGCTTCAATCAGCTGGCTCAACAAGAGAGGAACGGTCCAGAACATGGTCCACTCAGACTCAATGTCCAGCACCTCCCTCGTGACATGTTCAAAGTTCTTCCGGACATGTTCAAAGTTCTTCAGGAGACTCTGCTAGGTGTTCCCAGCAGACCCTTACAATACGTTTGGGCCTGCCAGGTCTGACCGGCATCCTCCCCTACCATTGGAGCCAGCTCACCACCAGGTGGTGGTTGGTGGAAAGCTCTGCCCCTCTCTTCACCGAGTGTCCAAAACATGAGGCCGCAAATCCCATGACACAACTACAAAGTCAATCATGCGGCCGAGGGTGTCCTTGTGCCAAGTGCACATATGGACACCCTTATGTTTGAACATTGTGTTTGTTATGGACAATCCGTGACAAGCACAAAAGTCCAATAACAAAGCACCACTTGGGTTCAGATCCGGGTGGCCATTTTTCCCAATCACGACTCTCCAGGTTTCACTGTCGTTGCCAACATAGCGTTGAAGTCCACCAGCAGAACAAGGGAATCACCCGCGGGAGCACTCTCCAGTACTCCCTCAAGGGAATCCAAAAAGAGTTGGTACTCTGAGCTGCTGTTTGGTGTGTAAACACAAACAACAGTCAGGACCCGTCACCCAACCCGAAGGCTGAAGGAAGCTACCATCTCGTCTATTGGGTTTAAAGTCCAACGTGCAGGCTTTGAGCCGGCGGGCAACAAGAATTGCCACCCCAGCCTCTCATTGCTTGCAACGCCAGTGTGGAATCTCTTCCACTCTGGCGTTGCAAGTAATGAAAGTTCAGCTCAGTCCAGCCCCTCTGAGAGAACAGGTTCCAGAGCCCTTGCTGTGAGTCCAACTATATCTAGCCGGGAACGTCTCCACCTCATGCACCAGCTCGGACTCCTTCCCTCCCAGCAAGGTGACGTTCCATGTCCCAAGAGCGAGCTTATGTAGCCGATAATCGGACCACCAAGTGCCCTGCCTTCGGCTGCCGCCCAGCTCACACTGCACCCTCAATGACCCAGCCCATGAGTGGTGAGCCCTGGAGGGGGGATCCACGTTGCCTCTTCGAGCTGAGCATGGCTGGGCCCCATGGGGACTGGCCCGTCAATCGCCATCGTGCCACACCTCTGGGCCTGGCTCCACAGGGGAGCCACGGTGACCTGCGTCCGGGCGAGAAAAAATCTAGGTCCTCAATTGTACTTTTAATAAAGGTCTTTGAGCTGCTCTTTGTCTGATCCCTCACCTAGGACCTGTTTGTCTTGGGAGACCATAGAAGCCCCCGGACAACATAGTTCCTGGATCAGTGGGACACGCAAACCACAAGGGTGGCGGCTCAGAAAGCAGGTTATATAAATATAACTCCAAAACCAAACATGCAATATGCCTAAACATGCCTGTAATATTGTATCAATGTGAGTTTTCCTAGAATCGGTTGTTTTTGTAAGGTTTGCAAATACAAAAATTAGGTTTTACTCAAAATGACAAAATCACACTCAATATGACAGTTATTTAAACATAACTCATAAACCACACAAAAAAATGGCTAATAATGCCTGAAATAATGAATGATTGGGAGTTTTACTGAGTTTTACATTTTGCAAACACAAAAAGTATTTTTTTACTTGACTGTAATGTTCTTAGAACCCTGAGATAAAGGGAAAAAAGCAATAAAAATGTATTTAAACCTAACTCCTAAACAACACATGCAAAATGGCTAATAATGCCTAGGGAGACATGTAACGTTGTTAGTTTAAAAAAATGATCTTTTGTAAAGATATCAAAGACACAAGCTAGTTTTTTTTATTCAATATGACAGTATAACAGTCATACTAAATATGAAAGTTAAATAAACATAACTCCAAAACCAAACATGTGTCATGTCTAAAAATGCCTGTAATAATGTATTTATGTGAGTTTGTAAGGTTTGCAAAAACAAAAAGGAGTTTTTTACTCAATATGAAAGTAATGTTCTTAGAATCCTGAGATAATTCGAAAAAAGCAATACAAATGTATTCAAACACAAATTTTAAACCAAACATGTAAAATGTCTAAAAATGCCTGTAATATTGAATCTATATAAGTTTTACTAGAATCAATTGTTTTTGTAAGGTTTGCAAATACAAAAATTAGGTTTTAGACATAATGACATTAAAACTGTAACACTCAATATGACAATTATTTATTTATAACTCCTAACCACACATGAAACATGTCTAATATTGCGTGAAAAAATTTATCTTTGTGAGTGTTACTAGAAACATTTTCTTTTGTAAGGTTTGCAAAGACAGGTTAGTTTTTTTTACTCAATATGACAGTATAACTGCCACACTCAATATGACAGTTATTTAAACATAACTCTTAAACTACACATGAAAAATGATTAACAATGCCTGAAATAATGCATTCTTGTAAGTTTTACACGAAACATATGCTTTTTTAAGGCTTGCAAACACAAAAATTATTTTTTTTACTCAATATGACAGTAATGTTCTAAAATTCTGAGAAAATACGAAGAAATTAATAAAAATGATTCCAACATAATTCCTAAACCAAACATGCAAAATGTCTAAAAATGTCTGTAATATTGAATCCATGTGAGTTTTACTAGATTTAAATGATTTTGTAAGGTTTGCAAATACATAAATTAGGTTTTACTTACTATGTCATAACTGACAGTATATGACAGTTATTTAACCATAACTCAAACCACACATGAAAAATGGCTAATAATGCCTGAAATAATGCATCCTTGGCCGTTTTACTCGAAACACATGCTTTTTTAAATCTTGCAAACACAAAAAATAGTTTTTTTCCTCAATATGACTGTAATGTTCTTAAAATCCTGAGATAATGCGAAAAAAGCAATAAAAATGTATTTAAACATTACTCCTAAACAACATATGCAAAATGGCTAATAATGCCTGGAAACATGTATCTTTGTTAGTTTTACTGGAAAAATGATCTTTTGTAAAGTTTGCAAAGACACAAGCCAGTTTTTTTTTATTCAATATGACAGTATAACAGTCATATTAAATATGAAAGTTATATAAACATAACTCCAAAACCAAACATGTGTCATGTCTAAAAATGCCTGTAATAATATATTAATGTGAGTTTGTAAGGTTTGCAAAAACAAAAACTAGTTTTTTACTCAATATGAAAGTAATGATCTTAGAATCCTGAGATAATGCGAAAAAAGCAATAAAAATTTATTTAAACATAACTCCTAAACAACCCAGGCAAAATGGGTAATAATGCCTGGAGACATGTATTTTTGTTAGTTTTACTAGAAAATGTATCTTTTGTAAAGTTTGCAAAGACACAAGCTAGTTGTTTTTATTCAATAAGACAGTATAACAGTCATACTAAATATGAAAGTTATATAAACATAACTCCAGAACCAAACGTGTGTCATGTCTAAAATTGCCTATAATAATGTATTTATGTGAGTTTGTAAGGTTTGCAAAAACAAAAAGTAGTTTTTTCCTCAATATGAAAGTAAGGATTTTAGAATCCTGAGATAATGCGAAAAAAGCAATAAAAATGTATTTAAACATAATTCCTAAACAACCCATGCAAAATGGCTAATAATGCCTGGAGACATGTATCTTTGTTAGTTTTACTAGAAAAATGATCTTTTGTAAGGATATCAAAGACACAAGCTAGTTTTTTTTATTCAATATGACAGTATAACAGTCCTACTAAATATGAAAGTTATCAAAACATAACTCCAAAACCAAACATGTGTTATGTCTAAAAATGCCTGTAATAATGTATTTATGTGAGTTTGTAAGGTTTGCAAAAACAAAAAGTAGTTTTTTACTCAATATGAAAGTAATGATCTAAGAATCCTGAGATAATGCGAAAAAAGCAATAAAAATTTATTTAAACATAATTCCTAAACAACCCATGCAAAATGGGTAATAATGCCTGGAGACATGTATTTTTGTTAGTTTTACTAGAAAATGTATCTTTTGTAAAGTTTGCAAAGACACAAGCTAGTTGTTTTTATTCAATAAGACAGTATAACAGTCATACTAAATATGAACGTTATATAAACATAACTCCAGAACCAAACGTGTGTCATGTCTAAAATTGCCTATAATAATGTATTTATGTGAGTTTGTAAGGTTTGCAAAAACAAAAAGTATTTTTTTCCTCAATATGAAAGTAAGGATTTTAGAATCCTGAGATAATGCGAAAAAAGCAATAAAAATGTATTTAAACATAATTCCTAAACAACCCATGCAAAATGGCTAATAATGCCTGGAGACATGTATCTTTGTTAGTTTTACTAGAAAAATGATCTTTTGTAAGGATATCAAAGACACAAGCTAGTTTTTTTTATTCAATATGACAGTATAACAGTCCTACTAAATATGAAAGTTATCAAAACATAACTCCAAAACCAAACATGTGTCATGTCGGGGTGGCATGGCGTAGTGGGTAGAGCACCCGTGTCAGAAACCCGAGGGTTGCAGGTTCGCTCCCCGCCTCTTACCATGCCGTTGTGTCCTTGGGCAGGACACTTCACCCTTGCCCCCGGTGCCACTCACACCGGTGAATGAATGTTGAATGAATGATAGGTGGTGGTCGGAGGGGCCGTAGGCGCAAATTGGCAGCCACGCTTCCGTCAGTCTACCCCAGGGCAGCTGTGGCTACGAAAGTAGCTTACCACCACCAGGTGTGAATAAATGATGGGTTTTTAACATGTAAAGCGACTTTGGGTACTTAGAAAAGCGCTATATAAATCCCAGGTATTATTATTATTATGTCTAAAAATGCCTGTAATAATGTATTTATGTGAGTTTGTAAGGTTTGCAAAAACAAAAAGTATTTTTTTACTCAATATGAAAGTAATGATCTAAGAATCCTGAGATAATGCGAAAAAAGCAATAAAAATGTATTTAAACATAATTCCTAAACAACCCATGCAAAATGGGTAATAATGCCTGGAGACATGTATCTTTGTTAGTTTTACTAGAAAAATCATCTTTTGTAAAGTTTGCAAAGACACAAGCTAGTTTTTTTTAATTTAATATGACAGTATAACAGTCATACTAAATATAAAAGTTATATAAACATAACTCCAAAACCAAACATGTGTCATGTCTAAAAATGTCTGTAATAATGTATTTATGTGAGTTTGTAAGGTTTGCAAAAACAAAAAGTAGTGTTTTACTCAATATGAAAGTAATGATCTTAGAATCCTGAGATAATGCGAAAAAAGCAATAAAAATGTATTTAAACATAATTCCTAAACAACCCATGCAAAATGGCTAATAATGCCTGGAGACATGTATCTTTGTTAGTTTTACTAGAAAAATGATCTTTTGTAAGGATATCAAAGACACAAGCTAGTTTTTTTTATTCAATATGACAGTATAACAGTCCTACTAAATATGAAAGTTATCAAAACATAACTCCAAAACCAAACATGTGTCATGTCGGGGTGGCATGGCGTAGTGGGTAGAACACCCGTGTCAGAAACCCGAGGGTTGCAGGTTCGCTCCCCGCCTCTTACCATGCCGTTGTGTCCTTGGGCAGGACACTTCACCCTTGCCCCCGGTGCCACTCACACCGGTGAATGAATGTTGAATGAATGATAGGTGGTGGTCGGAGGGGCCGTAGGCGCAAATTGGCAGCCACGCTTCCGTCAGTCTACCCCAGGGCAGCTGTGGCTACGAAAGTAGCTTACCACCACCAGGTGTGAATAAATGATGGGTTTTTAACATGTAAAGCGACTTTGGGTACTTAGAAAAGCGCTATATAAATCCCAGGTATTATTATTATTATTATTATGTCTAAAAATGCCTATAATAATGTATTTATGTGAGTTTGTAAGGTTTGCAAAAACAAAAAGTAGTGTTTTACTCAATATGAAAGTAATGATCTTAGAATCCTGAGATAATGCGAAAAAAGCAATAAAAATGTATTCAAACACAACTTTTAAACCAAACATGTAAATTGTCTAAAAATGCCTGTAATATTGAATCTATGTAAGTTTTACTAGAATCAATTGTTTTTGTAAGGTTTGCAAATACAAAAATTAGGTTTTACACATAATGACATTATAACTTTAACACTCAATATGAAAGTTATTTAATTATAACTCCTAAATACACATGAAACATGTCTAATAGCGTGAAAAAAATTATCTTTGTGAGTGTTGCTAGAAACATTTTCTTTTGTAAGGTTTGCAAAGACACAAGTTAGTTTTTTTTAACTCAATATGACAGTATAACGCCACACTCAATATGACAGTTATTCAAACATAACTCCTAAACCACACCTGAAAAATGGCTAATAATGCCTGAAATAATGCATCTTTGGGAGTTTTACTGGAAACATATGCTTTTTTTAAGGGTTGCAAACACGAAAATTATTTTTTTACTCAATATGACAGTAATGTTCTAAAAATCCTGAGATAATGTGAAAAAAGCAATACAAATGTATTACAACATAATTCCTAAACCAAACATGCAAAATGTCTGAAAATGCCTGTAATATTGAATCCATGTGAGTTTTATTTGAATCAGTTGTATGGTTTGCTAATACAAAAATTGGGTTTTATGACAAACACAAGTTAGTTATTTTACTCAATATAACAGTTTAGCTGTCATACTATGTATGAAAGTTATATAAACATAACTCCAAAACCCAACTTGCATTATGTCCAAAACTGCCTGTAATATTGTATATATGTGAGTTTTGCTAGAATCAGGGTTGCAAATCCAAAAATTGGGTTTTATGACAGTATACTGTTACACTCAATATGACAGTTATTTAAACATAACTCAAACAACACATGCAAAATGGCTAATAATGCCTGGAGCATGTATCTTAGTTAGTTTTACTAGAAAAATGGTGTTTTGTAAGGTTTGCAAAGACACAAGTTAGTTGTTTTTTTTATTCAATATGACAGTATAACTTTCTAAATATGAAAGTTATATAAACATAACTCTAAAACCAAAAATGCATTATGTCTAAAAATGCCTGTAATGTTGTATCTGTGTGAGATTAACTAGATTTAGTTGTTTTTGTAAGGTTTGCAAATACAAAATAAGGGTTTTACTCACTATGACAGTTTACTGTCACACTCAATCTGACAGTTATTTATTTAAATATAACTCCTAAACCACACATGCAAAATGGCTAATAATGCCTGGAGATATGTATCTTTGTGAGTTTTACTAGAAACATTATATTGTGTAAGGTTTAGTTAGTTTTTGTACTCAATCTGACAGTATAACTGTCATTCTAAATCCATCCATTTTCTTCCGCTTATCCGAGGTCGGGTTGCGGGGGCAGCAGCCTGAGCAGAAAATCCCAGACTTCCCTCTCCCCAGCCACTTCGTCCAGCTCTTCTCGGGGTATTCCGAGGCGTTCCCAGGCCAGCCGGGGCCATAGTCTTTCCAATGTGTCCTAGGTCTTCCCCGTGGCCTCCTGCCACACCTCCCTAGAGGCGTTCGGGTGGCATCCTGAGCAGATGCCCGAACCACCTCATGGCTCCTCTCAATGTGGAGGAGCAGCGGGTTTACTTTGAGTACCTCCCGGATGACAGAGCTTCTCACCCTGTCTCTAAGGGAGAGACTCACCACCCGGCAGAGGAAACGCATTTCGGCCGCTTGTCCTTTCGGTCATAACCCAAAGCTGGGAATGTAGATCAACGGTAAATTGAGAGCTTTTCCTTCTGGCTCAGCTCCTTCTTCACCACAACGGATCGATATAGCGTCCTCAATACTGAAGACGCCGCACCAATCCGCCTGTGGATCTCTCGATCCACTCTATCCTCACTCGTGAACAAGACACCTAGGTACTTGAACTCCTCCACTTGGGGCAAGATCTCCTCCCCAACCTGGAGATGGCACTCGACCCTTTCCTGCTTGGACTTGGAGGTGCTGATTCTCATCCCAGTCGCTTCACACTCAAGGACCCTGCCGAGAGTATAGACCTGGTCTACCGTTCCACGACCAGGACGAAAACCACACTGTTCGTCCTGGATCCGAGTTTCCTCCTCTCCAGTACACATGAATAGACCTTACCGGGAAGGCTGAGGAGTGTGTTTCACTATAGTTGGAACACACCCTCCGGTTCCCCTTCTTAAAGAGAGGAACCACCACCCCGGTCTGCCAATCCAGAGGTGCCGCCCCCAATGTTCACGCGATGTTGCAGAGTCTTGTCAACCAAGACAGCCCCACAGTATCCAGAGCCTTAAGGAACTCATCCACCACCGGGGCCTTGCCACAGAGGAGCTTTTTAACTACCTAGGCAACTTAAGCCCCAGAAATAGGAGAGTCCACCACAGATTCCCCAGGCACTGCTCGGCCTGTCGGTATGCCCGCTGCCTCTGGAGTCCCATGAGCCAAAAGGACCCGATAGGCTCTTTCTTCAGCTTGACGGCATCCCTCACTGCTGGTGGCCACCAGCGAGTTCTAGGATTACCGCCACGACAGGCACCAAACACCTTGCGGCCACAGCTCCAATCAGCAGGCTCGACAAGAGAGGCACGGAACATGGTCCGGGTGGCCATTTTTCCCAATCACGACTCTCCAGGTTTCACTGTCGTTGCCAACAGTCCACCAGCAGAACAAGGGAATCACCCGCGGGAGCACTCTCCAGTACTCCCTCAAGGGAATCCAAAAAGAGTGGGTACTCTGAGCTGCTGTTTGGTGCGTAAACACAAACAACAGTCAGGACCCGTCACCCAACCCGAAGGCGGAGGGAAGCTACCATCTCGTCTACTGGGTTAAAGTCCAACGTGCAGGCTTTGAGCAACAACAATTGCCACCCCAGCCTCTCATTGCTTGCAACGCCAGAGTGGAAGAGAGTCCAGCCCCTCTTGAGAGAACAGGTTCCAGAGCCCTTGCTGTGCGTCGAAGTGAGTCCAACTATATCTAGCCGGAACTTCTTCACCTCCCAGCGAGGTGACGTTCCACGTCCCAAGAGCGAGCTTATGTAGCCGATAATCGGACCGCCAAGTGCCCTGCCTTCGGCTGCCACCCAGTTCACACTGCATCCGACCTCTATGACCTCAATGGGCCCATGAGTGGTGAGCCCATTGGAGGGTTGACCCACGTTGCCTCTTCGAGGCAGGGCCCCATGGAGACAGGGCCACCAGTCGCTCGCCATCGTGCCCCACCTCTGCGCCTGGCTCCACAGGGGAGCCACGGTGACCTGCGCCTGGGCGAGAAAAAATCTAGGTCCTCGATTTGTACTTTTCATAAAGGTCTTTGAGCTGCTCTTTGTCTGATCCCTCACCTAGGACCTTTTCTCAGGGGATCCCGAGGCGTTCCTAGGCCAGCCGGGAGACATAGTGTTCCCAATGTGTCCTGGGTCTTCCCCGTGGCCTCCAGGATGACAGAGCTTCACCTTCACCAGGGGTGTCAAACTCAAATACAGAGTGGGCCAAAGTTTAAAACTGAACAAAGCCGCGGGCCAAGGTTGAACAAATTAACCTTTTAATAGGGACCCAAACAAGTTTTGCATTGAATATTGAACAAGCAAGGCTTATATAACTTTATAGTGACATGCAAAATGGAGTTTCAAATAATAATAATAATTAAAAAATATCAATTGCATATCAAATACAATTTAAATAAAAATTGAATGCCTCTTTTCTATTTGCAGCCTTCTGAGGTAAATATCAACATTAACTTTTTCCACAGGCTAATACATTTGAAAATAAAATAACAATGAATAAAACAACCATTCAGGACTTTAAACTGCTCAGTTTGCAACACACTGATCTAATTTGATGTGCCCAAGCCAGATACCTAGCATCTTTTTTTAGATGCTAGTTCTTTAATGTCGGGGCTCAGGCTTTGAGCTGAGGCAACTTTCATTATCGAACGAAGGTGTTCAACAGTCATATATCGTACACCCGATTCTAACATCATTCACACCCAGTCACAAGATATGTGCAGCTTCAGCACGCATACACAAATGAATGCAACGCATACTTCATCAACAGCGATACAGGTTACACTGAGGGTGCCAGTATAAAAAACTTTAACACTGTTAGAAATATACGCCACACTGTGAACCCACACCAAACAAAAATAAAAAACACTTTTCGGGAGAACATCCGCACCGTAACATAACATAAACACAAAAGAACAAATACCCAGAATCTTTTGCAGCACTAACTCTTTCGGGACGCTACAAAATACACCCCCGCTACCACCAAACCCCCCCCCCCCCCACACACACACACACCTTGTAGCGTCCCGGAAGATTTAGTGCTACAAAGGGTTCTGGGTATTTGTTGTGTTGTGTTTATGTTGTGTTACGGTGCGGATGTTCTCCCGAAATGTGTTTGTCATTCTTGTTTGGTGTAGATTCACAGTGTGGCGTATATTTCTAAAAGTGTTAAAGTTTTTTATTTGGCTACCGTCAGTGTAACCTGTATCGCTGTTGATGAAGTATGAGTTGCATTCAATTGTGTGTGTGTGTTGGTGCTTCTGAGTAACCCCTGGCTGCAGCCCGCAGATCGAGGAGGGGCTTATTTTCCCTCAATGTGGGCGGGCTCAACGTTGAGCCCGCGGGCTCCATCTGGTGGCGGAGATCCGAATATGGAAAAAGGTTCATGTATTTGATAGACTTAGACATTCCTACTTTTAACTTGTCAAATGTGTTTTTTTACCATGAAAAAAATAAAAATATATATATATATATATATATATATATATATATATATATATATATATATATATATATATATATAAACCATAGCATTTACCATGAAAAAAAAAGAATAATAATTATATATAAACCATAGCATTTCCAAAAGAGTATAGACACATATTATTTTGCACACTCAATTATATTAGCTAAGTCAAATAAACCAAAGACAGAATACTTTGCATCATTGATTTTATTTTTCACCCCAGGTTAAAAATGTTTGATCTGTAAAGAAAAAAAAAATGTTGTAGCCTAGCCAAATACATTCCTTAAGCTTCCATAAATGTTTAACAATGGCAAGTATCAAGGTATTTTTCTGGCCCATAACAAGCAACCCTGTTCCCTGTTTCCAGTTCTGTTCATTTTCCACTGTCTAGAAAGGAAACCGATTGCGGTTCTTATAGGCACAATAACAATGCAAGATGTAAAACTAAGGTAATTGAAATAAGTGGAGGAATTACGCTTTAGTCTAGCAATAGTTGACTACAAGACTAATTAATCACATGACCTCTCACCTGTAGCCCTCCTTGCACTCGTCGCCGTTTTCTGTCCTGCAATCGGTCTTCTTCAGACCTTAGTGATTTAATGACAAGATACATTCACTATGAAAACATTCATGTTGGTCTGTTGACCGTGAGTAAAACATTTTTTTTGTGATTTGTGATATTCAAAGCACGTACGGCTTGGGGAAGTTCTGCAGGAGAGCGAGACACCACCATCTCCTAATTTGAAGCATGTTTTCCTTTGAAGAAGGAAATGCAGGAAGATGTTAATATCCATCCATCCATCCATTTTCTACCGCTTATTCCCTTCGGGGTCGCGAGGGGCGCTGGAGCCTATCTCAGCTACAATTGGGCGGAAGGTGGGGTACACCCTGGACAAGTCGCCACCTCATCGCAGAGATGTTAATATGTTGTAAAAAAAATAACACCTTGTACACTAAGCATAATGTGTCACGATTTACACATACCTCTCTGAAATCACAATTGGCCCCCATTACAATGTACAGAGTACTGTAAGCCAAGAGGTACTGCTTAATATAATGTCAGGCGTATTCCCAAGGATACATTTTTTTCAATACAAATTAATGTGGTTTTAATGTAGCAAGCAAACATTTTGACAGACAACAGCAATGCTATAACATGCTGATTTGGTCTTACCATCAAAACAAACACGCCACAGTTGTTGGAGCACCCTTGCTTTGTTAGGCCCTGAGGTGTGAACAATGTATTTTAATAAAAGTATGGCAAGAAAATAGTAAAAAGTTAGCAAGTGCTATTATGTAATGTCTCACCTGGACATCATTCACACCAAGCTCTCTCCAGGGGCCAGAAGAGAGGCTGTGAGCAACGTGTCTGTACAAATAATAAGCGAAATAAAAGTCACTCAACTTCAATCAACTTTTGATTGAAAAGCACGCATAAACGCTTGGAACAAAGCCTGAACTGAATAAGGAAAAGGTTGGAACTTTACAGTATAAACAGTATTAGAAAAGATACCCAGATATTGTATATATATATATATCCATCCATCCCGCTCTGGCTCAGGATCAGCTACAGGCTATCCAGACCATAGTGGATGAACATTCCTCGGCATCAAGGATCCTCAGGAAGTGATCCCAAGATCACCTCTCGAGGACCTCTCCACCGTTCACACTTAAAAAAGAAAAGGAAAGTCACAGAAGTTGATAAGATGTAAAACAATACAAAATAAAAAGACACAAAAAATAAATAAATAAATAAGCAAATAAACCGTGGCAAGGCCATATCAGAAGTAACAAAAAAAACACAATAATAGTGTAGGATCAATACAGAAAATAATGAAGATAATAAAAAAGGAATAAAACTACAAAAAAGATGGCAGATACATTTGACAAGTTAAAAGTAGGAATGTCTAAGTCTATCAAATACATGAACCTTTTTTCATACTATGGTTTATATATATATATATATATATATATTTTTTATTGTTTTTTCATGGTAAAAAAAATACATTTGACAAGTTAAAAGTAGCTTTATTGACGTTTGAGAATGTGTGCTGCCGGATCTCCGCCACCAGATGGAGCCCGCGGGCTCAACGTTGAGACCCGCCCACATTGAGGGAAAATAAGCCCCTCCTCGATCTGCGGGCTGCAGCCAGGGGCACTTGTATATTTCTAACAGTGTTAAAGTTTTTTATACTGGCACCCTCAGTGTAACCTGTATCGCTGTTGATGAAGTATGCGTTGCATTCATTTGTGTATGCGTACTGAAGCCGCACATATCATGTGACTGGGTCTGAATGATGTTAGAATTGGGTGGACGAGATATGACTATTGAACACCTTGGTTCGATAATGAAAGTTGCCTCAGCTCAAAGCCTGAGCCCCGACATTAAAGAACTAGCATCCAAGAAAAGATGCCAGGTATCTGGCTTGGGCACATCAAATTAGATCAGTGTGTTGCAAACTTAGCAGTTTAAAGTCCTGAATGGTTGTTTTATTCATTGTTATTTCATTTTCAAATGTATTGGCCTGTGGAAATAGTTAATGTTGATATTTACCTCAGAAGGCTGCAAATAGAAAAGAGGAGTTATGTTTTTACAATTTTTATTTAAATTGTATTTGATATGCAATTGATATTTTTTAATTATTATTATTATTATTTGAAACTCGATTTTGCATGTCACTATAAAGGTATAAAAACCTTGCTTGTTCAATATTCAATGCAAAACTTGTTTGGGTCCCTATTAAAAGGTTAATTTGTTCAACCTTGGCCCGCGGCTTTGTTCAGTTTTAAACTTTGGCCCACTCTGTATTTGAGTTTGACACCCCTGATATATAGTATGACAGCTATACTGTTAAAATTAGTAAAAAAAAATAACTTGTGTCTGTCATAATACCCAATTTTTGTATTTGCAAACCTTACAAAAACAACGGATTCTAGTAAAACTCACATGGATTCAATATTACAGGCATTTTTAGACATTTTGCATGTTTGGTTTAGGAGTTGTGTTTGAATACATTTTTATTGCTTTTTTCGCATTATCTCAGGATTCTAAGAACATTACTTTCATATTGAGTAAAAAACTAATTTTTGTTTTTCCCAACCTTACAAAATATTTTTTTTTCCAGTAAAACTCACAAAGATACATTTCTCCAGGCATTATTAGCCATTTTTCATGTGTGGTTTACGAGTTATATTTAAATAACTGTCATATTAAGTGTGATACTGTCATAGTGAGTTAAACCTAATTTTTGTATTTGCAAACCTTACAAAAAAAAACGATTCTAATAAAACTCACATTGAATCAATATTACAGGCATGTTTAGACATATTGCATGTTTGGTTTTGTTTATATAACCAATTTTCTGAACCGCCACCTTTGTGGTTTGCGTGTCCCACTGATCCTAGTAGCTATGTTGTCCGAGGGCTTCTATGCCCCCTGGTAGGGTCCCTCAAGACAAACAGGTCCGAGGTGAGGGATCAAACAAAGAGCAGCTCAAAGACCTTTATGAAAAGTATAAATCGAGGACCTAGATTTTTTTCTCGCCCGGGCACGGGGCACCGTGGCTCCCCTGTGGAGCCAGGCGCAGAGGTGGGGCACGATGGCGAGCGACTGGTGGCCGGGCGTGTCCCCATGGGGCCCTGCTGGGCTCAGCTCAAAGAGGCAACGTGGGTCAACCCTCCAATGGGCTCACCACTCATGGGCCAATTGAGGTCATAGAAGTTGGATGCAGTGTGAACTGGGCGGCAGCCGAAGGCAGGGCACTTGGCGGTCCGATTATCGGCTACATAAGCTCGCTCTTGGGACGTGGAATGTCACCTCGCTGGGAGGGAAGGAGCCTGAGCTGGTGCACGAGGTGGAGAAGTTCCGGCTAGATATAGTTGGACTCACTTCGACGCACAGCAAGGGCTCTGAAACCTGTTCTCTCAAGAGGGGCTGGACTCTATTCCACTCTGGCGTTGCAAGCAATGAGAGGCTGGGGTGGCAATTCTTGTTGCTCAAAGCCTGCACGTTGGACTTTATTAACCCAGTAGACGAGATGGTAGCTTCCCTCCGCCTTCGGGTTGGGTGACGGGTCCTGACTGTTGTTTGTGTTTACGCAGCAAACAGCAGCTCAGAGTACCCAATCTTTTTGGATTCCCTTGAGGGAGTACTGGAGAGTGCTCCCTCGGGTGATTCCCTTGTTCTGTTGGGGGACTTCAATGCTCATGTTGGCAACGACAGTGAAACCTGGAGTGTTGAGATTGGGAAAAATGGCCACCTGTATCTGAACCCAAGTGGTGCTTTGTTATTGGACTTTTGTGCTCGTCACGGATTGTCCATAACAAACACAATGTTCAAACATAAGGGTGTCTATATGTGTACTTGGCACCAGGACACCCTCGGCCGCAGTTCCATGATTGACTTTGTAGTTGTGTCATGGGATTTGCGGCCTCATGTTTTGGACACTCTGGTGAAGAGAGGGGCAGAGCTTTCTATCGATCATCACCTGGTGGTGAGCTGGCTCCGATGGTGGGAGAGGATGCCGGACAGACCTGGCAGGCCCAAACGCATTGTGAGGGTCTGCTGGGAATGCCTAGCAGAGTCTCCTGTCAGAGAGAGTTTCAATTTCCACCTCCGGAAGAACTTTGAACATGTCACGAGGGAGGTGCTGGACATTGAGTCTGAGTGGACCATGTTCCGTGCCTCTCTTGTCGAGCCGGCTGATTGGAGCTGTGGCCGCAAGGTGTTTGCTGCCTGTCGTGGCGGTAATCCAAGAACCCGCTGGTGGCCACCAGCAGTGAGGGATGCCGTCAAGCTGAAGAAAGAGCCTATCGGGTCCTTTTGGCTCATGGGACTCCAGAGGCAGCGGGCATACCGACAGGCCAAGCGAGACCTCCTCAATATATGAGGAAGCAGTGCTTGGGGAATCTGTGGTGGGCTCTCCTATTTCTGGGGCTGAGGTTGCCAAGGTAGTTAAGAAGCTCCTGGTGGTGAGCTCCGTCCGGTGTTCCTTAAGGCTCTGGATACTGTAAGGCTGTCTTGGTTGACAAGACTCTGCAACATTGCGTGGACATTGGGGGCGGTACCTCTGGATTGGCAGACCGGGGTGGTGGTTCCTCTCTTTAAGAAGGGGAACCGGAGGGTGTGTTCCAACTATCGTGGATCACACTCCTCAGCCTTCCCGGTAAGGTCTATTCATGTGTACTGGAGAGGAGGAACCTCGGATCCAGGACGAACAGTGTGGTTTTCGTCCTGGTCGTGGAACGGTAGACCAGCTCTATACTCTCGGCAAGGTCCTTGAGTGTGCATGGGAGTTTGCCCAACCAGTCTACATGTGCTTTGTGGACTTGGAGAAGACATTCGACTGTGCCCCCCCCCCCGGGAAGTCCTGTGGGGAGTGCTCAGAGAGTATGTCTGATTGTGGCGGGTGGCTCCCTGTATGATCAGTGTCAGAGCTTGGTCCGCATTGCCGGCAGTAAGTCGAACCCCTTTCCAGTGAGGGTTGGACTGCGCCAAGGCAGCCCTTTGTCACCGATTCTGTTCATAACTTTTATGGACAGAATTTCTAGGCGCAGTCATGGCGTTGAGGGGATCCGGTTTGGTGGCTGCAGGATTAGGTCTCTGCTTTTTCCAGATGATGTGGTCCTGATGGCTTCAACTGGCCCCGATTTTCAGCTCTCATTGGATCGGTTCGCAAACAAGTGTGAAGCGACTGGGATGAGAATCAGCACCTCCAAGTTCGAGTCCATGGTTCTCGCCCGGGAAAGGGTGGAGTGCCATCTCCAGGTTGGGGAGGAGATCTTGCCCCAAGTGGAGGAGTTCAAGTACCTAGGATTCTTGTTCACGAGTGAGGATAGAGTGGATCGGGAGATCCACAGGCGGATCGGTGCGGCGTCTTCAGCAATGAGGACGCTATATCGATCCGTTGTGGTGAAAAAGGAGCTGAGTCAGAACGAAAAGCTCTCAATTTACCGGTCGATCTACGTTCCCAGCTTTGGGTTATGACCGAAAGGACAAGGTCACGGGTACAAGCGGCCGAAATGAGTTTCCTCTGCCGGGTGGTGGGTCTCCCTTAGAGATAGGGTGAGAAGCTCCGTCATCCGGGAGGTACTCAGTGTAAAGCCGCTGCTCCTCCACATTGAGAGGAGCCAGATGAGGTGGTCCGGGCATCTGCTCAGGATCCCACCCGAACGCCTCCCTAGGGGGGTGTTTAAGGCAAGTCCGACCGGCAGGAGGCCACGGGGAAGACCTAGGATTTATGTCTCCCGGCTGGCCTGGGAACGCCTCGGAATAACCCGAGAAGAGCTGGATGAAGTGGCTGGTTGAGAGGGAAGTCTGGGCTATTCTGCTTAGGCTGTGCCCCCGCAACCCGACCTCGGATAAGCGAAAGAAAATGGATGGATTTATCACAGTTTACTGTCAGATTGAGTACAAAAACTAACTAAACCTTAAACAATGTATTGTTTCTAGTAAAACTCACAAAGATACATATCTCCAGGCATTATTAGCCATTTTGCATGTGTGGTTTAGGAGTTATGTTTAAATAACTGTCAGATTGAGTGTGACAGTATACTGTCATACTGAGTAAAACCCATATTTTGCATTTGCAAACCTTACAAAAAACAACTAAATCTAGTTGTACTCACACAGTACAATATTACAGGCATTTTTAGACATAATGCATGTTTGGTTTTAGAGTTATGTTTATATAACTTTCATATTTAGTATGACAGTTATACTGTCATATTGAATTAAAAAAAAATAACTTGTGTCTTTGCAAACCTTACAAAAGACCATTTTCTTGTAAAACTAACTAAGATACATGTGTCCAGGCATTATTAGCCATTTTGCATGTGTTGTTTGAGTTATGTTTAAATAAGTGTCATCTTGAGTGTGACAGTATACTGTCATAAAACCCATTTTTGTATTTGCAACACTGATTCTAGTAAAACTCACATATATACAATATTACAGGCAGATTTGGACATAATGCATGTTTGGTTTTGGAGTTATGTTTATTTAACTTTCATATATAGTATAGGACTGTTATATTGAGTAAAAAAACTAAATTGTGTTGGTCATAAAACCCAATTTTTGTATTTGCAAACCTTACAACTGATTCAAATAAAACTCACATGGATTCAATATTACAGGCATTTTAGACATTTTGCATGTTTGGTTTAGGAATTATGTTGGAATACATTTTTATGGCTTTTTTCGCATTATCTCAGGATTTTAAGAACATTACTGTCATATTGAGTAAAAAAATAATTTTTGTGTTTGCAAGCCTTAAAAAAGCACATGTTTCGAGTAAAACTCACAAGAATGCATTATTTCAGGCATTGTTAATCATTTTTCATGTGTAGTTTAAGAGTTATGTTTAGATAACTGTCAAATTAAGATACATTTCTTCACGCATTATTAGACATGTTTCATGTGTGGTTAGAATTTATAATTAAATAACTGTCATATTAAGTGTGGCAGTTATACTGTCATTGTGTGTAAAACCTAATTTTTGTATTTGCAAACCTTACCAAAACAACTGATTCTAGTAAAACTTACATAGATTCAATATTAGAGGCATTTTTAGACATTTTCAATGTTTGGTTTAAAAGTTGTATTTGAATACATTTTTATTTGCTTTTTTCGCATTATCTCAGGATTCTAAAATCATTACTTTCATGTTGAGTAAAAAACTACTTTTTGTTTTTGCAAACCTTACAAACTCACTTCCTGTCAATGAGAAAGGACGCAAAGAAAAAAGCTCCGCTTCTGCTACCGGAGTTTTTGTTAAGTCTGAAGATTTTGACCACTGATTTGACCACTGATTTGCGATCACAGCCACAGGAGAGTCACCTGGCATCTTCGATCTGATTTTGGTCAGTTGAGAGGCACTGATACGCTGAAATAAGGCGAGTGGAAGAGCCGTTAGCCTCAAGCCAAAGGCGCCTCCCGCAGTTCAAAGCGGTTGCCTAGCAACCAAAAGTTACGGCGAGTTTACAGCTGTTTTAAAGTGATCTCGACGTCGCAGAGTGATATAAGTTGACAGGCCGACACCTCAAATTGATCTCTGAACGGCGCAAGGTACGAAATGGTTGAAAAAACAAGTTAAAAGTGCCGCAAGTCGCTAAAGAAGTAACTGCCCTTAAGACATAAGAGGCGCTGACGTCAGTGACTGCCGCGATGCCAAAAGTTAAAGGATTGACTGGAAAGACTGATTTGAAGCTGGGCACAGGACATGATGGGATTCGAGAAGGGATACTACAAAAAATACTCCAGGAATTTAAAGAAGAAATGATAGAAAAATTGGAAGAATTGATGGATGGATGGAAAGAGGATATGAAAGAAATGAAAGAAGAAATGAAAGAAATGAAAAAAGAGAACAACTCCAGAAATAAAGAAGCCACTGAAATGAGCAAACAAATGAAGATCCTTCAAGAAGACAACAACATGCTGAGGAACATCATAGATGAAATGGATCAGGATAAACGAATGAATGATATCATTGTGACAGGGCACCGAATTAAACCAAGATCCTATGCGGAAGCTGTGAATAATGAAGGTGAACCAGATGAAATGGATATGGTCTCAGCAGAACAGCAAGTGGTCAACTTTCTACAATCAAAATAAATTGAAATTGACATTAATACCATCGAAACATGCATCCCACTGAACGGAAGAAACAACAACGCCACTCCAGTCGTGCTTGTGAAACTCGTAAACAGAACATCTAAAATAGCATTGCTGAGACAGGGAAAGAAGCTGAAGGGAACAAATGTGTACATGAATGAGCATCTCACAAAACGTAATGCTGGAATCGCCAAGAAAGCACGCGACTTGAGAAGGCAGGAAAAAATCCAGGGAACTTGGAGCGCCAACTGTAAAATCTACATCAAGCTGAATGGAGGTCCAGAAGCAAGAGTAATTGTTGTCCATGACATCAAGGACCTGGACAATTTTTAAAGTTTACACAGCTACCACAACAACGATGATAATGGACTCTGAAAGAAAACAAGCACCTAAATTCAGCATCGGCACTACTATGTTCCAAGGGACGACTAAACAAGAGGACCTAGATTCAGGATTGCATCCACCTACACTTATAGAGATTATTGAAACAACATCAAAGTTTGTTGAACAAGAAAATATGGAACTAAAAAATTTCTGCAACAAAGATCACAAAAAACAGGATTTGGAAAATAATATAGATCCAGATACAATTTTTTTCTCCCAAATCAGTAATAGTTGTTTTTATTATACAGATGATCAATATAATAGCAACATTGAATGTGATAACAAATTGTCAATTATTCATTTTAATAGTAGAAGCTTGTATGCAAATTACAACAACATTAAGAACTTTTTGGAACACATCAACGAACCCTTCAAAGTGATTGCTGTCACAGAAACATGGATTGATGATAAAAAAGGAATAGATTTTGATCTGGAGGGATATGAACTAAACTACATCAACAGAACCAACAAAAATGGAGGAGGAGTAGCTGTGTACGTGATGAAGAACCTGAACTACAAAGTGGTAAAAAACATGTCATTTGCCATAGATAATATCTTAGAATGTATAACCATTGAAATATGTCAGGAAAAAAGCAAAAACATTTTCATTAGTTGTATATATAGATCACCTAAGTCAAGTATAGAAACATTTGAAGAATGGATCAAGGCAACTTACATGGACAATGGTCAAAGAATAATGTTCTTATGTGGTGACTTTAATATTGACTTATTGAACCCCAACAAGCAAAAGTCTATTGATGACTTCATTGATACAATGTACAGCACAGGACAATGTGCCACGCTTATTGATAATATTTTTACCAATGATTTTGATAATAACACTACAAGTGGTCTACTTATAAGCGACGTTAGTGATCATCTGCCAGTTTTTACAATATATGATGGAAACTACAAGAAGAACATGGAAGACAAAAGGACATTTCGAAGACTATGCACAGAGAAGAGGATGACTGCCTTCAAAATTGAACTACAAAAGCAAGATTGGGACAATGTGTATAATGAAAAAGAGGTTGATGAAGCATATGAACATTTCTTAAACAAGTTCATAATACTTTATGACAAACATTGTCCATGGATACAACTCAGTAACAAGCAGAGAAAGAATAATCAACCATGGATGACAAAAGGATTAAAAAATGCTTGTAAGAAGAAGAATACACTATATAGAACATTTATAGCACAAAGAACTATAGAGGCAGAAATTAAGTACAGAAAGTATAAAAACAAGTTAACAGACATACTACGATCATGTAGAAAAGAATATTACAGTGAATTATTGGACAGGAACAAAAATAATATGAGAGCAACATGGGGCATCCTCAATAGCATTATTAAAAATGGAACTAAGAGGGACTACCCTCGATACTTCTTAGATGAAAATAAAAAAAAATGACAACATAAAGGAAGTAGTTGAAAGCTTCAATAATTATTTTGTAAATATTGGACCAAAATTGGAAGAAAGGATTCCAGACCCAGTTCCAATTGAGGACTATAATGATACCATAGAGCGAAATCCCAACTCCATGTTCCTCAGTAATGTGACACAGGAGGAAATAGTTACAATCGTGAAAAAATGTAAATCTAAGACTTCAAGTGATTGTAACGGAATTGATATGGAAACGATAAAAAAGGTTATTGAAGAGATCTCAGGACCATTAATGTATATTGGTAACCTATCATTTCAAACAGGTACATTTCCAAACAAAATGAAAATAGCTAAAGTTGCACCAATTTATAAGACTGGAGACAAACATCAATTTACAAATTATAGACCTGTTTCTCTACTTCCACAATTTTCTAAAATCATTGAAAAACTTTTCAATAACAGATTAAAAAGTTTCATAAATAAAAATAGAATACTCGAAGAGAACCAATATGGATATAGAGCTAATGTTTCAACTTCAATGGCTTTAATTGAAATTACAGAAGAAATTACCAATGCAATAGATAGTAAAAAATGTGCGGCAGCGGTTTTTATGGCTCTAACTAAAGCATTTGACACAATTAATCACAATATTTTAATCAAAAAACTAGAACGATATGGCATCAGAGGGTTAGTCTTGAACTGGATAAGAAGTTATCTAACGAACAGGAAACAATACGTGAAGCTAGGCGAACACACGTCTACAACGCTAAATATATCCTGTGGTGTACCTCAGGGATCAATACTAGGACCTAAATTATTCAATCTCTATATAAATGACATTTGTAAAGTTACAAAAGATTTAAAGTTAGTATTATTTGCGGATGATACAACAGCGTTTTGTTTAGGAGAGAACACACAGGAGATAATACAAATAATAACAGAAGAAATTAACAAATTAAAAAGATGGTTTGACAAAAACAGACTATCGTTGAATCTTAGTAAAACTGAAATAATGCTATTTGGTAACAGTAGAAGAGAAAGTCAAACACAAATACAAATAGACGGAATAGAAATTGAAAGAGTAAACAAAACCAAATTTCTAGGTATAATGATTGATGATAATTTGAACTGGAAATCTCACGTAAAAAATATACAACATAAAGTTGCAAGAAACACGTCAATAATGAATAAAGCAAAACATGTTCTAGACCAAAAATCCCTTCATATTCTCTACTGCTCACTAGTGTTACCATATCTGAGCTACTGTGTAGAAATATGGGGAAATAATTACAAAAGTACACTTCATTCATTAACGGTGTTACAAAAAAGATCAGTTAGAATAATACATAATGTTGGATATAGAGAACATACAAACCCTTTATTTATTGAGTCAAAAATACTGAAATTCCACGACATAGTGAATTTGCAAACAGCTAAAATTATGCACAAAGCAAACTATAACCTGCTACCCAAGAATATACAACAATTCTTCTCAACAAAAGAGGAGAAATATAATCTTAGAGAAAAACGTAATTTAAAACATTTGTTTGCACGTACAACACTTAAGACCTTCAGTATATCAGTATGTGGAATTAAATTATGGAATGGATTAAGCAAAGCAATCAAACAATGTACTAATATGATACACTTCAAGAAACTCTTCAAACTTAAAGTGTTTACAAAGTACAAAGAAGAAGAACCATGACAAACATTCTCAATTTATTTCATCCATCCATTCATTCATTCTTAAAGTAATCTTATTTATCTCATCATATGAAATATGACTTACTTCACCAATTATTATTATTAAATTCTTACTATTATTTATTTATTTATTTTTATTGTGATTACTTCTGGAGTTTATTGTGAAAAAATTGTGAACAGGAAGTGAACAAAAAGTTTTGCAACTGTTATGTAAAGAAAAGGGGTAGGATTAAATAAGCTCTGCTTCTTCTTACTCCTTTTCGAACATGTTGAAAAGAAACTGGAAATTGTGATGTATCATGTTGTATGCTTGCATGTTCGAAATAAACTCAAACTCAAACTCAACTCAAACTCAAACTCAAACATAAATACATTATTACAGGCTTTTTGGACACGACACAAGTTTGGTTTTGGAGTTATCTTTTTGTAACTTTCATATATAGTATGACTGTTAGATTGTCATATTGAATTAAAAAAAAACTAGCTTGTTCCTTTGCAAACTTTACAAAAGATAATTTTTCTGGTAAAACTAACAAAGATACATGTCTCCAGGCATTATTAGCCATTTTGCATGTGTTCTTTAGGAGTTATGTTTAAATACATTTTTATTGCTTTTTTTGCATTATCTCAGGATTCTAAGAAACTTTCACATTGAGTGAAAAACTACTTTTTGTTTTTGCAAACCTTACAAACTCACATAAATACATTACTGCAGGACTTTTTGGACATGACACATGTTTGGTTTTGGAGTTATGTTTATATAACTTTCATATTTAGTATGACTGTTATACTGTCATATTGAATAAAAAAAAAACAGCTTGTGTCTTTGAAAACTTTACAAAAGAAAAATTTTTCAGTAAAACTAACAAAGATGCATGTCTCCAGGCATTATTAGCCATTTTGCATGTGTTTTTTAGGAGTTATGTATAAATACATTTTTATTGCTTTTTTCGCATTATCTCAGGATTCTAAGATCATTACTTTCATATTGAGTAAAAAACTACTTTTTGTTTTTGCAAGCCTAAAAAACTTACATAAATACATTATTACAGGCATTTTTAGATCGACACAAGTTTGGTTTTGGAGTTATGTTTATATAACTTTCATATTTAGTATGACTGTTATACTGTCATAGTGAATTAAAAAAACTAGCTTTTGTCTTTGCAAACTTTACAAAATATATGTTTTCTAGTAAAACTAACAAAGATACATGTCTCCAGATATTATTAGCCATTTTACATGTGTTCTTTAGGAGTTATGTTTAAATACATTTTTATTGCTTTGTTCGCATTATCTCAGGATTCTAAAATCATTACTTTCATATTGAGTAAAAAAATACTTTTTGTTTTTACAAGACTTACACACTCACATAAATACATTATTACAGGCATTTTTAGACATGACACATGTTTGGTTTTGGAGTTATGTTTATGTACCTTTTATATTTAGTGTTATACTGTCATATTGAATAAAAAAAACTAGCGTGTGTCTTTGCAAACTTTACAAAAGATCATTTTTCTAGTAAAACTAACAAAGATACATATCGCCAGGCATTATTAGCCATTGTGCATGTGTTTTTAAGGAGTTAGGTTTAAATACATTTTTATTGCTTTTTTCGCATTATCTCAGGATCCTAAAATCATTACCTTCATATTGAGTAAAAAACTACTTTCTGTTTTTTCAAACCTTACAAACTCACATAAATACATTATTACAGGCATTTTTAGATCGACACATGTTTGGTTTTGGAGTTATGTTTATATAACTTTCATATTTAGTATGACTGTTATACTGTCATAGTGAATTAAAAAAACTAGCTTGTGTCTTTGCAAACTTTACAAAATATAATTTTTCTAGTAAAACTAACAAAGATACATGTCTCCAGATATTATTAGCCATTTTGCATGTGTTCTTTAGGAGTTGTGTTTAAATACATTTTTATTGCTTTTTTCGCATTATCTCAGGATTCTAAAATCATTGCTTTCATATTGAGTAAAAAACTACTTTTTGTTTTTGCAAACCTTACAAACTCACATAAATACATTATTATAGGCAATTATAGACATGACACATGTTTTGTTTTGGAGTTATCTTTTTATAACTTTCATATTTAGTACGACTGTTATACTGTCATAGTGAATTAAAAAAACTAGCTTGTGTCTTTGCAAAAATTACAAAATATCATTTTTCTAGTAAAACTAACAAAGATACATGTCTCCAGATATTATTAGCCATTTTGCATGTGTTCTTTAGGAGTTATGTTTAAATACATTTTCATTGCTTTTTTCGCATTGTCTCAGGATTCTAAAATCATTACTTTCATATTGAGTAAAAAAATACTTTTTGTTTTTGCAAACTTTACACACTCACATAAATAACATTAAGGCATTTTTAGACATGACACATGTTTGGTTTTGGAGTTATGTTTATATACCTTTTATACTTAGTGTTATACTGTCATATTGAATTAAAAAAACTAGCTTGTGTCTTTGCAAACTTTACAAAAGATAATTTTTCTAGTAAAACTAACAAATATACATATCTCCAGTCATTATTAGCCATTTTGCATGTGTTTTTAAGGAGTTAGGTTTAAATACATGTTTATTGCTTTTTTCGCATTATCTCGGGATTCTAAAATCATTACTTTCATATTGAGTAAAAAACTACTTTCTGTTTTTTCAAACCTTACAATCTCACATAAATACATTATTATAGGCAATTATAGACATGACACATGTTTTGTTTTGGAGTTATGTTTATATAACTTTCATATTTAGTATGACTGTTATACTGTCATAGTGAATTAAAAAAAACTAGCTTGTGTCTTTGCAAACTTTACAAAATATAATTTTTCTAGTAAAACTAACAAAGATACATGTCTCCAGATATTATTAGCCATTTTGCATGTGTTCTTTAGGAGTTATGTTTAAATACATATTTAGTACGACTGTTATACTGTCATATTGAATAAAAAAAACTAGCTTGTGTCTTTGTTATCTTTACAAAAGATCATTTTTTTAAACTAACAACGTTACATGTCTCCCTAGCCATTATTAGCCATTTCGCATGTGTTGTTTAGGAGTTATGTTTAAATACATTTTTATTGCTTTTTTCGCATTATCTCAAGATTCTAAGAACATTACAGGCATATTGAGTAAAAAACTACTTTTTGTGTTTGCAAAATGTAAAACTCAGTAAAACTCCCAAGGATTCATTATTTCAGGCATTATTAGCTTTTTTTATGTGTAGTTTATGAGTTATGTTTACATAACTGTCATATTGAGTGTGATTTTGTCATAGTGAGTAAAACCTAATTTTTGTATTTGCAAACATTATAGTAAAACTCACATTGATACAATATTACAGGCATTTTATGTTTGGTTTTGGAGTTATATTTATACAACCTGCTTTCTGAGCCGCCACCTTTGTGGTTTGCGTGTCCCACTGATCCAGGAACTATGTTGTCCGGGGGCTTCTATGCCCCCTGGTAGGGTCCACCAAGACAAACAGGTCCTAGGTGAGGGATCAGACAAAGGACCTACATTTTTTCTTGGGCCCAGCCGTGCTCAGCTCGAAGAGGCAACGTGGATCCCCCTTCCAGGGCTCACCACTCATGGGCTGGGTCATAGAGGGTGTAGTGTGAGCTGGGCGGCAGCCGAAGGCAGGGCCCTTGGTGGTCCAATTATCGGCTACATAAGCTCGCTCTTTGGACATGGAACGTCACCTCGCTGGGAGGGAAGGAGCCTGAGCTGGTGCA